>NC_062993.1:10629125-11229125 GCF_023078275.1 Leguminivora glycinivorella | reverse complement strand
GATAGGGGGTGGTGAAATTCTTTACCCGTCACCACACACAGGCTATAACATATATAGGTATATATATAGGTATTATTGTAACAGTTCAACTAAATATAATTTATGTTGGATACAGTTTATTGTGTGACTTTTTGCTCAGTCTTCTAAGAATCAAGCATTTAACACGAGTAATTTAAATAATTCTATCTCTAATCGCAATTTGTTGAGAGCCATGACCACTATTACCCAAACATTTTAAATTGTTATTACAGAGTCATGACTATGACTGTAGAAAGTTTTTTATTATGATTTTATTTCAAGTCATTTTGATTACAGAATGATGAGTGCAATAAAAGTGAGCCCGAAATTACCTACACTAAACAATTACTTTAAAATGTGGGAACTGCACGAGTATAATATATAAATAAATATAAATCCCTGTGTGCCTGCCTGCCTGGTGGCTGGTAGCCTGTGTGGTGACGGGTTAAGAATTTCACTACCCCCTTTCTTTCCGTGGGTGTCGTAGAAGGCGACTATGGGATATGGGTTAATGTGGCGTAGGCGAGAGGCTGGCAACCTGTCACTGCAATGTCACAGTTTCGTTTTCTTTCAACCCCTTATTTGCCAAGAGTGGCACTGAAGCTTTAGTAGTTTCATGTGTTCTGCCTACCCCTTTATGGGATACAGGCGTGATTGTATGTTGATGTTGTTGTATAAATATAAATATTATAGGACATTCTTACACCAGATTGAATGAGTCCCACGGTAAGCTCAAGATGGCTTGTGTTGCAGGTACTCAGACAACGATATATATAATATACAAATACTTATATACATAGACAACATCCATGACAGGAACAAATATATGTGCTCATCGCACAAATAAATCCCTTACCGGGATTCGAACCCGGGACCGCGGCGTAGCCGGCAGGGTCACTGCGCGCTAGGCCAGACCGGTCGACAAATATATAGTATATTTAGTATATAATATAGTTTATAATATATAGTAATAGTATAGTATATTTGTATTCTAAGCAGGAACGCATAAAATGCTTATTAAATGGCATTAGTGTTAGAAAAGCTTTACTAAGTGAAAATTGGAATAATAATTATTATTATATTTTACGCCTCAAGGGCCTATTTTAGACATTAGCTAGCTTTTAAGTTTAGTCTTAGTTTCTTATATAATTATGTAAATATGTTCATGTAAATAAAGAGATCTTACATTTTATATTAAGGTAACCTGATGGAGATGTGATGCGGAGGGATGATAGTTCCAAAACAGGTACTTATTAAGAATGAATGGGGATATAGAAGGCATTTTCAAAATTGAGACTCAAAATTAGTGAAAGTTGTTAACAAAAAGTTAACTCGATGTCATTTTTGTGACTACAATTAAGAATAAAATTTGCCTAAAAATCAACTTTTTTCATGTTCTAGATGTAGATTATTGCTTATAGTTGACGTAATTAACACAAAAGCAATATTTTTATTGAAATTTTATGCTTAATTTTATTGTCGTCACAAAACTGACATCGAGTTAATTTTTGTTAACAACTGTCGCTAATTTTGGGTCCCAATTTCTGAAAATGCCCATAAACAGAGTAAAACCGAAGAAAAGATGGATGAACTGTGTGACAGATGATATGAATAATTAAATTAATGAAATGACGGGTCATAGAGCGGTATGGAAGAGGAAGACATGCCGACCCCAAATGAATGGGATAAGGTCAAGTGAATGACTAAGCTCCAAGTGATTAAATCTAATTAGAGAAAAAACAACACTTTTCCTTTTACGACAGGCAACATTTATTTTATTTTATTTATTTTATTTAAACTTGGGAAACAAACAAGCAAACTATTACATCAACAAAAAAGATAATTTAGGTAATACATAGCCAAAACAGTTTCCACTTATAACTAATAACATTTGTGATTGCTCAGACAAGACTTAAGTTATTAGGTTACTAACAGATATATTTTTAACTATATTATTAAACAATATACAATATTTTCAAACTATACTGTATATATATTTACTATATTACTACACTATTACACTATATTAATATAAAACAGAAACGAATGCTCAGTTATTTATTAAAGTTAAATTTAATCATTAATTAGTATGAAACTCCATACATTATATACTCTCACATCAAACTGTATCAGAAGTCATATTGTTCTCGACTAAAGATATGCAATTAGCAGACCATATATGTTTGTTAGCATAAACAATAGTAAAAGTTGAATTCTTTGCTTAAAAGCCTGAGAAATTAAGAGTGAGAAAACAGTTAGGTACAAAAGCACTTTTTTTTTCTAAAAGAACTCTTCTTCTTTGTCCTGGCCTTTATCCCGTTACACGGGGTCGGCTTTCTTAATCATGTCACGCCATTTGTTGCGGTCATATACGTCATTTTGTATGACATGATTAGTATGAGTTTTGGCTACAAGGGTTTTACGACCGGCTGCCGCCTGACGTCAAGGTAGTATCTCTCCTGGAGAGGTGCGGACGCCGCCGTTGGACCAAAGTCTCCTCCGCCGCCATTCCTATTACACCACCCTACCTAGTAGTGTAGTCCCATCGGAACCTGTGACCTCAATATGTAAGGGCAGCTTGCCGTTGGGTTTTGCCTCTTCCGCCTGCTCTGCCGTACCGGTGGCCTCCACCTCCGCCATCTCAGCCGTTGAGGGCTTCACCCGTAACCCTGGGCAAGGGTTTCGCGCTATACCCCGCGAGCCTGGGTCCCTGTTCGAACTTCGCCACCTCATGCCTTCGGCCTACTGAAAGCAGAGGTGCCCACCCCCGCGACTGGGACGCGCCGGACAGGAATTACTTAAAAGAACGTTCGTAGTAAATGCATAGTAACGAGAACGTAGTATAATGAAACATTTTAATGTTTAATATTTACACCGGCTGATCTACCTGGGCTGGCAACTTATACTAGCAGCGAGCTATGTTTCTGATATGACATTATTTCAAATCACAGTATAAAGAAAAAAATAAAACATAATAAAACTAAACTACTTAATACTAAATACTGGCGTGGCGCGGGATCCTTCCAGCGCTTCGGGCGCATGAGAGGTGACCCAATGTGTCCACCATGGTACCGCATTAACAGCGATGATGCTGGCTTGTTGATGCCCCCAAACGCAAGCTAGCTGCTAGGCGAAAGGTGATGTTGCCAAGCAGAGTCCCAATGTTTGGTGAAGGTAGAGCCTGTACCAAAGACCCGACTCCCACTCCGCAGTCGCAAGGAGACGAGCTCGGTCTGTCGAACTAGTTGACGTATATAAAAGGTTTTCACTGTACTAGTCGCCGTACTAGTCGACAGAGCGGCTCGTCCCATTGCCTCTGCGATTAGAGCCATCTAGTTCTAAGCCTAAAGACCCATACATTTCAGGGGTACGCTTTTTTGTATGGACTTTGTCAGTCCAGTATTAAATCGTTCTTGCTTATAAGAAAGAGTAAGGTACAGTTAAGTATTCTTATTGCTTAGCTGTAGGTAAATTAAATATAATTTTAGGACAATTTGAATTCATTTGATACATTTTTTTTTGGAACAAGTAAGATAATTAGAAAAGAAAAATACGGTCACTTTTTAAAAAATAAAACAGTTTCTTGTATTTCACTAAATGTCCAGGATTCATCCTGCTCACGTTTTCTAAATCACTTTGTATGGCAAGGCAAAAGAAAAGGCTGTACCTACTCGTACTTAGTTTTTTATTTTATTTTCGCAAATAATAATACACGTGTACAAAACGATCGAGAAGAATAAAAAAAACTACCTCACATTACCTGTCTTTTTATCAGTCGAGTAAAAACCACATGATTAAAAACTCAACAAGCCGTGTTAATGAAATCCACGGCCTTTGTCAAGCTTTTTCCTCCACTGCGAACCGGCCCACCTTTGTCTCAGGGTTCGCAGTTCACAGCATTGTCGATTAGGTCGGGTTACTGGGCTGCGATGTAAATTGGGACATGTGTGAGTAGATTAATCGCTGGTACTACAGATTTGTTGATTCATGATAAAGTTGCGAATCTTTCGCGGATCTATCCATTGGGATACCTTAATTTAATTTAATTTAATTTAATTTAATTTATTTATTACATCAGGTAACAAAAGACCCATTTGGTTAACATTAAAATCACATACACAAACACTTTTAAAAGTAAAAATCACAGAGACAAATATGAATAAGAATGACACAAACACAAAATGAAATAAAATAAACACAAAATAAATATTACATTATTAAATATACACATGTAGACTGCTCCAGTGTCTAGCTATCGGGGAGTCTAGACTGCCAGCAATTACACTCAGAATGCCGTTGTTACTCCCACGCACTCGCTGCATGATGGAGGCGACACGCTTCCGAATAATGGCATGGAAGCCATCTACTCGCACTCCCGCAAACATGCCTGAAGCGCTGCAGTGCCTGGGCAGTCCCAACAACATCCTGAGCGTATTGTTATATTGCACCCTGAGGGCACTGACTGAACGCTGAGTATAGTTCACCCACAGGCAGCACGAATAAAATGATTGGCAGTATGCTTTAAATAAAGTAATCTTTACATCCTTACTGCATCGTGCAAACCTGCGAGCCAACATATTTCCCCGAACAGCCAGCGCCCTGCGCTCCCTCTCAATGTCCATATCATCAGAGAGGCACTCCGTGACCCAGTGACCCAAGTACTTAAAACTAGTAGCTCTTTTTAAGGGTACTCCATTTAACATAATACTCGGGACCCTGTCCACTTTAAAACCACGAGACTGGAATACGAGCACCTCGCTCTTCGTCGTGTTGTACTTAAGTCCATGAGCCACTGCGTACCTCTCACACTTTCCAAGCAGCCTACCAACTGCGCAAGCAGAAGGCCCCAGCAGCACCATATCATCGGCGTAGCTAATGTTGTTTATCATTTTACCAGCTATACAACAGCCAACCCTGGTACTGCTGAGGTCCTCTATCAAGGCGTTAATATACAGATTGAAGAGCCGAGGAGATGACAAACCCCCCTGCCTCACTCCACTCCTCAATCTGTACTCCCCTGATAGTGAGTCTGCCCACCTCACGATGTTTACCTGATGTTTGAGATGAGTCGTGAAATTTATGGCGTCCAATACATTCCACGACTCTTCTCATTCCGAACAGACTCTAGTATTAGAGTCTCTCTCATTCAGCCAATGAATGTTGACTGGTCGCCGCGATGTAATTTTGCATTAAAAGTATTCTGCTACTTAACTCATACCTTTATAGTCTAAACACATAGACATTCATAGCTAAACTAGCGGCGGTGCCCCGTAGCTTAGCAAAGACGGCTAAAACTATACACGTTATGGATCCCGCTGTGTATAACAACTTACCATCGGTAATAACAGATGCACCTACTATGACAATTTTCAAAAACAAACTCAAAACTTGACTTGTTGAGCAGTCGTTCTATAGCCTTGATGAATTCCTGACTAGTAAATATTAATTATATATAAGCCAATTGTAATAACAATTACTTGTATAGTAGATACGTAAGATGACATGTAATTATATATTATCAATAAATTATGAGTATGAGTAAATTAATTCCTGTATGCCCAAAAGGGGTAAACTGCTCAAATTTTAGTGGCACTCTTAGCTGTCCATGTCTCACAGTCGACTTTTACGAGTATCACGGAATTAAAGCACGCATGGTTCGATAAGTAGGATCTTGAGCGTTGTGATGGTTTCAAGGGTTGAATGTTAAATACATCATTTTTCCAAAGAGTGAAACACATTTTCTTTCACTGCACTAATAGAAGAAACATACTAACTGCAAAACATCAAACAAAATCATGCGGATTTTTCAGTGTAACTCTGAACATTATATAACTTTAAATCAATATTCAAAATCCTATATTTCTCGGCACATCCGATGGACTTGCATCCGAGTAATATATTATCACTTTCTTGTACAAATGCTGTATACAGCACGCGTCCAGCAGTTTCTGTGTTTCGAGGTAAATCGTGGTACAGTCATCAGCAAAGCACTTACTGTTTTCACCCTTACTTGCCGGCCTAGCGGAAATGACAGTCGTGGACGCTAAACGCCGAAACGCAGTCTGTCTCTTTCGCGCTAATATGGAAGAGCGACAGAGATAGGGTACTATAACAATATTATAATAAGCGTTTGTGCGTCTGGCTACATACCTTGTAGGCAAGTAACATTAGTTGCTGACCGTAGGCTATTACTTTCTACAGAAATTACTCACAGGAAACCGGACCGATGATAGGACTTTAGGGTTTGCGTTGCGATATTTGAACTTTGTTTTTGATTAATTTTAATTCATAGTATTGCCTCAGGTTAAGTGAAAACGGATTATAAAGTGTATAATGAATTTACATTAGATTCCGTTTGAATCATTGACAGCGTTCGTGGTCGTAGATAATTATAGTACAATTTGTATTTTATAGAAGGTCCAATTAATGCCTTAAAATCTGAAAACCTTGGTTTGTTATTGTTTTATTTTGTACTATAGTCAATAGATTATATAAAAATATGTCTTCAAATTATTTAGCAAACGGTTGAAAGATTTTAGGCCAAAGTATCTTCTAGTTTACTGGTAAGAAAAATAGACCGAAAAATCCGTCTAAGTATTTTGTTATATCAATAAAAAAAACATTCAGTTGAATTGAGAACCTTCTCCTTTTGAAGTCGGTTACAAAGACCTAAGGCTCGCAAGTATTGGCTGATTGTCACAAATACACGTTATCTTGTGAATAATCCATACTAATATTAAAAATGGGAAAGTCTGTGTGACTGTTTGTTTGTCTGTCTTTCACGGCAAAACAGAGTGACGAATTGACGTGATTTTTTAAGTGGAGATAGTTGATGGGATGGAGAGTGACATAGGTTATTTTTAGTATTTTTCGAACGCGAGCGAAGCCGCGGGCAAAAACTAGTCAAACATAAATGCGTTCGGTGCTCGTTGGAACTAATTTAATTTTTTTAAATTAATAATGGAACGTCATTCTGAAAGCTTTAAAAGCACCGTCAGCACCAGTCATGTATGTACCTAGCGAATAAGCAAAATTTATGTGGAAGCAATAGTCATTTGGCTACTCCCCAAAGTATTTTTAAAGCGCGTGCCAACAAATGTTAACGGAATAATCCGTAAATAGCTGTATCCGACAGCCACCTATAAAGTGCAGTAAGCACTGCAGTTTCTACAACAAGGCCACGGGTAGGCTAGACAAGTAGAGTATAATCAGCTGGAAAAATATACTGAGATTTTCTGTGACAATTTATCATTGCTATTTTATTGTAAAACGTAAGAAAACATTGTCAATTTAGCATAAATACGCTCTGGCACCTAGCAGGTTTATTTGTTTAATGGTATGGCAAATTATAATTATTTAAATGCAATCAAAGAGTAGCCTGGAGGTTGCTAAGCCACGCCACCAGGTCCGGTGTCACGATGTTCAGACGAGTAGGTTATTTAATTGTATCAAGATATCAAGATCGATCATATTTCGTTTGACAAATGAGTGGGAAACTAAGCCACGTATTCATGGTAAAAATTTGTTGAGCATCAGTTGATCATTAGCACAAAATTGCCGGAAACTTTGTTTACGGTATGACCTCCTGTCCACACGCCGAACCGCGTGAAAATGTTGAGATGCTGAAAAAGTCTTGCCGACGACATCGTGAGTTATGTATTAAAATCGCAAATGCATCCGACTGTCCCTCCAGCGTCCGGTTATGTGTAGAAAACTCGGTCTCTCCCGTAATGACCCAATCGACGGGACATGCACACCATTATACTATTAAGCTGCTTTTACTTTGCAACTGTGACGTGTGCCTTTGTGAGATTAAGGTATTCCTACTTAGGCCGAGGTAGGAAAGTTAAGGCCCTTTAGTCTTACCGCGTAGTTTTACCAGTTGAACCACTGAGAATGTTCTTCCCAATAGACTTACTGATAGTAAGGGCCAGGCAATAGATAGGTTAGGTTTGTTAGGTACCTAACCTACCTATCGTAGTAGGTATGGTAATCAAGTAGCTCCATCGAGACTTGGCTAGTTTTTTACAAATGTTTTTGGTGGGATTTCGCTTCTTTTTGTAGAAACGTGGGCATGAAATGAAGCGGCTCACCAAGTTAAATATTTTTTTGTAAAGGCGGTATGTCGATCTCTAATAGTTTGGTAGGGCTCTTGTGTTTTCTAATCAGGGTCACCAGGTACTCCAGATCTTCGATGCCATGCCCCCTGATTTTAAAATCCCGTGTTGCCTTTGTGGTGGTTAAAAATTTCACCAACTCGTTTCCCCCCGTAGGTATCATAGACATCCGCTATGGGATATGGGTTCAATTGTAGTGTGAGCGATGGTCTAGCAACCTGTCACTTCAATATCCAGAATCCAGATTTTATTTCCTTTCAATTTATTTACTTCTAAGAGTGAACCTGATGAAACTTTACAGTTTCGTGTGTCTGTGCGTGCGAGTATATTGGGAGTTCAGTATGCGTCATTTTAAAACCAGAAGCATAAAGAACCCCATTCAGTATCTCAGAACATCGCAAGTTATCAATGCAGGTGTGTTAATATATTGGGTTGGTAAGAAAGTAATGAGCGAATCATAACCAATATTGTAATTTTTATTTAATTTATTATTTTAATCATTTATCAAAAATATAACGGCCTTCGTTATCTACTACTTGTCTCCATCTTTCTGGTAAAGAATGAATAGCATCGACGAAGAAGTTCTTAGGTTTAGATTCAAAAAACTCAGCTATGTACTGTCGTAGATGGGCTTGATAATCGAACTTTTTTTCATTCAAGGCATTGCTTAGCGATCTGAACAATGCGTAATCCGTAAGTGCCAAGTCTGGAGAGTACGGTGGATGAGGTATCACTTTCCAACCTAGCTCCAATAGCTTTAGCCGAGTCACTTTTGCAATGTGTGGGCGAGCATTGTCGTGTAAGAAAAAACTTTAGCATGCGTGGACGATTCTGACAGATTTTTTGGTTTAAATTTTCAAGCTGATTACAGTATACTGATGCGGTAACAGTTATTCCACTTGGTAGGAGTTCCCAGTGAATAATACCATGAATATCCCACCAAACGGACAGCATAACTTTTTTCGGGTGAGGCTCTGTTTTTGGTGCCTCTATTCCTTTTTCGTTTGGAGCTAGCCACTGACGTTTGCGTGTGTGATTTATATATAAGACCCATTTTTCATCTCCAGTGATAAGATGGTCCAACCAGTTGAATGTGCGGCGAAAAGACAGAAGTTGTATGCAGATATCGGCACGGCGGTTTAGTTGATCTCTATCAAGTTCGTGCGGTATCCAAACACTGTATTTGTAGTTTTTTCCCAACTCGTGTAAATGTGTTTCTATGGTGACATGAGAGCAGCCTAACTCGGTAGCAAGAGTACGACTCGTTAGCCTCGGATCTCCTTCAATTAAGGTTTTTAATTTGGCTACATCAATCTTCACCGGTCGACCAGACTTAGGTTGATCTGATAATGAAAAGTCGCTACTACGAAACCGCTGGAACCATCGTTTCGCCGTGGCCTCAGACACAACTTCAGGAGCAACACGCTGACATATATTACGCACTGCTTCGGCGGCTGAATGGCCAGACTGAAATTCATATAGTAAGCAATGCCTTACATGCACTTTTAATTCGTCCATTTTCTTCCTTATATTAGCTCGGCGACAGCTAGTGAATGACTGACGAGAAACTGTGCGACTCGCCCTTTATATACTTTCGACCATAGAAGATTCTAGAACTCTCTCAAAAATTTTATGTGGAATTCAATCGATCGCTCATTACTTTCTTACCAACCCAATATAATGATGTGGTGAACACGAGTTTTAATGGTCGTTTTTCAAGTGCACGAACAAAGCAATCAGCGTACTTGTTCGCGCCACCTTCTAACCTACATCGGTGTACTGGCATTGGTTAGGCTTCAGTTTAAGCGGATTGTGTCTGTCAAGCGAAACCCAAGAATTCCCCAAATCTATCGACGCGGATTGAAGACGCTTTCGCGTCATCGTCTTTGAACGCATCCGTACGCATGTATTCGTTCATAATTTGTCCATGTAATTTTGCAGCTTACCGTACTTATTCGTATTAGTGGCTCTTTGAGCTGTGTAGACCTTAGTCACTTAGTTCGTCAATTCATAGTAATACAGCTAACTGACGAAAGTTTGCTTAACTTGAAAATGTTCCTAAAATAAATTGATTGAAAAAAAAAGAGTTAATAGAATTCCATGGGGACTGGTTGAGATTATGTAGTATAGATTTCATCATCATCATCATTTCAGCCATTAATCGCCCACTGCTGAGCATAAGCCTCCCTTCGTGTACGCCACTTATCCCGGTCCTAGGCTAATCTCATCCAGAAGTGCCCCGCAGTGTTTCGAATGTCGTCCACCCAACGAGCCAACGGATGCCGTGCGCTTCTTACATCCGATAGCGGCCACCATCCTGTCAACATTTTGGGCCACCTGCCTTCACTCTGCCTGGTAACTTGCCCTCCCAATATAGACATAGATTTATGAATGAGCATTTAAGGAGCTGATACAGAAAATTGTCAAAAACGTCGTAAAAAAGATTCAGGCCCAAAATAAGTAAAATTATAAATATATTTTTTCCATTATATCCAAAGGTTGTCTGGACGCTCTTTAGCAATAAGGCCGCCTGTTGTTTAATTATTTTTATTGTAATTATATGTTCCTATGTACATATTGTGTAATAAAGTGAATTTGTATTGTATTTGTTAACTACATAATTATATTGTAAATCCCAAGATTTTTTGCCATTGTTCAAACAGAAACCAGGAACCACACAACCGCTTACAGTAGAGACTGACACACGTTCGAGATTGTGAACAGATATTAAGCGATATGAGTATCAGTTCCAACAGAAGTATCTTCCCATCATAAACATCGGAATTGGAACATCTGATGATGTGATGATTGCTGATTTGATGTCGCGTCGGATCTGATGAAAAAGTGAACATTATTTTCTTTACCACTTTTTTGTCAATGGTTCCTTGTATCACTAAACTTTTTTCCCCTCACTAGCTCGGAAACACGTGTTTTATCCTTTAATACCAGCGGGTAAAAACGCATTTTATCCACTAGTGGGTAAAGTAATTTGACCTTGAATAAAGTCAAATTAACTGCTTTAAAATTGATAGAAGTAGGTGAATCTGGTAATAAAGATGATTTACCACCTGTGGAACTACTGGAAGCAGTGATAAACGCATTTTTGGCGTTGTAGTTTCCTCGCTATAGTGAGGGGAAAAGTATTGTGTTACACTCGGGTGCAAATGTATTTTACTTCTCGTGTGTTAAAAAACTAGCAAGTTCAGGATTCTATGTTCGTGGTTCAACTATAGAATCCTTTCACTTGCTCGTTTTTCAATTCCACACTCGGCGTTAAAATACAACTTTGCCCCCTTGTATAACAAATAACTATAGGCTCTACGCTTGCTCGTAAAGTGACGCACTGGCCACTAACTAACATAGCACCATTGTCATATTTATATTAATACCAGGGGCGGCTCACTCCGCGATCCTTTCACCGCACTACAAGTACATGCCGGCGGCCGCGAGTTCGCGGCCCATTCAGTGGCGACGACCTTCGCGCGGCGCAATAGAATTCAATGTCGTCTACACGCGTGCGGTCCGTTTGTTAATAAAGGTAAGACTTCAGAATGGCGGCTTTTTGTGAACATCAAAGGAGTGAGCCTTCTGTACTTGTACTATTATATATTCTGTGTTAATACTAGCTTTTGCCCGAGGCTTGGCTTGCGTTAAATTTCAAAATTGCGGAATGCTCCATACAAACTTCCAACCCCCTTTTTAGGGAAGTAGGGGGTTAGAAAGAGACAAAAAATAGCCTATGTCACTCTCCATCCCTTCAACTATCTCCACTTAAAAAAATCACGTCCATTCGTCGCTCCGTTTTTTCGTTAAAGACGGACAAACTAAAATAATAACCTAACCACATAATTAAAATTTTGAAAAAAACCCCGACCGCGACATAGTAGACCGATTTTCATGAAACATGGCTAAGAACACTCCCGGCTAACTCAGCTTTCAGACAAAAAAAAACTAAATCCAAATCGGTTCATCCGTTCGGGAGCTACGATGCCACAGACAGACACACACACAGACAGACAGACAAACAACAGACAGACAGACAAATAGACAGACAAACAAACAGACACGTTTAACTTATAACACGCCGTCGTTTTTTGCGTCGGGGGTTAATAACAATAATACTAATCATAAACTATACCGTAATCTAAAAATAAGTACCTAATAAGTAAACTAAAAATATTAAGAACTAAGTAACCTCCTTATGCATGGTGCCGTAGACACTGCAGGCAGCATTGTCATATTATTTTTGAGATAAAAACTTTGACAGGAACAAAGTAATGTGTCTATTTTAGTGATGAATATTCTGAAATTCAGTATTTCTGCTTTATCGTCTTTGCTTGCATCTGTTAAACTAAGAGTGTGTTCATTTGCGAAGTTATATAGAGGTATAGGGGCCAATAAAAAGCGACGTAAAAATATATGAAGAAAGATAATACTCCTTTGCCGCTACAGTTCTCCAAAAAAACCTAGTCTACGCAAGATTTTGACGGAGACTGCCAGAAATTTCTTAAAGGTAAAAGTCATTTTGAAACTATATCGCCGGTTACAATGTTATTTGCACGAAAGATTTCACTGTAGGTTTACCAGGAAGCTATCGTACGGCTGTGCAGTTCAATCTGTTATCTTATTTTGACTGGCTCATAAACTTGATTTTGAGAGTTGTTGGTTTCGGTTTCATGCCTGCGGATCCGGAACATTATTGTTTCATGGTAGTAATGACAAAACAACAAATTAAACAATCGCAGACTGAAAATCGGATACATAAAGTTACTTTTCTCAAACAACTTTATGATTAATTCAAAATTGCATTGACGTGTAAACTTTGAGAACGCCATCTATTTAGTAGTGCAAATGGCATCATGATCATATGTTATGCATAGTACAAGTTACTGTAGGTACTACTAATGTCGTTTTTTTTTTCAAAAACAAAAAACTATTATTAAATTATTTTTATACGACTGGGAGAATTAGCATATTACTCAAATAGGTACTCGTAGTCAGAGTACTATCGCAAGTAACGCCATCTCTGAACATTTTCTGGCATTCTCAACTACGATAGAAAGTAGTAAGTCTTGTTACGCTTGAAATGTGAAAGTATTTCGCTCTCACACGACCACTGAACGAGTTGTATTACAAAAAACATAGAGGGCGTTGAAAGCAGTTTTAAAAGGGTTTATTCCTGGTTCGTCGTAATCCACTTTCGGCGGATTCCTGATTTGTCGTATTTGTGTTTCGTCGGAATTATCCTTACAATTCGCACTATTTGTAAGTGTGATAGGGACGGCCTGATGTTTTATCTTTTATCGCGCGACCATGCTATCGATGCTTATGAAGATATTTGTGATAAACTGACTAAATATTTTCCAGTAATAGTCAAATCGCATATTACCTAGACTTTGAGTTGGTGTGGTGAAAATATAATTAATCGTGCCACTACATCTACAACAATTAGAAGCACAACGTCGTTGTACGGAGGGTGCTACCAATTGGTAAAGAGGATCAAGTATTATAGAGAGTTAATCTCGAAGTGCATAGACTGCCATTTCCCGACACAGGCTAAAACTTTTGAACCTCAGTATTAAGAATTTGGCCCATATTCTTAGCTTGATATTTGTGTTAAAAATGTCAAATAGTAATATTAGCGCCATCTAGCCGAGCGTCCCCCAAAGGTGTAACGCCATATAGGCCACCGTACCTTTTTCTGTATGGTATTAAAGACATATAAAACTGAGGTTCAAAAGTTTTACACTTGTGTCAAGAGATGGCAGTCTATGCACTGTGATTAAACATTTTACTTCGACAGTAACTCTCTATAATACTCGATCCTCTTTGATGGTACTGAGGTAGGTAGTAAGAGTAAGCCCATATATAATTTAAAAAAAAGGTACGTTTTTTTTTGTTAAACTTTATCTGTCTATACGGAGTTATATATTATGTCTTTGCCTATTGGTAATGATAATACTTCCTATCAAGTTTCACATACACGAAGGTGACAAACAAGGTTTATTTCTGGATGTTTACTGCAGATTATGTTTACGTGTAAACATATCACGATTGCGTCATTGATACTGACACTTAACTAATAATACCATACTTAACTAATAATACATTAACTCTTACGACCATCACAGCAATAACTCTTTTATTTAACTTAATAAATCTGGCAACAACTGTAACTGTAACAAATACAAAGGCTTAATGAAGAATATGTTGGGTGCATTGGGGTAAAAAAGTCACATTAAAATCACCATTATTTCCATCATATCAAGATTCTCCTTTAGCAATTACCAGAGCATTTCTTTCCTTCGAAATTAGCCCAATGCACCCTACCATTTTCTACATTTTAGCTTTGAAATTCTAGGTTCATGGGTTCCAGGGCGCACTAATTTATCATAGAAATCGCGAAGCGTCAGGTTGACGTTACGTTACTGGCTCCTTAGCCGAATGTCGTTTCTACGTCGCGAAACGAAACGCCGCGAAAGGTAGTCTGGCTCCGTCGCGCCAATACGCAAGAGCGATAGAGATAGATAGCTACGAAAGAGATATTATCGTGAGCGTTTCACCACAATGGTGATTAAAGAACTGGCGACTTTCTCGCTCAGTGAGAAGTTGAAACAGTGAGTAAATGGCCCCAGCATCCTTATAGATGTAACCTATTCATTTTAGTTTGTTCATAATTCATAACAATCAACCATAAACGGAGAATGTTGTAGAGTCCGCCAAAGAAACAAAGTTCATCCTCACTTTCTCGACACGTGGCAAACCAAGAACAAACGGGCCTCCCGCTCGTTTTTGCCCAGAAGGTGCAAGTTGTGGAATGAGCTACGTTCTGAGGTGTTTCCCTTGCGCTATGACATGGGGTTCTTCAAGAAGCAGGTATTTAGGGTTCTCAAAGGTCGGCAACGCATAAGTGGCTCCCCTGATGTTGCTTATGTCCATAGGCGGCGATGACTGCTTACCATCAGGCGGCTCGTCTGCTCGTTTGCTGCCTACTTCATAAAAAAAAATGTTGCTTTTGTAGAGATTGCTCACAATAAAATTCAGGCGTTTAGTAAAATTGTGTGAATAGTGAATTGAATACTTACTAAACAATGTTAAGTTTAAATTGTTAGTATACAATACAATACAATACAGTACTCTTTACTGCACACCTCATTATAGTTTACGAAGAATACACAATAATTCAAAACAAATTAAACAGAGGGTATATTAGGGTTTGGCCGTTTAATAAACTTATTTTCTATCAGATTTCGTAAACCGTATGCAATAAATTAAGTTATTATCTCACCTCATTATATATAGTTTACGAAGAATACACAAGAATTCAAAACAAATTAAACAAAGGGTATATTAGGGTTTGGCCGTTTAATAAACTTATTTTCTATCAGATTTCGTAAACCGTATGCAATAAATTAAGTAATTATCTTTACTTATTTATAATTTAAGTTAGTTTCATCTTTATAAAATAACATTATTTTATTTGGACATGTATCATTTTAATTACTCGTAGTATACAATAAACATATATTTAAAGTCACATACAGGTCGAACGCGATTAATTAACATTATTTTTACCTTTAAAATAAACATGGTGGGAAATAAACATTAACTAAAAGCGGGTAGATTATATTTATTTGTCTACCCCGAACATTTATATAAATTAATATCGGGTAGTTTTGTGTTGTTTACATCTCCGGTGACATTTTGCTGGGACGTCAGTCTTCCGCGACCACGGCCAGTGCAACCTGGCCGAAACGTTGGGAAAAAAGGTAAAAATAATGTTAATTAATCGCGTTCGACCTGTATGTGACTTTAAATATTAAACGTAATTGTGACGGTGCAGGCTCGTTTTCAAAAACATTCCAAAAATATATAATATAAATGATTAAGCACTAAGAGGTAAGTGCAATTTTAGTACGAAAATAACTTCGATGTAGTAAGATATTGTCACTTAATTTCAGGTAATTTTTGAAAATAATACAATACAATACAAATACTCTTTATTGCACACCTCAATACACGAAACAACATAGCAAGTATAAACAACAACTTAAGAGGTAAAACAAGAGGCGGTCTTATCGCTAAAGAGCGATCTCTTCCAGACAACCTAGGTAGTGGAGAATAATAAATTTAACCTTGTAAGTTGTAGGTGTACTAAATGTAGACTTAGAGGAAATCTAGCACAAACTATACTACGCAAAACAATATACTACACACATAAAAATAAAATACAATACATAAACATACAAATACATAAATATATAACAAATTAGATGCCAGCTATAGGGGACATAAGTCTATCAAGGTATCATTGATCAATGATCAGATAAAAAGTGAAGCTTGAGAAGTATCTTAAAAGAAGTAGGAGATTGAGCGCGTCTAATATTTAGGGGTAGGGAATTCCAAAGCCGCACAGCTTGAAATGTAAAGGAGTTGTTATAGAATTTAGACGAGGACGACGGAACGGAAAGAAGCAAATTCTGAGAGGACCGAGCAGAACGGAGATAGCTGAAACGGTTCTTAAGATAGCGGGGAGTCGTTGGGTTAAAAAGAATGGAATACAAAAGGGACAGCACGTGAGAGTTACGACGAAAACGAATAGAGAGCCACTTGAGCTGCGAACGAAATTGAGAGACATGGTCATATTTGCGTAACCCAAATATGAACCGTATACAGACATTTTGGATACGCTCAAGCTTAGCTGCTCCTCGGTGAGATCGAGATATGCAACGTCCGCGTAATCCAAAATGGGAAAATAATGTAATTAGTCTTAGCCTCGTTTTTCTTTTTCAAAACCTTATAATAATATTGTAGTCTGTAAGTAGTACACGATAGACGTATTATAAATTTATCAGTTTCAATATTCAAAATTGTACAAATTTTACAAATAAGATCGACTAATTCAGCGCTAAACGCGGGTTTTCCTAAACGTGCATCAGACAAAAATTCATGATTAATTTAGTAAGTTAGTCTTCAAAAATCCAGTCTGATAAGAATCAAGATAATAAGATGCTCTAATTGAAACTTGGATTAAATATATCTATTAGATAACGGAAAGTATAGTATTTCACCGACTAAAACTATCAATTTTACATATGACGTTTTTCTTGAAAGCACCCTTAACCATATTAGCCAATATCGATACCCGAGCAATACTTATATGTCTTTGCTGTGTTATTGCCCTGAATCCCATAAATTAATAACTAATTGTTTCTTCCCCTACATTAATTATTACCAAAGACCTATATAGCTTCTAGACGTACAAGGTCTAAGAAAAAAACGTACCCCGGTTAAAAGCTACGCTCAACCAGAGGGCGCCACACCCTTTGGGGTGCGCTCACCTAGATGGCGACTCTGATTGAGACTTAAAACATGTCAGTTTAAGGCCATGGGTTTGACCTAAATTTTTAGGTTACATACCGTGCTAAAAGTTATAACCCCGTGTCAATAGATGGCAGTAAATTGTATAAATGCACAACTCTGTCGTGGTAATTATTAAAATGTCGATAGATGGCAATTAAATCAATCAGTATATTATAGGTATATAACCTGTTTCTTATCGTGGTCTTTAAAAAGTATGAAAACAGAAAAAGGTTAGCGATATAATTAGAATTGTTTGAGTGGTGAGAGTAAGTGCGTTTTTACATTATCCGATCCGATATCGGATTTAGGAAGGTTTTCGAAGAAAAAAAAATCAAAGATGGTGGCGTAAATATATGGGATATTGGTCCGACATCCAATATTGAAACGGATAATGTGAAAACGCACTAAGACAAGGGACAAACTATCAGAGCTCTACTTAAATGAGCTGTTTTTTTAACGTTTATAAATTTAACTACCGATAATTTTTTTGAAGATTGGCAAATAATATATTTTTCTGATAGCACGTTATAACGATCACGAAAAGGTGGCTCTTTTATTATTATTTCGTATCATTTATTTATTATCTTATTACATGACCGAAATGACCTTTGCGAAATTTAATAGCAGATGAGGTGACCAATGCCTTTGCGTGTGCTCAATATATGAAATTAGAAAAAAAAGCGATGTCAATTGTCAGTGTCACTTAGAGCTAAGTATCACCACATCACTGACAGCTTTGTCACTAGTGTTTTTTTTTTCTTACAATTCAACACGAGCAAAGGCATTCACGTATTTTCACCTCAACTGCTATTACATTTTATTTCAGTTACTTAAAAAAGATAATAAATAAATAATACGAAATATAAGAGCCACCTTTGCGTAATCGTTATAACGTATTATATCAGAAATAAATATTATTTGCCTATCTTCAAAAATCTTTAGGTTTAGCCAATGAGGAGGCACACTCAAAGGTTATGACAGATAGCGCCACCCTATTAGTCCGAAAATAATAGAATAATCCTTAGTCTATGTCTGTCTCTGTCTACCGTACCACCATAGTACCATACGTGAGAGCGATAAGACGATATATTATGTTTTTTCTCTCTTACACATATGAATGACAGTGACATGCCTAGACACTTGCACAGGCACCGCCTGGCGGGATAAAATGTCAGTGTGCCTCCTCATTATGTTCCATAACACCTATTTCGTTTTGATACCTGCATTTTTTTGAATACTTACAGAAAAACTTGCACTATTCAATTAATTTACTTTACCTTATAATTTTATTACCGTCGTCCTCACTCTCCACGCTTAGAGAACGTGCAAGTTTCATTCATGAAAAAAAACCGACAAACAACAACAAACACATCACATTCCACATGTTCGTGTTTGTTGCTTGTGTTCGCTGTTTGTTGTAAATGAGGGCCTTTATTTTATTGTATTTATTACCTACCCACTCGTAGACTTCTTTCTTCAAAAATTAACGTCACGTTTGAGGAAGGAAAGAATCACATCCAAACATGCATGGATATTAAACGTTGGCAAAAAAAGTTATATTAAAATGTGGCGACATCATAGTGTCGTCCATTTCAAATCAGTAGTAAGAAAACGGGACGACACCGATGTTGCCATTTTTCAATTTCTACTCTTGCTGGCTGTTGACTTAACTGCGTTGGTAGAGTCAGTCCAAGGTAAGTTAGCAACGATTTTGATAGCCTCGCCGATGAAAATGATATTTAAACATCAAAATGCGATTCAATTTCTTAAATTGCAGAGGCAGGGCGAACAAAATAATTATATAGGTACTCATTTGGCCCACACTATCAAAGTCGCCAATTGCCACTACCGATATTGTATTTAGGAGTATTTGGGAGAGTAAACTTGTTTGCTGCCAACAAACTGTACCTAATGCAATTTGACAAATTAAGAACCTAAATGAAACTTATTGTAATCTTTACTTTTTTAATCAATAGATAAGATAATTGACCATTATAGCAACACGAATTAGTTTATTTCTGCCACACCGGACTGTAGCTCCGGTTAGGAAACTAGACTATAATAACTTTGAAGTCGACACTGCTCCTGCATTTTGACACAAAGTTTGACGGCTTGAAAAAACACGTCTATGGTTCACATGTTTGTTCCTGGGTTTTTAAGTAAATAAGTATGGAATTAAACACTTTATTGTACCACCAAAATGAAACAGACAACAACAGAACAATTATATAAAGCGTAGCTACATAGTACATTCCTACTATCTAAATAAGTTGATCACAATTTACAATGTAATGTCCTTCATAGGTACGTTAAAATCCAAAAACACAATACGTATTTGGGAAATTAACTATAAACTTATCGTGGCATATTTAATGTAGGGTTTTGAAGAACTTTGCACGACCTTGTAAATGACAAAATAACAGGTGCCGTAGCCGAATGGCATTTCTGTAACGCGAAATGAAAACGAAACGCCGCGAAAAGTTGTCTGGCTCTGTCGCGCCAATACGTAAGAACGATAGAGATAGCTACCATAGAAACTAAGACTAAAAATTAACCTGCACTTTTTTGACAAGATAATCCATGATGTCCCAGTTGGTCCACGTTCCACGTCTGTGCCACAAGAGCATACTTATACATATGTATGGCACACACTCAGAGCAAAAAATTATTTTTCTTGAATCTGTGGGCATACCCATCCAAACTCCGAGTCGCAAGCCAGTCGCCAGTATAAGGGAGGTCGAATCCAAGAAAATACCAGTATTGGGTGCGAGATGGGCATGTAGCCAATAACCGTCTTCCCGGGCTCCAACCTCCAAAAACCTCGCGAGTCGCGTGTTCTGGAGCTGTAAAGTTGTTCAGAAGAGTATTGTAAGATAAATCACAGTAAACATTATCCCAACAACTTTTTGACTTTAGATTGTCTGGAATTGTCCAGGGTAAATCACAATAAACATTATCCCAACAACTTTTTGATTTTAGATTGTCTGGAATTGTCCAGGGTAAATCACAATAAACATTATCCCAACAACTTTTTGACTTTAGATTGTCTGGAATTGTCCAAGGTATATATTTTGCCGTCTCCGTTTGCAGCATTTTCACGCGATTAATAAAAAATAAAAATAAAATGATATAACATCAGGCCGCCCCGTCGCACTATTTGTAAGTGTGATAGGGACGGCCTAATGTTTTACCGTTAATCGCGCGACCATGCTATCGGTGCGAGTAACACTTTTAACATGCCGGCGTATCATGCTTCCAATTTTATCACTTATCCACGTGGATAAAGCATCCGTCACGCTTTAGCAAGTATGTCAGTGTGAGAGTGACAGATGTCTTATCCACGTGGATAAGTGATAAAATTGGCAGCATGATACGCCGGCAGGTCACATCAAGGCACTTCATCCACACACACACACACACACACACACGCACACGCACACGCACACACACACACACACACACACACACACACACACACACACACACACACACACACACACACACACACACACACACACACACACACACACACGCATTTATGTTTTTGATGGGATGTATACTCACATAAACACACATACAAATAGATTCAAATTAGACTACAACTAAACCATCTGCAATTCTGCATTATAATGTTAACCTACATAAGCTCTCATACAATAGTATAGTCATTAGTCAAGTATGTCACTCTCCTGCATCTTTTCAGCTATATCTACCTACTTAAAAAATCACGTCAATTCGTCGTTTCGTCAGTCCTTCACCTTGAAAGACTGACAAACAATCAGACACAACACTTTCACATTTATAATATTAGTATGGATTTAACAGACACTTTTTAAGGTTCCGTAGTCAACTAGGAACGCTTATAATTTCGCCATGTCTGTCTGTACGTCCGTCCGTCCGTCCGCGGATAATCTTAGTGACCGTTAACACTAGAAAGCTGAAATTTGGTACCAATATGTAAATCAATCACGCTGACAAAGGGCATAAGCTTGTATAATATATAATCAAATAATTATATATAAGACAAGCTTATGCCCGCGGCTTCATTCGCGTTATAGAGATAAAATAATTTTTAAGAAAAAAAAACCGTCGCCTTTCGGGTTCTGGTGAAAGCTACTTGCGAATGTTGGATTATGTAGAAATGTGTAGGTATTTTTTAAAACTGCTTTGAATGCTTTAATTATTAGATGGCAACACAAATGAATATACGTATAACGTTAAGGTTTGAGGAGTTTCCTCAATTCCTCATGAATCCGATTATAAGAAATTGAAGCTTGACAAACTTTGACTTGAAAACTCAATATGCTTAACAAACATAACTAAATAAATGTCACTGTTCTGAACCTAAAGGCATGCTTTTCTTACAAAAATACCAGTCACTATGAGTGTGCCGTTCAGATTTTAGGAGTTCGGTTCTGACCATCATCAGCAGTTCTACTGCACCAACTATCGCTGTTCTGGACGTAAGTGCATGCTGTTCTTATAAGAATACCAAAGTCACTGTAAGTGTGCCATTCAGATTTGAGGAGTTTGGTTCTGACCATGATCAGAAAATCCACTGCACCAAATATCACTGTTCTAGACGTAAGTGCATGCTGTTCTTATAAAAATACCAAAGTAACTACAAGCGTGCCGTTTAGATTTGAGGAGTTCGGTTGTGACTATCATCAGCAGTTCCACTGCACCAAATGTCACTATTCTGGACGTAAGTGCATGCTGTTCCTATAAAAATACCAAAGTCACTATAAGCGTGCCGTTTAAATTTGAGGAGTTCGGTTCTGACCATCATCAGCAGTTCCACTGCACCAAATGTCACTATTCTGGACGTAAGTGCATGCTGTTCTTATAAAAATACCAAAGTAACTACAAGCGTGCCGTTTAGATTTGAGGAGTTCGGTTCTGACCATCATCAGCAGTTCCACTGCACCAAATGTCACTATTCTAGACGTAAGTGCATGCTGTTCCTATAAAAATACCAAAGTCACTATAAGCGTGCCGTTTAAATTTGAGGAGTTCGGTTCTGACCATCATCAGCAGTTCCACTGCACCAAATGTCACTATTCTGGACGTAAGTGCATGCTGTTCTTATAAAAATACCAAAGTAACTACAAGCGTGCCGTTTAAATTTGAGGAGTTCGGTTCTGACCATCATCAGCAGTTCCACTGCACCAAATGTCACTATTCTGGACGTAAGTGCATGCTGTTCTTATAAAAATACCAAAGTAACTACAAGCGTGCCGTTTAGATTTGAGGAGTTCGGTTCTGACCATCATCAGCAGTTCCACTGCACCAAATGTCACTATTCTGGACGTAAGTGCATGCTGTTCCTATAAAAATACCAAAAGTCACTATAAGCGTGCCGTTCAGATTTGAGGAGTTCGGTTGTGACCATCATCAGCAGTTCCACTGCACCAAATGTCACTGTTCTGGACGTAAGTGCATGCTTTTCTTACAAAAATACCAAAGTCACTATAAGCGTGCCGTTCAGATTTGAGGAGTTCGATTCTGACCATCATCAGCAGTCCCATTGCACCAAATGTCACTGTTTTGGACGAAAGTGCATGCTATTTTTATAAAAATACCAAAGTCACTATAAGTGTGCCGTTCAGATTTGAGTTCGGTTCAAACCATCATCAGCAGTTCCACTGAACCAAATGTCACTGTTCTGGACAAAAGTGCATGCTGTTCTTATAAAAATACCAAAGTAACTACAAGCGTGCCGTTTAGATTTGAGGAGTTCGGTTCTAACCATCATCAGCAGTTCCACTGCACCAAATGTCACTATTCTGGACGTAAGTGCATGCTGTTCTTATAAAAATACCAAAGTAACTACAAGCGTGCCGTTTAGATTTGAGGAGTTCGGTTCTGACCATCATCAGCAGTTCCACTGCACCAAATGTCACTATTCTGGACGTAAGTGCATGCTGTTCTTATAAAAATACCAAAGTCACTATGAGTGTGCCGTTCAGATTTGAGGAGTTCTGTTCTGACCATCATCAGCAGTTCCACTGCACCAAATGTCACTGTTCTGGACGTAAGTGCATGCTGTTCTTATAAAAATACCAAAGTCACTTTAAGTGTGCAGTTCAGATTTGAGTTCGGTTCAAACCATCATCAGCAGTTCCACTGCACCAAATGTCACTGTTCTGGACGAAAGTGCATGCTGTTCTTATAAAAATACCAAAGTCACTATAAGTGCACTACTTTACCTGTATTAGTGAGACAAATAAGACCTCTATAACAGAGATAAGCTTTTTCGACTGCACAGTCACATTTACCTCTACTAGTGAGACAGAGTGTATTTTTATATAGTCTCAGTAATAGAGGTATCTATTAATGAGACTATATTTGAAAAATTACATTCACTTCATTGTTTGTTTAGAATGGTATAGGAATTTACCTCTGTATTTGAGACACAGTCAATCCATGACCTTTGTAACTTTTTACTTTTTAAATTAATTGTTTGTCATTAATTGTACATATATGTAGGTATAAAGAGGTAAGGTAACTTATGATCGAAAGTTTATTTTATATGCCGGTGTATGAAGCATTTTGTCCAGCACTGTAGTCATTGTGAATTGAGGTGTAAGGGTCTCCCCAAACCTATCGACGCGAAATATGCTCTAGCCGACCAAAAATCGCTCGTTAGTTCATCTTCATAGATGCTTTCGCGACATCGATTTTTAGTCGGTGAAAGCCATGAAATCGGCTTTGCCAATAGGTTTGAGGAAACCCTATCCAATAAATAAACATGTCATGCAAATTTTATTTTAGTTTCCGTATAAAACATAATGTAGTATTGCTTATGAATAAATAATTTACAGTCTAATTATCATAGGAGGTAGGGCTGGTAGGGCATAGCGAGTGATATTCCGCTTTGTGTGTTAGGGCACAGCACAGCGGATATCGTCTCGCTCGAATCTAGAGCAGAGCCCAACTGGGGTAGTACCTCCGCCTTACAGAAGTCCGCAGCCAAATAGCACTAGACCCTACTCATAGTGCCTGCCGGTGAGTAAGGCTGCTAGAGCTCAACGAGGGTGCGGTGTGCTGGATGACGGGAGGACTTACGGAACTAACTTGTTCCGTCTATTGTCCTTTGAGTCGTCGGCAACCCGAACCCTCCTTGGAACTTATACACTCCTTTTTGCTGTGTACCTACTTAACACAGCAAAAGGGAATGTACAAGTTTCTAATGGGGTGGCAACGCGCATGTGACAAGAATGTACTTGAGTTGCAGGCGTCCATAGGTTATGATGACCGCTTTCCATCAGGCGGACCGTACGCTTGTTTGCCACCGACGTAGTATAAAAAAATTGTATTATGAAATAAATGAATCTTGTCTAAATGTGCCTAAGATGTTAAAAAAAACCGGCCAAGAGCGTGTCGGGCCACGCTCAGTGTAGGGTTCCGTAGTTTTCCGTATTTTTCTCAAAAACTAATGAACCTATCAAGTTCAAAACAATTTTCCTAGAAAGTCTTTATAATGTTCTACTTTAGTGATTTTTTTCATATTTTTTTAACTTATGGTTCAAAAGTTAGAGGGGGGGGACGCACTTTTTTTCCTTTAGGAGCGATTATTTCCGAAAATATTAATATTTTTAAAAAACGATCTTAGTAAACTCTTATTCATTTTTAAATACCTATCCAACGATATATCACACGTTGGGGTTGGAATGAAAAAAAATAACAGCCCCCACTTTACGTGTAGGGGGGGGGGTACCCTAATAAAACATTTTTTTCCATTTTTTATTTTTGCACTTTGTTGGCGTGATTGATATACATATTAGTACCAAATTTCTGCTTTCTAGTGCTAATGGTTACTGAGATTATCCGCGGACGGACGGATGGACGGACGGACGGACGGACGGACGGACGGACGGACGGACAGACGGACAGACAGACATGGCGAAACTATAAGGGTTCCTAGTTGACTACGGAACCCTAAAAACGGCCAAGTGCGAGTTGTACTCGCGTTGCAAGGGTTCCGTACACTACAAGAAGGGCTTCCCCCTTCGAGTCCCAAGCATCTATATGTACCTATTTACTTATATTTTACTGACATCATATGATGTCGCTGGGACTCGAATGGTTAAAAAATTATTTAAAAACATATTTTTGAAACTTAGTATCTCGCTCACGCTCTTTCATTTGATATGTAACACAATAGGTACGTATACTTCAAAAAACTTCAGTTTTTAATTTTCACTTTTAAATTACATGTCCATCTTTGGCTCACAGGTTAACATACCTGTGCCAAAATTTCAAGTTGATCGTTTGAGTAGTTTTGGAGAAAATTAGCTGTTACAGACGGACAGACAGGCGCACGAGTGATCCTATAAGGGTTCCGTTTTTCCTTTATGAGGTACGGAACCCTAAAAACTGAGTTATTGAATTATGGAATAGTTTCTTATTAGATATTCACGTAATCATTTGTGTACCTACACAAACACTGAAACTAAACATTGTACCCGTTTGAAATTATGAAATTTCCAGAATTAAGTGTACTATAATTATTTGAATTAGAAGAAACGTAACTTATTGCTGGATATAACTTTCCTCAGATGTTAATTTAATATTATAGTTCAACTTAAAACATCGAAGTGCTGGGCGTCCTAGCCGTGTGATTCAAATTTAAAAACATGGTTCTTCAGCACTCGCTCGCTTGATAAAATGTTAAAAATAACACCGGTACTTGCCCCTAATGTATCACGTCTAATGACTCGAGACAGGAAGTGCTTCGGGTTTCATGCTCAACCATTTAAGTATTTGCTTACCAACTTAATCTGTTTTTTTATGAAGCTGTAGGTACCTGAATTTTCCACCCATAACGCCAACCTATCTTCTTCGTTAACCGGGAATCGGAACACTAAAATTTCTCCGGATAGATTTTTGCAGTTCACGTATGCACAATTGTACACGGCATTTTTACAATTTATGTCAAGTTGAAAACCAGAATGACAATTATTGTCACTGTGTCAAATTGAACAAAACTTATTTAATCTATGAAATCTGTCGACAACCCAAGTCCAGCGCCATCTGATGTGACATTTTAACAATAATTAGTTGGCTATAAAGCTATCGCAACTTAATGAATGCTTGTGAATTCCGAAACTGTCAAAGCAGCAGAAACTCAAAATGATTTGAGGCAAAAGGACGTTTATTACTAATAAACACCACAATTCGTACGTGATCCGATAAACACGGTTCCGTTTCCAATTAACCTAATGTTCCATCTGTTCCGGATTGATTACTAAATTATAGTAGTTCCTAACAGGAAAATAAGATATCTCGTATAGTGGGTTTCCTGCTCCTAATGCGATAGGAATATCAAGATGTTGGCTATTTTTATAGTCTCTCTCATTAGTCGCCTAAAGAATTAGGCGAACTAAATTGACAAGTCATTATGCACAAAATAAATTTTACCACATTTTGGCTAGTGCTGTTCATAGCCATAGTTTGAAAAAGGTTGAAGTAGGAAATATCTGATGACTACAATTTTATGAAATCGTTGGCATTTCGTAAATATTATGCAACTTTATAGCAAGAAAGACTAGGAGGTCAGTTTAATATGTAGTCATACGCGATTAAGTCCCGATTTTAAAATGCGAATTTATCCATACCTTCCCTCAATTCTCTACCGCCTTATCTCTCTCTACGGCGTTATAGCAAACATCTACCCGTAAGAATACATATTAACAGGCCCCGGCAAGGCCAGAAGTCGCAGGTTTGAGTCTTCGTTCGAGAATTTTTCCATTTTTCCTTTAATTTAAAAATATGTAATATCGCCCGCAGACGTTTCTGTATGTTAAAAAAAAACAAATATAAAAGTTACTTGTTTAAATTATAAATTGTAAATAAGATATGTGTTAGTGGAAATTAAGTAAATAAATCTATATCTATTTTCTTAATATCTAAAAAAAAATATATTAGAACACATCGAACATATACAAAATCAATACATACTACCGTTAAAATAATTAAACCTAACAAAAGTTAAAACAGGTCGCTCAGTGAGAAATCCGCTTGGAATATCCAGGGAGGAAATTCAAGATTATATGAGTAAAAACTCCACTTTGGTCTTAATTTATAGCCAACCCGTTTATTACTTGAGACTTCAGCATGCAAGACCTTCTGCAGCGGACGTGGGGCGCTCCGTATTTTTCGAGACAAAGACAAAGTGGCGTGGCTTGAATTCGAAATTTCCTAAAGTAGAGACACGTGTAAACAAAGACTGGATCGCATTCATCCTCCTTGCGTTATCCCGGCATTTGCCACGGCTCATGGGACCCTGGGGGACCTTTGACAGCTAATCCCAAGATTCGGCGTAGGCACCAGTTTTACGAAAGCGACTGCCATCTGGCCTTCCAACCCAAAGGGTAACTAGACCTTATTGGCGAAAAGCGACTGGCAAATATCAAATTAAATTCCGAAAAACTCATTGGTGCGAGCCGGGGTTCGAACCCGTGACCTCCGGAACGAAAGTCGCACGCACTTACCGCTAGGCTACCCGCACTTATACTGGGTGGCATTCATTGTGACTAATAGAATTTATTGGATTTATGTTAAGCAATTACACTTAGCTTAGAATCTTAGCACTACAATTTCTAAGCGTAGTCAATGTGCTTCTGTGGCTTCTAGCCTTCTGCGCTCATCAGTTGTGAACGAATCGGAACTTTATTTTTTTCTTTCTTTCGCGTGGCTTTAATAAATATAGGGTGTTACCAAATTAGTCACGGATATTTTAAGAGACGTTAATTAACATCAAAACAATTAATTTTCACAAGAAATAAAAACAAAATTTTCATTTTTTTTTTGTTTTCACTTTCTTAACAAGAAATTGGCTGTGACAGACGGGCAGACAGACGCGATTTTGAGGTACGGAAACCTAAAAAATAATAATTTATCTTCTAAACTTCTTAATTGCCTAGCTGTCAGGATGTTTAACACTGTCTCTCGTGTCACTTTAACAGTGTCTAGAGAAATCTCATTTAATTATTTCATTAACAGTGTCAAACATCCTGACAGGCAATCACATTATAGGGGATGGTTATTTAGAAAAAAAATTTGTTGATTGATTAAAAAAAATCATATGAAAATTTTGTTTTAATTTCTAGTGAAAGTTAATTGTTTTGGTGTTCATTAACATCCCTTAAAATATCCGTGACTAATTTGACAAAACACCCTAGCAGTGTCAAACAGGGTGTAGCCGTATTACTGGGGCCCGTTTCTCGAAAGGTACCAACCTACAAGCCTTGTATTACAAGTGAGCGAAATGTCAAATCGTATGGGTTGTCATGGAAACACACTTGTAATACAAGGCTTGTACCTTTCGAGAAACGGGCCACTGGTCTCGGACATTATAAAGCGACTTTAAAAATTATATTTTTGCTGACGGTTTTTGCTTCGTTCTCGTTGATGACTTTAATTAAAAGTTTTCTTTAGACGAGTACAATGTGCTTTTAAAATTGCAGTGAAGAAGGTCGTATTTTCTCAAGAATTTATGATCATAGGTTATTTACACTCTCGTTATTAATATAACACACACATATAAGTGGGGGGAGCGTGCTTCTCTAACGCCGTGTCTTACGTGGGCGACGGTCGCGCGACCGCCGCGCGACGCGTCTCATCGCATCGTCTACATCCATATCGATAAGGTTTGATTTCGTCTGCGTCACATCGCCGTCGCGCGACCATCGCGCGACCGTCGCCCACGCAAGCCACGGCGTAAGACAATAATGGCGTCGTACGGTTCACAAAAGTGTTGGCCTTTTTGAGACGCAGCGTTAAGAATAACCTTGACCAGGGGCGGCTCACTCTGCGATGCTATCGCCGCGCTATAAGTACATGCCAGCGGCCGCGAGTTCGCGGCCCATTCAGTGGCGACGACCTTCGCGCGGCGCAATAAAATTCAATGTCGGCTGCTCGCGTGCGGTCCCTTTGCTAATGTAGGTAAGAATTTTGAATGGTGGCATTTTGTGAACATCAAAGCAGTGAACCTTCTGTACTAGTACTATTATTATATTCTGTGCCTTGACGCAAAACCACAGAATTTAATAATAGTACAAGTAAAACGCCATTCACGGAAGACTAGACCAGTCATCCTACACTTACACATGTAACAAAGCTGGCCAGCTGTATTGTGCTCCGTGTAATCGCAAGTTTAAAACCAAGTTCGGTTTTGCGAGTCATTTAAGAGCCCACCAAAACCAAAAGTCAGACCACGTGGGCAAGGATATGGTTTGGACGATGACAAAGGTGATGATGATTAATCATAAACTTCTTACACGATCAAAACCACAAAATTAAAACAGACAGACAAACAGACAGACGGATGGACGGACGGACGGACGGACTTTTTATAGGTGGAAGTAGTTGGAGGGATGGAAAGTGACATAGACTACTTTTTGTCTCTTTCGAACCCACCACTTCCTTAGAATGGGGGGTGGAAGATTGTATGAAGCAATCCGTTTTCGATTTAACACGAGCGCAGCCGCGGGAAAATGCTAGTTTTAAATATCTGAGCCGGCGTAGCTTTATTTTGACGTTCATATGCGCATTGTAATATGCCTACTTGAAAAATAAATATATCATTTTTATTTCATTTTCATTTTCATTGGGCAATAATTATGCAGTTAGAGTAGCGACTGTTATAGTACTTACCTATCTTTTTCGTGATTCTTTGATATCCAAAACCTAGGGACCGATTTTAGACGGCTAGTAATTTAAAATCTAGTGGTAATGACCTAATGACCACTCGTTTTCGATTCTGTTAGTAGAATTGAAATGGTTAGTAGTGGAGATATTACGACCGGTCTGGCGCAGTCGGTAGTGACCCTGCCTGCTACGCCGCGGTCCCGGGTTCGAATCCCGGTAAGGGCATTTATTTGTGTGATGAGCACAGATATTTGTTCCTGAGTCATGGATGTTTTCTATGTATATAAGTATTTATATATTATATATATCGTTGTCTGAGTACCTGCAACACAAGCCTTCTTGAGCTTACCGTGGGACTCAGTCAATCTGTGTAAGAATGTCCTATAATATTTATTTATTTATTATTTATTTATTAATGAACGAAATTCACGACGAATGGTCGACATTCAAAAATCGGCCACTGACCTACATTGCTGAATTTGCAAGTTCACAACAAAACATCTTCGGGCGCTTTATTTTTATGGAACCTTGTCACACCGCAGCCACTCTCACGATAGTACTCTTTATTATACTGTGCCGCAGCAGCCAATATCAGTTCGATCATATCTACCATCTTTAACAGTGTTAAATCGTTTGAGGAAAACCGCCTCATGACGTTAGATATCAAACGCTAACAACACAAAAAGAGACCAAAGCCCTCCTACGGGTGTACTGTAACAATACGTCTGGTCAACTCTATTGTCACGCCTGCAAAAGAGTCTTTAAGACCAAGTTCGGCCTGGCCAGCCACATAAGAGCCTATAACAGGCAAAGTAATTCATAATCTGCTGAGGTCGCCGTCATCGAAACCGATGAGGAGGACTATATAATATCGATCATAGCCTCAACCATGACTATTTGAGGTTTTATAATAATCGTTAATCGATATCGTAAGAACCCTGGTAGCCTAGCGGTAAAAGCGTGCGACTTTTCAATCCAAAGGTCGCGGGTTAGAAGCCCGGTTCAACCAATGAGTTTTTAACAAATGTGAAAAATTACCATTTGATATTTTGCCAGTCGCTTTTCATTGAAGGATACTTCCAACAGTTACCTTTTGCGTTAGAAGGTCAGACGGCAGTTTCTTTCGTAAAACTAGTTCCTACACTGTCTTGGGATTAGTTGTCAAAGCGGACCCTAGATTCCCATGAGCTGATTGAGCCGTGGCGAATGACGGGAAAAAGGATGAGGATGATGTTAATCGGAAAGTGTTAAATGTCTGGAATACAATTTACACGAAATCGACGTGTTTGGATTTACCTTTGACTTTTTTTATTTTTTTAAATACAAGAGAGATTTTAATTTTAAAGTAATTAAAACAAAAGTTATTACCAAGAAAAAAAAACAGTTCTTGACCCTAAAATTGTTCAACTTTGATGCCAAATATCACAGAAACAAAGAGCTGTGAAGGCATTATGAGATACTATTTTGTTTAAAGACGATGCTGTTAATATGATAGGTTTTAGAAACTATCATAATATTAATGGATTCAAATCGAAGGTCATTCGCGCAGGTAACGCTCTTAAATTGATATGAGGATAATGCAAACTGTACGATTGCCTTTCGTTTTTTATCAGGCACTATCCAAATTCCATTCTACAGTTGGGGCATTCGACGAGAATGTCGCTTACGACATGCAATTATTCTAATACTTCTGAAGACGCTAAGAAAGCAAAGTTGTGTCTGACAACCTTGGGCCTGGACAAACTTGGCAGTATTTTCTCGAGCTTTACGGATTTGATTGATATAGCTGCCATACAAGGTAAAAGCATGTAAGCGACTTTCTCGTGGAACTCTTTCAAACTCTAAAACAAAATCAAGCATACTTGTTTTTCGATTTTCTCTCTACCGGTGTGAGTTCCGTAGCATATTTTTAATGAAAAACTATACACCGCAGCCCGCATTCATTGAAAATGTTAAGCTGATGGAAAATGCGCCTTTCAGCTCGTTCGAGAACAAAGGTCTTAGTTTCAAGAAGACTAGGGAGGGCCACGATACTCTCTAGAGAAGAAAGGTTGGCAAGTAACGAAAACTGTACATGATATGTTGCAATATATACCCTGTTTTTATTGAAATAAGTTAACTTTAAGCGAAGGTTCTTTAGATCAAATACTATTAATTTCTCTAAGAAACAAGCGTGTTAACTTTTACGGTTATCGAGTTATTAAAAAAATTAAGATAATTACTGAACACGTGTGTGACAGCCTTTATCAATTCCTAATGTTATTTGTTTTGACATGTGCCGTCAATCACTTTGTTTTGACATGTGCCGTCAATCACTTGACTCTAACTTGAATGTAATTCTTAAGGGCCTCTCACACTAATAAATTAATTTATTATGTATGAAAATGATAAAACATTATTTTTGCGAATTTAACTAAAAGTGATATACAGAATGATTTCTGATAATCACTGTTTTGTCATCATCGTGATACATCAATGGTTTGTTTTACTATTTAAAATATAAGAAGCTTTAACAATGAGGGCCCATTTAGACGGTACGAGAAATGTTTTATTACAAATCAGTATTTGTTGACTCTGCAAAATTAATTACCGGGTAACCTGTATATATACCCTCAACAGCCCGCAATGTAACTAAAATCGCATGCGAGTTCGCACGCCGTCTAAATCAGCCCTAATACTTTTTTCAAACACGCCCGTTTCTTAGAGAAGGCCGAGATAACGTATTTTTATGGTATAAATAATATTTTCCATACGTCTATCAACAAAAAACCTAAAATTTGGCTTGTTGAAGATTAATTAGGCTTTAAATCTATACTTACTAATATCATAAAAGGGAAAATGTGTAAGTCCGTTTGTTTGTCCGTCTTTCACAGCAAAACGGAGCCATGAATTGTCGTAATTTTTTAAGTGGAGATACTTGAAGGGATGGGGAGTGACATAGGCTACTTTTTGTCTCTTTCTAACCCTAGCGAAGCCGCGGCAAAAGCTAGTAATAAATAATGCCCACAAAAGGAGGCAACGCGCACATGACACTCCTTGAGTGGCAGGCGTCCATAGGTGAAGGTGACCGCTTTCCATCCCGCGGACCGTATGCTTGTTTGCCACCGACGTAGTATAAAAAAAAAAAACACATCTATAATTATTCTGAGATTGTGAATAATCGTCAAGCTATTCTAAGGTTGAAATTCCAATAAACTGTCTAGGAGTCACGAACAATCACAATGCATACAAATATAATACTTTTGCGTTAGAAGGTCAGACGGCAGTTTCTTTCGTAAAACTAGTTCCTACACTGTCTTGGGATTAGTTGTCAAAGCGGACCCTAGATTCCCATGAGCTGATTGAGCCGTGGCGAATGACGGGAAAAAGGATGAGGATGATGTTAATCGGAAAGCGTAAAATGTCTGGAATACAGTTTACATGAAATCGACGTGTTTGGATTTACCTTTGACTTTCCTAAAAATACAAGAGAGATTTTAATTTTAAAGTAATTAAAACAAAATTGATTACCAAAAAAACAATTTTTGACCCTAAAATGCTTCAACTTTGATGCCAAATATCACAGAAACAATGAGCTGTGAATGCATTATGAGATACTATTTTGTTTAAAGACGATGCTGTTAATATGATAGGTTTTAGAAACTATCATAATATTAATGGATTCAAATCGAAGGTCATTCGCGCAGGTAACGCTCTTAAATTGATATGAGGATAATGCAAACTGTACGATTGCCTTTCGTTTTTTATCAGGCACTATCCAAATTCCATTCTACAGTTGGGGCATTCGACGAGAATGTCGCTTACGACATGCAATTATTCTAATACTTCTGAAGACGCTAAGAAAGCAAAGTTGTGTCTGACAACCTTGGGCCTGGACAAACTTGGCAGTATTTTCTCGAGCTTTACGGATTTGATTGATATAGCTGCCATACAAGGTAAAAGCATGTAAGCGACTTTCTCGTGGAACTCTTTCAAACTCTAAAACAAAATCAAGCATACTTGTTTTTCGATTTTCTCTCTACCGGTGTGAGTTCCGTAGCATATTTTTAATGAAAAACTATACACCGCAGCCCGCATTCATTGAAAATGTTAAGCTGATGGAAAATGCGCCTTTCAGCTCGTTCGAGAACAAAGGTCTTAGTTTCAAGAAGACTAGGGAGGGCCACGATACTCTCTAGAGAAGAAAGGTTGGCAAGTAACGAAAACTGTACATGATATGTTGCAATATATACCCTGTTTTTATTGAAATAAGTTAACTTTAAGCGAAGGTTCTTTAGATCAAATACTATTAATTTCTCTAAGAAACAAGCGTGTTAACTTTTACGGTTATCGAGTTATTAAAAAAATTAAGATAATTACTGAACACGTGTGTGACAGCCTTTATCAATTCCTAATGTTATTTGTTTTGACATGTGCCGTCAATCACTTTGTTTTGACATGTGCCGTCAATCACTTGACTCTAACTTGAATGTAATTCTTAAGGGTCTCTCACACTAATAAGTTAAATTATTATGTATGAAAACGATAAAACATTATTTTTGCGAATTTAACTAAAAGTGATATACAGAATGATTTCTGATAATCACTGTTTTGTCATCATCGTGATACATCAATGTTTTGTTTTACTATTTAAAATATAAGAAGCTTTAACAATGAGGGCCCATTTAGACGGTACGAGAAATGTTTTATTACAAATCAGTATTTGTTGGCTCAGCAAAATTAATTACCGGGTAACCTGTATATATACCCTCAACAGCCCGCAATGTAACTAAAATCGCATGCGAGTTCGCACGCCCTCTAAATCAGCCCTAACACTTTTTTCAAACACGCCCGTTTCTTAGAGAAGGCCGAGATAACGGATTCTTATGGTATAAATAATATTTTCCATACGTCTATCAACAAAAAACCTAAAATTTGGCTTGTTGAAGATTAATTAGGCTTTAAATCTATACTTACTAATATCATAAAAGGGAAAATGTGTAAGTCCGTTTGTTTGTCCGTCTTTCACAGCAAAACAGAGCCATGAATTGTCGTAATTATTTAAGTGGAGATACTTGAAGGGATGGGGAGTGACATAGGCTACTTTTTGTCTCTTTCTAACCCTAGCGAAGCCGCGGGAAAAAGCTAGTAATAAATAATGCACACAAAAGGAGGCAACGCGCACATGACACTCCTTGAGTGGCAGGCGTCCATAGGTGAAGGTGACCGCTTTCCATCCGGCGGACCGTATGCTTGTTTGCCACCGACGTAGTATAAAAAAACACATATTATTCTGAGATTGTGAGTGGTCCTCAAGCTATTCTAAAGTTAAAATTCCAATAAACTGTATAAGTTAGTCACGAACAATCACAATGCATACAAATTCGCGACTAAAAGCTGGAACTCTGAAAGAATCAAGGTACTTAGTCAAATTCACAAACGCTAACGATAATATCGTTATCGTTTTCCATCTCTTTCGCTTTTCCGTATTGACGCGACAGAGCCAGACTGCGTTTCGATAAGCGTCTATAGCGTCCACGGTTGTCATTTAGGCTAGGAAGCTCTAAATCCTGATTTTAAGGATTTTATTCCGTGGGTAGAATCTGAATTTGCTTTTAGATAATGCAATGCATTCTCCTTATTCTGAAAGTACTAGACTACGACAGTTTAAAAAAATCTGTCGTCACGAATAAGTTCTTACTTTATTTTACTTACTTTTAAACATCTTTATTTACATTTACATAATTATATAAGAAACTAAGACTAAACTTTAACACTTTCGAAACCGGGCTCTAACGACTACGGGGAAACCCATGTAATCGGCTACGCTTCTACGAGCGGTGTGCCCGACAGTCGGGTTCTTGGTAGCGAAAGTGTTAAAGCTAGCTTATGTCTAAAATAGGCCCCTTAGGCATTGTACCAAGGATACTGGCGACATTTCCTCGCTGTATCGCAATGCTGATACGTTGTGCGAGGAAGACGCCAGCTCTTCAGTTACCTCAACCAGACGCTTCGCGATTTCTGTGAACAACTTGTTTGCGCTGGGACACTATGGACCTAGAGTTTCTACGCCAAAAGGTACAAAAAGGTATTCTTAGCCAAGACTTTTGAATTTACTTTTGGTCAGATAGTTTTACTTACGGACTTACAGCAAAAAAGTGAAGTAGGGTAAACTCGCCTCATTCGGTGACACGCCTAATTCGTTGATACAAGCTGCTTCAAGCACTATTTCGAGAGACGATTTTTGGTTGTTTCACCGAATTCGGCGTGCCACCGAATGAGGCGAGTTTACCCTACAGTATTGACGTAGGCTTTTGTAAATGAGAGGCAGACAAGAAATAGTACATTACGATACAAGTGCAGTAAAAAGGAAGTTCAAAACGGGTGGCGATAAATTCGACACGAGTTACGAATTTCGGATCCTTTTCGCACGTGTATCATACGACGTTTTCAGTACAGATGGCCCTGTGAAGTTTCGACCTGACAAGAAATTGACCTCTTCACGTACTAGTGCGGTTAAAAACACTATCCGTACCTACTAATAGATAATATCTACATATAATACTACCTAATAATAGATTATACAAATTTCATCAATCAGTAAGTATATTATACTTACTGATTGATGAAATTTGTATAATGGAGTTGGGCGGGACAAGCAACATGTCCCGCCCAACTCCATTATACAAATTTCATCAATCAGTAAGTATATCTATTAGTAGAGTTAGTAGGTAGAGTGATGGCAGATGGACTAAAATGTTAACAGATTGGTGGCCGCTCACAGATGTAAGAAGCGCTTGGCATCCGTTAGCTCGTTGGGTGGACGACATCAGGAAAATTGCGGGTCACAACTGGATGAGATGAGCTCAGGACCGGGACAAGTGGCGTACTAGAAGAGAGGCCTATGCTCAGCAGTGGGCGATAAAGGGCTGATATGATGATGATGATGATGGCATTTGTAACCCCCGACGCGAAAACGACGGAATGATAATAATATAAGTTTAACGTGTTTATCTGCCTGTCTGTGTGTGTACCGTAGCTCCCAAATGGAAGAACCGCTTTAAATTTTTGTTTGAAAGCTGAATTAGTCGGGAGTGTTCTTAGCCATGTTTCATGAAAATTGGTCCACTATGTCGGGGTTTTTTTCAAAATTTTAATTTTCCGGTTAGATTTTTATGACAAAATGTTACTTTTTTAACGTAATCATTAAAAAACCTACCAGTATTTTACGTACACGACACGACACATCTATCTATACATTGTTTGCCACGAGCGAAGATTGATGAACCCGTGTTTCATGAATATGCAAAAAGATAAATCTTCCAAAATAACGTCGCCAAAAACATGGCAGCCGAGATTTTGGCTCACGTTGTGTCAGGGCTGGGAATTGATTTATGGATAAACAGTATTTATTGACAGGCTGAAGTTTACGAGTAAATATTCGAAATAAGAGGGCTTCTTCGCTTTGCTTCTTCTTTTCTTATTTCTAAATTATCGGTACCACTACCTCGATACTGTATTCCTATTTTGAATTAGCCGGAATTATTGTAAACAGAAGTGTGGCCAGTGCTATAAAAAAATTGCACCATTCGAGGTATCAAAATTGCCGTACAGGTTTATTTAAAATCTTTACATTACACAAATAATGACTCTGTTTATACAAAAATAAATTTCATGCTGTACGATAGCACTCTTTATTATTAATAAAGAGTGCTATCGTACAGCATGGCCACAGTATAATAAAGAGTGCTATCGTACAGCATGGCCACAGTATAATAAATAGTATAATATACTGTGGCCATGCTGTGAAGTTCTCTAACCTAATAGGCTAGTTTTCTATACTTAAAATAAAATATTGTATGCAGTGCACGAAATAATGCACCACATAATTAGAAGAAAAATATGGATAGAAGTTATGTAACATAATTTCTATTTAATTGTGGCAGTGGGCGGGGCACATTGCACGTAGAACCGATGGCCGTTGGGGCGGAAAGGTTCTCGAGTGGCGACCGCGTACCGGAAGGCGAAGTAGGGTAGGCCCCACACAAGGTGGACTGATGACCTGGTGAAGGTCGCAGGAGTCCGCTGGATGCGGGTGGCGCAGGACAGGTCATTGTGGCAATCTTTGGGGGAGGCCTTTATCCAGCAGTGGACGTCTTTCGGCTGATATGATGATGACGATGATGATGAAAAAGAAGCTGATTTGACTAGTAGGAAACTAGCCTGTTAAAATAACTAATTAAACAATTACCATTTCATCATCATTCTCCTTGCGTAATCCCGGCATTTGCCGCGGCTCATGGGAGCCTGGGGTTCGCTGTGACAACTAATCCCAAGATTTGGCGTAGGCACTAGTTTTACGAGAGCGACTGCCATCTGACCTTCCAACCCAAAGGGTAACTAGGCCTTATTGGAATTGGTCCGGTTTCCTCACGATGTTTTCCTTCACCGAAAAGCAACTGGCAAATATCAAATGATATTTTCGCACGTAAGCTTAAACTCGTTGGTACGAGCCGGGATTCGAACCCGCGACCTCCGGATTGAAAGTCGCACGCTCTTACCGCTAGGCCACCAGCAGCAAGTTAGAGCAATGATTTTTTTCAACACAGATTGTTATTATTTTTATCTGCGTCGGACCGTTTTGATTTTTTTGATATTCTGCTTATTAAAAATTCTAGAGCTAATCAAAAATTTCCAAAAACGGCCTTTTTCATTGTGGCGCAAAAAAGGTGTGATACTCAATTTGATTGGTAACAATGAACCAAAAAAGCTAAACGGTCCGACAACGACATAGATTATTTCATTGTTATTCAGATTCTCAAATTTCGTTCAGATTGATTAAGTTTTGTAGGAGGAAAGAATCGAGAGCGGAACCAACCCCGATTATAAAGATTTTTTTGAAATGTCTGTTGACCGAATTGTTCTTAATGGACAATTTTTTTTCGATAAATCTAGTTAATAACACTTGTATATTTACTAAAATTCCCAAGTTGAAAGGGGGTTCCTTTCCATTTTAGCATTTTCGGTAACGTATCCTCTTAAACAATTACCATTTCTCGATGAGAAATAATTATTTTCGCAGCGTCTCGTGAATTAGTACGAGTTCCTGTATATCTCATTCCGTCTTTGCGCGTTGTACTTGATATGTTAACGATATAATTATGTACAAACAGGGCTGAATAATTGAATATCTTATACTTTAAAACGAGCAATTATTGTATATTTATTTATTTATTTATTTATATATATATTTATTTACACTGACGATCTCGGAACCGCTCTAACGATTTCGCAGAAATTTGTTATGTGGGGGTTTTTGGGGTTTTCGCGCGAATTTTCGAGTTTTCATGCGTTTTTCTTCGCGCGCCATCTCGTGTGCAGTAGTTGTACTGTTAAGACAGAATTCTTTCGGTCGATGTAAGTACTATTTATTGCAAACACTAGATGGTGACACAGGTCAAGGCTAAAACGAATAGAAAAATACACTATTTGAGTTTTTGTGGCGAAATGCGCGCCATCTCGTGTGGAGTAGTTGTGTTGTTAAGGCTGAGAATTCTTTCGCTCGATGTAGGTACTATTCATTTTTGAACTAGATGGCGACACATGTCAAGGATACGAAACAGAACCGAGCGAAGCTCGGTTGCCCAGATATTGCGAATTAAAACGTCGTGTTGATGCTCTCGCGTCTAATCTTATAATGATACATGTTAGGGCGTCTTCCTTGTCTTACCATCACGATGTTTTTTAACCCCCGACGCTAAAACGACGGGGTGTTATAAGTTTGACGTGTCTGACTGTGTGTGTGTCTGTCCATAGCATCGTAGCTCCTGAACGGATAAACAGATTTAGAATTTTTTTTTGTTTGAAAGCTGAGTTAGTCGTGAGTGTTCTAAGAATGTTTCATGAAAATCAGTGCAGGATGTTTAATTTCTTTTTCAAAATTGTAATTTTGTAGTTATGTATGACGTATTAAAATACGCTACTGTACAGCGTAAACGTAACAGAACATTATTTTTATACATTTTGTCCTCTGACCGAAAAGTGTAAAATTCCAGGCTGCTGCGCTAAACGAAGTTACCACTTCCCAGCTCCGTCGAACCATAGATTAAATATAAAAAGCTCATACCATCCCATACATTAAAATGCAACTGCCTAAGAACGCGCATATACCACATATAGATGGCGCCACAAAAAATGTCTTGTAGCTTTCGATTAATACTTGTAGATCGCGTTAAATGTCACTTTTGACTTAGATTCATGGCTCGAAAGTGTCACTTAACGCCAATCTACAAATAATCGATGGCAACTAGGCATTTTTTGTAGCGCCATCTTTGTGCGGTGTAGTGTATACGCGTTCTTAGGCGGTCGCATTTTCATGTATGGGATGGTATGATATTCTTATATTTAATTTATATCAATATTAAAGAAAGAGCATTAACACGTTCCCTGTGCATGTATCATATGTGTAGCATTTTAGGGTGTACATGATACGTGCATGCATCATGGGTGATGCACGACCCCTCGTGAACATAAGGCATCGCCAAAAATTGCACGTGTGAGCTAGATGTTTTTTATTTGCGTGCACATATTGGGTACGAAAACTTTGACAGAAAACACGTGCGTCCGGAGGACATTTTCATAATGTTGCCAGGTGATGGCTGTTTATAAAAAAATATCTTTTTATTTTAAATAACTAAACAATATTAATTATTTGCATAAATGTCACGTTATATTGAAAACAAAAGACTAATCAAATAAATTCGTAAACTGTGATGCAAGGATTCAACTATATAAAGCTCCAGATTGTCGGTTGTCAGACGTCAAATTTGGTACTGGCAGTACACATTTTGCAGTTTGAACTAGAGGCGGCAAACCTGGTTCAGGCTATGTCTTAGTAAGTTTTTGCAAAGCCACGTAATCTCCAATTGTTCCATTCTGGAATCTTCAAGATAATCACGATTAATAAAGTATTTTATGTCATCAATAGTCCAAGGACGATACAGGCCCTATCACCAGAAATGTTAGAACCATCAATTTGCTCCCATTCGTCCATGATCTTTTCTATCACTCCCTCTAAAATTATCTATATTTATTCATAAGTAGGTATATGGAAAAAGTTTACTAATCGCATTTAGTTTTGAAGAGTATTTCATGATTATCATCCGTCTTACCAAACACTTCTGACAATTGACTAGGCATATTCATATACCAATCAAACTTTTGTGAAACTTTCTTCCTTCAAAAAAATGGCTTAAACAAACGTAGGCCACATATATAGAAACAAAAAGAACGTCAAATTACTTAAAAATATGTATATAAATATAGGAGTGATGCACTCAGCAATGAGATAGTACGTGCATGCATCACATTGTGGGCACTAGTTTAGAAGCCTATACGTGTGTGCATCACATGTGGGTCACTCGGAAAAATGGGAAAATAGGGAAAACGGTCGTCATAAAAGATGTATTTGTGTATTAATATAACAATATAATACAGTTCCGAGTTAATTTACAAAAAAATAAAAATGCACGTGAGGAGTCAATTGCTGGTTGTCGGTTACACAGGGAACGTAGATAGTATGGGCTTTACGTCATGGTATGGATCATGATAGAGGACTGTTTTATAACTGTTATGACCGTCAAAATAAAATAATATATACCCGGCTAACATCGAATGTGGGATAAGAACATATGCTGGCCAGTTTTAGAAATTAACTATACGCGATAAATAGAATACGTTTCCATCGTTTTTTATACAACCATACTATACTATATATTTCTGTGATGATAACAAATATTTGTTGTTCTTACAAAGAAAGGAATTACAAATAGGTACATGATACAACCATAAATTTAATCTGTAGCTCTCAGTTTTTCTATCACTAATGAAGTGCCGACTAATCGGCCTTTTTTGCCGACTAGTCGCCGACTAATCGCCGACTACAAATGTGGCCGGATAGTCGGCTTTCCCGACTAGTCGGCGACTAGTCGGTACATCCCTGGTAAATAGGTATCTCATAGGTAAGCGTGCTCCACCGTAGACCGCATCATCACTTACCATCAGGTGTGATCGTGGTCAAACGTCTACCTATTCATACTAAAAAAAAAGTATCTAATAATCACAATGACCTAAAAACCTTGTTTCACAACATTCAAATTATATTTAATTATTAAAAATAAAACACTTGGTCTTTCTATCACATTCGCTTTCTTTGTCGCGAAACCTTTCACTTTAACGACTCGACGTTGAAATAAAAGTGGCAGTAATAGCCGAGCTATTCTTATTGGCAAAAACATATGTAACTCCGTATAGACGGATAAAACCTAAGAAAAAAACGTACCTCAAAACTATAATGAAAAAGGTACGGTGGCCAAGATGGCGTTACACCTTTGGGGAACGCTCGGCTAGATGGCGCTAATAAAAATATTTGACATTTTAACACATATCAAGCTAAGAATATGGGCCAAATTGTCTAAACTGAGGTTCAAAAGTTTTAAGCCTGTGTCGTGAGATGGCGGTTTATGCACTGTGATTACCCATTTTACTTTGACAATAACTCTCTATAATACTTCTTTGTTATTGGTTAAAGATCTCATTATTTAGAGTCCAGCTGGCGTATTATTAATCCAATTTTATTACTTATCTATTTGGATAAAGTATCCGTTCCACGCTTTGACAAGACAAGTATGTGAGTGTGAGAGTGACAGATGTCTTAGCGACGTAGTGAGATGGCAACTCGTATTCCACATACGTGAATACGTGCTTTACTAAGTAGTTATAAATAGGTGATTAAAATTGCCATCGGTTAAAAGTAATAAATTTAAAATAACTAGCCGAAAAAAAAGGGCGGCAATAAAAATAGAAAGCAGGCTGTTTCCCATTCTCGGATTACCCAATATTTTAGTTAAAAGATATTCTGTAGAATTTTAAAAGCAAAACCCATTATAAGATTTATTTATGAGTTTACTGGAACAACAGAAAAACCGCTATCGCACAATGCACCGTACACCGTACGCCAAACCTATAACGTAATCATATTCTAATATGGTATATTATTCCATACAAAGTCTACTCTCCTTGGTAAACTGTTTCCAGGACATCTGGAGCCCATGTGTCAAGGCATTTGACCATGACCGTACCGTTCGTTGCAAAGGCACCGCGGGGGGTTGCTCTGAAGCCCCTGACCAGGCCGAGAGAGACAACGTGCACCGCTGCAGTAAGAGAGAGCGAGACAGCGCACCAACCAGAGCCTTGGAAGGGATAAGGTCCGATAGAAGAAGCGGTTGCGCAATCCTTATATTATTGTTAATAAAGTTGATATTATCGTAACTATAAGTAAGTTGGTTTAGTAGGGATTTCAGTCAACACGAGGGATGAGAGTAGCAGGACGCAGGACACTCTGATTTTAGACTCCAAGAAAGACCCAAGTCTTTCCAGCTTTGTTTCAATTTATTCCCTGATCATGTATAATTGTAATAATTGTTAAAGATTAATTTAGTACTTCTTTATAGTAGAAAATAGATAAAGCCAGTGGTTCCGGATCCGGCGATAAACGAGCTAAGTACCTCTTTTATCAAAACAGCGTCTCAAGTTGTATTTTAAGTAACACAACATAAATATTTAATTATCTTTGTCAAGTGCACGGCAAGTTCAATTCTTGCGTTATAATCTGGATTTATTGTTGGGACAGATTCTATAACCTTGTAACGGATATTTAGTATTCTAAAGTAACTGCAAAATGCTACTTCAGTTTCTTTCAGCTTTGTGTTACATATCTTGTATGACACTTAATTGATAATTATTAGTGCGAGTTCAAGCCTCGCCTTTATGTTAAATATTATGGTCTATAATATCTGTTGAAACCAGGATTCGAGTTCCTGATATATTCTTATGTAGATCCCGAAAGCGATTGAAGTGAGACAGCTGATATTTTATTGTTATATCCTACGGATTAACTAACATGTGCATTTATTATAACTCAAACTGTGTTTAGAGTAAACTGTCTTGGAAATTCTGTTATTACAATTCCTGACGAATTTATTGTATTGTTGTATTAAATAGAGCCTATAGGTGTTATGTAGACATTGTATGTAGACGTACATTAATAAGGCGAAGTAAGGGTTTTAGCGGGTTTTCCCTTACTTCATGAGCCATTGATTTAATATATTATATTGTCCCCGCAAAGGTATGGGCTATAGGTTGACTTGTATTGTATACACTTTTGTCTTATAATTTATATAAATATTTCAAGTGATAAAGGCCTAAATTGTTTTCCTCAAGTACGTATTTCTGTAGTGTATTCAAGTTTGCATTCATAGATTATTAATTTCATTTTATATAACGAATGCCTTATAGATTTCTTTGATAGGAACGCCCTATACCTTCATAAATTTGCGATAATATATTTCAATTTTATAAATCGCCATGTGCCTTTCCTTACAACTACCCCATATAGTAGCTCAGACTCCTTAGATTCATCTACATCCTAATCAATCTAATTTATTTAATTCTCTAAAGCCTTCAGCATGGTATTTTAGGTCCCCCAATACCATTACAGTAAGTAAGTACAGATAAGTGTTATAAATTAAAATTTTGAAAAAACCCCCGACCGCGACATAGTAGACCGATTTTCATGAAACATGGCTAAGAACACTCCCGACTAATTCAGCTTTCAAACAAATAAAACACTAAATTTAAATCGATTCATCCGTTCGGGAGGAAAGATGCCAAAGACAAGACACACACAAATATACAGACAGACAGACACGTCAAACTTATAACACCCCGTTGTTTCTGCGTGGGGGGTTAAAAATCGAATAAGGTACAGAGGGGCAAATCTCAACTGGGGGTAAATGTAACTGGTCCATTTTTTCCATGTTTTACAATATTTGCAATATTAAATAGAGTGTCCACCGGTTATATAAAATATGGTAGGTTCAGTGGATACATGTAGAACTCAACATCATAGTGTATGGAAAAAATGGATTAGTTATAATTACTCCCCCAGTCGAGATTTGCCCCGCTGTACCTTACATTATCATGAAGGTATCTATATTATTGGTAGAAACTTGGAATCACTCTTGCGGTTGGTAAGCGATCAGAATACAGAGCTTGCTTAATGTGATGAAAATAAAAGTGTGTCTTTAATATCTGAGAAAAACCACAGATTGCGCCAAGGAACATTTCTGAAAGAAAGTGTAACTCGGTACTTTAACTTAGTTATTTTGTTTTTAACTACGGCATCGTAACTGGCAGTTATTTTGTCAAATGTACTTTCTGTTTTTACTGTCTATTAAAAAGGTTTTATCATCTTTTTCGTTATTACTGCTTAATATATTTTAAGCTTGATAACAAAAAAAAATATGTATTTTTTTGTGTGATCACTATCACAATGGTAATACTTACATTATTTTAGAATAACAGGAAATATTTGTTATAAACTGTTCAAAAATCATGCAGCACTCATTGAAACATTTTTATCACAAAACACAACACAAATAACAAAATAAAACAATGATATCATTTCAAATAATTTAATTACATAATTAATAAATAGAATAAATTAATCATCGTTTCGTTTCGTTCGATCATAAAAACAAAAGAATCAAAATACAGTTGAAATTATACATCCTTAATAGGATCTTGGCACCCAAACCGATGCATTGCGCTATACATTTTGCAGTTAAATTATAAAAATATGAGGTACTTGACAATAAGAAATAGAAGAATCTTTTTTATTCTCTATGGGATTATGATTATTGTGAAATTATAAAGACAGTACTACGCTTAGTGGTGGTAATCAAAATAAAAGAAGATCATTCTCGAAAGCGCAATCGACAAATGATTCAGCTTTCCCCTAGAACCGCAAAACGTACTGCACAGCGACATCTAGTTTAAAACTGTTCAACCGTATTCCTTCAATTTTTGTTGCATACAACAACTATAGAGTAGCCTTTATACCAGATATGGCGAGGTGAAAAAAGTAGTACATGCAAAGAAGTTTGAAACAATAGAAAGTTTTTATATTAAAGTGGAAAATGGAATGAATGTGCGTTTCCGACACGACTTTAACCCCAAAACGCCAGAATCCATCTGCCACTTAACCAGGTGGTTAAGTGGCAGATGGATTCTGGCGTAGCAGGTGCTGCGGAAGCCCCGTCAGACCCTCGCAAATCTTTCCATACCCGCTACGTCGCACCTAAGGTGGCGTTAGCGACATCTACCGACAGACAATTACATTAATAAGATCTAATAGAGATAGAGAGATTGACAGAGAAATTGATAGGGTCAGTACTGAACCGCGATTAGTTTGGGATCGAGATACCTATTTCATACAAACTCACGTATGTATATGGCAAACCTGTCATCGCTAGTCGCGCCTAAGGTGACTTACAGCGACATCTAACGATAGACAGGTAAACTTTTAAGAGAGTGTTGAGTCATAGCACACCTCGGACAATGGCGATCAATTATATGAAAAAACCGGCCAAGAGCGTGTCGGGCCACGCTCAGTGTAGGGTTCCGTAGTTTTCCGTATTTTTCTCAAAAACTACTGAACCTATCAAGTTCAAAACAATTTTCCTAGAAAGTATTCATAAAGTTCTACTTTTGTGATTTTTTTCATATTTTTTAAACATATGGTTCAAAAGTTAGAGGGGGGACGCACTTTTTTTTTCCTTTAGGAGCGATTATTTCCGAAACTATTAATATTATCAAAAAACGATATTAGTAAACCCTTATTCATTTTTTAATACCTATCCAACGATATATCACACGTTGGGGTTGGAATGAAAAAAAATATCAGTCCCCACTTTACATGTAGGGGGGGTGCCCTAACGAAACATTTTTTTCCACTTTTTATTTTTGCACTTTGTTGGCGTGATTGATATACATATTGGTACCAAATTTCAGCTTTCTAGTGCTAACGGTTACTGAGATTATCCGCGGACGGACGGACGGACGGACGGACAGACAGACATGGCGAAACTATAAGGGTTCCTAGTTGACTACGGAACCCTAAAAAGCGCGTTCCCACGAACACAGTCCAAGCTCGTGTAGGTAAACGCTATGCTTAAATGAGTGAGATAAGACAGGTCGACTGGTCGCGTTCTTTGACAGGCGATAACTGGGAGCGGGTGAGTGGTACTTTCAGCGTGAAGCAGGGAGTATAGCCATACTGGTACTACTGGTTGTAGGCTACTCTATCGCTGTATGCTCTTCAATGCTTCAACCATCCTCTGTATGGGAGAGGAGTTTCTCGTTTTCTCCTATGGTGTCCGTGGTGTCCAGCGTAGATGACTTGGTGATCTTCATGGTCGTCGTGAGAAGTCAGTTTCTTGACTCCGATGATTGCTGAGAGCATCAGGGCGAGGGCTGAAGCCGCTAGGGCCTGGGGATGGAAAAAGTTTAGGTATATAAATTGAATTAAATAAAATTCACAAAAGAAACGACCAAGTCAAACAGGAGGCCGAACCGGGAATGGAGCTTATCACACTTGCGATTTGCGAGCGAGTTGAAAGCGAAGCGAACGCGCAGCGAGTTCGCCGCGAGTGCGTCACGATATCCATTGCAACAGTGTCTGCCACAAATGCTACGATGCCACAGACAGACATACACACAGACAGACAGGCAGACAGACAGACACGTCAAGCTTAGAACATATCTATAGAGCCGTGTTCCTACGTTAATATATTTATTGAAATGTTGATAAGTGATATTGCTATAGATAGTATTGTTGTATTTACTGTAGCTTTTAGTAGTAGTAATAGTAGTAGTAGTAAACACTTTATTGCACAGAACAAATTAGAAGTACAGTGAATAATTATATAACATTTAAATCATACGGACTTGAATTCCCTATTCTAATAATTTTAGGCTTAGGACTTTTTATGGCATACCGTGGTTCTAAAATCCGTGGAGTCGCCATATTATGAAAAATTTTCAAAGTCAAAGTCAAAGTCCAACAGTATGATGTCACATTAAATATAAATATTTATACACTGTCACATCGTTACTTTCATTTTAATCGAACGTAGTTGATTTTATCTTATTAGTAATTTTTTGGTATTATTATATAGCATTATGATAAAATTTACTAATAAATAACATTTTTAGTTAATAATATTTATTTACTACGTTCGATTAAAATTTACTAGGTAACGTTGTGACAGTATGTATAAATACTTATATTTAATATGACATCATACTGTTGGACTTTGACTTTGACTTCGAAAATTTTTCATATGTCGACTCCACGGATTTTAGAACCACGGTATGCCATAAAAAGTCCTAAGCCTACTAATAATTAATCATAATAAGTACAGCCTTAAAAGGTGTCATATAATAATATAAACGCATTAGTATTCCACGCTGTTAACATGCAATAAAAATAATTTGGCGGTAATTGCAGGCATAGCTGTCATAAAACGAAGATGGCAAGAACCAGTCTTAATAATATGAACATTGCACGTCACTTTATCAACTTAATAACCTATACACATAATTGAAATTTTGAAAAAACCCCCGACCGCGGCATGGAAGACCAATTTTCATGAAACATGGTTAAAATACTCCCGACTAAGTCAGCATTCATACAAAAACAAAATTAAATCTAAATCGGTTCATCCGTTCGGGAGCTACGATGCCACAGACAGACACACAGACAGACAGACAGACAGACAAACAGTCAGACAGACAGACAGACACGTCAAACTTATAACACCCCGTCGTTTTTGCGTCGGGGGTTAATTAAAATTACGTTATTAGTCACTTTACAGGGATGTAACAGTTAATATGTTTATTTATTTATTTAATCTTTATGTACACAAAGAATGAAAAAACTTGTAGTACAAAAGGCGGACTTAATGCCAGACAGCATCAGGATGTTTAAGCCTTCCCCTAGGAGGCGACCAAGGTATGCAACTCCATGCGACGCTGACAGAAAACTATCGCAATTTGATATTGGAAAACAATCGTCAATTGTGTCATTAATATGGAATAAAATTCGCACTCACGTTTCGTTTTTGTTCTGTAAGACTCAATTGACTCGAACCCTTGGACTTTCTGTATCTTACGTGCAGTGCTTGGACCTTAATTTTTATTTATAATTTTCTTTACTGAGTAGTATACATAAACTTATCCCCATTAGCTGGTAATTTTTTTAATCGCGTGATTAGTTCAAATATTTCTCATCGAAATAGGTAGAACCGAACTTTACCTATGCAATATAATTTGTATGTTCGTAAAAGTCATACGAGTATAGCCGGTAATTTGATTTACATAATAAATATCATTCATTATTATAAGTGTTAGTATGCCTTAGATTATATCAAAAGTTGAAATTATACCTAAAGAATAGATCCCCAGAGAATAATTTTTATTTAATAAACGCAGAGTAAGTACCTAATTAATAATTATATAAGGTACCCATTTAGAGATTAGTTGGCCATGTGTTTTATTTAAGTACTTTATAGGTAAAATGTGTAGGATTAAAAATATTAATATAGGTATCACATCTAACTAGCAAACGAATCGCGCACTGAAATCGGTCCATTTCACTCTTCACGCCGTCCGCGTAGGTAGGTCGCTAAACACTTCAAACGCAAAAGATCTTAACTCACATTCATCCCCGACTAACATAAGCCCATCTACTCTCAAGTACGTGCCTTTCCTACAAAAAGTAGTAAGTCTCATAGAGATGCGTAAGAGATAGGACCTTTGGGAGTTGAGCGGGTACAATTATTCACTTTTTCCAATTAAACAGCATCCCAGTACACGCACGCTTAATGGCGTGTCTTTCGGATTTGGAATTTCACTGTTTTAAATTAATACCTGACGGTTTAATGAACATTGGTTACAAGTTTTCATGGAAACTGGCGTTTCTAATACCGAATATTACTACTAATAGCTCTGTGAGCCTTTGAGACTTAGAAAATGCAAAAGTGAATAACACTTTTCACCGCCCCAACCGGTAAAGACCCTCTTAGTTCTTCAAAAGCGGAGAGAAATGCATTTTATCCACAAGAGTGCAAAGTAATTTCATACTTTTAACTTGATGTCCGAAGCTGACATGATGAAGATGGAAGATTTGACATTTAAATGCTGATTTTGAAACAGACATTTTTAATTAATTTAATTGACGGGTTCAATTGAGTTTGCTGTTTTAGAGTTAGTATTTTCTTTGTGATGATATGGTGACAAATTTTTAATTTCACTCGGTAGCAAAATTTGTTTAATAATAATAATAATAAATAATAATAAAATTTATTTATTCAAAATCAAGGATACATAATTGCTTACAAACAATTACACTAGGTATATGTTTACTATTAAGGCTAGTTTAGGTAACCATAAAGTTACTTATCTTATAGATTATAGTATATTAGCTATGTATTTAGTAGTATTATATTATGATTATAATTACAGAAACATAATAGGTATATCCTCGTTTTGCCCCTGCATACCCAGTGTTTTAATCTTCATCGTGTCTTGAACCATTCGCAACGCTCAAGATTTCAGTGTTTAAACCATTAGCTACGCTCGCAATTTAACGTTGAAATCTTTCATATCCTCGGGAATCAATATAAACTCTTGCGATTAAACAATTTTGAAAATTTTGAAAACAACCTATACTTCAAAACATTAACGAAGCTTCGACGAAGCGCTGGTGGCCTAGCGGTAAGAGCGTGCGACTTACGATCCGGAGGTCGCGGGTTCGAACCCCGGCTCGTACCAATGAGTTTTACGAAACAAATGTGCGAAATGTCATTTGATATTTTGCCAATCGCTTTTTGGTGAAGGAAAACATCGTGAGGAAACCGGACTAATTCCAATAAGGCCTAGTTTCCCTTCGGGTTGCAAGGTCAGATGGCAGTCGCTTTCGTAAAACTAGTGCCTACATCAAATCTTGGGATTAGTTGTCAAAGCGGACCCTAGGCTCCATGAGCCGTGGCAAATGCCGGGATAACGCAAGGAGGATGATGATGATTAACGAAGCCTCGACGTTACGTCGTCACCTAGATTTAGTTAATCTCCTGTTTTGTTGTTTCCTTTTTTTTTACTTTTGTGTTTGTATTCCGTATATTTAGTTTCACAGTGTTTTGATTTTTACTGTTAAGCTGTGTAATATTTGAAAATAAATAAATAATTTAATAATATTATCTAGTCACGAAATTTCACAGGAATCAGAATTGCGACCTGTACAGGACATACAAAAAGCAAATCGAGTTAAACCGTAGAATGTAGTTGACGGTTCAGAAAACGGACTTTTCAGAAAAAATCCAGAGTTTGAAACTTAGCCTTTGAGTCAAGTAAAAGCACTAACTTGAACTTTAGAAGTAGTTGCGAGTAAAACGTGGACGTTCATATTATTTTGAACAAGATTCTATTTCTATGAATACTGAATTTTAAAACACCGTGAGCCGCCAGATTGGTGGGACCAGTCGTTTGAACATAATAATAATATTATCATAACCTAACCACAAAATTAAAATTTTGAAAAAACCCCCGACCGCGACATAGTTGACCGATTTTCATGTAACATGGCTAAGAACACTCCCGACTAACTCAGCTTTCAAACAAATAAAACTTAATCGAAATCGGTTCATCCGTTCGGAAGTTACGATGCCACAGGCAGACAGACAGACAAACAGACAGACAGAAAACACGTCAAACTTATAACACCCCGTCGTTTTTGCGTCGGGGATTAAAAAAGGCATGCTTGAGACGATTTTCTCTACAATTAGTAGCTTACCAATCATGATTTGACCACTAGAAAACTAACGTAAATACCACGAATTTCCATTTTATCAAACATCACTTGAAAAAAGTTTAGGTAATAGGCTAGTTTCCTATAGTTAATAAAATATTTTATGCAGTGCACGAAATAAAGCACCTCATAATTAAAAGAAAAATATGGATAGAAGTTATGTTTAAACATAAGTAATTTCTATTTAATAAGTCAAAGAGAAAGATATAAAGTAAATGAATTGACCGTGACGTCACTCCTCAGTATTTCATAGTAATTCCATATTAGTAAATCGTTTTGACAGTTCTTAAAAAGAAGCTGATTTGACTAGTAGGAAACTAGCCTATTCCTGATAATTATAAAGTATTTATAAATCAAAATGCCTGCCGCTAAAATTTTTCCCGTCTAAACTAGGGTCTTCCAACTTTCAACTACGCAATTTTGTACCGTCACTCATCTGATATCTTCTGCCTCTCCTCTACAACAGAATACCGTACCTTCATGGTCAAGAGGGCCACACCACCAAGCCCCACCGCGCCGAGGGTCTTGGCCATCATCATGCCAAGGAGGGCAATCGAACCGCCACCGCCGCCGCCTTTCCTTCTACCGGTTCCTGAAAAAAAAATATATTTTATTTAAAAAAAATCACAAACATGCTGGTGACCGCATCTTAGTGTACGGGGCTAACGTTCTTACCACTATACCACCCGCAGTACCCTTCCCAAAGTGTTCTATGTTATTTTTGAAATAGACGCCTTTGATCAATCCTATGCCATCATACGTCAAAAAACCCGGCAACCTTCAAATCTAGTGTGAACAGGCATCTTCTGGGCGAGCTCACTCCATCGTTGGCCACGTCTTTGCCTTTGGCTAGACTGTGGCCAAGAGTAAGCCCATTTATAATAATAAAGAAACCTTTTTCTCGAGTATGCTTTTTCTTTATCTGATCTCTAGGTACATGCCAATAATAATGAATTTGAATGATTTGCATAGCAACATGAAATCCAGATCCCTACCAGTTGCCTTCACGGACTCCGCTATCAAATTAAATCTTGTAAATTAATTACAATGATATACTTCTATTTAGGTATCAACCTTTTTACCGAAAATTTTGAGCATCCCTTGCGGTACCGAAAATGTATCCGGAGTTACTTACCTAGAAATGGGCGCTCTAAAATAGTTTCTGTTTATTAGTTTTAATAGTTAGAGCTTTGAGTAATTAAACAATATGAATATACACTATTACAAATAACTATTTCAAAGGGAGCCGGTTTAAATCCCAGCTCTTACCAATGAGTGTTTCGAGAACTTACGATATCATTTTGTCTGTCCCATTCGTCTTTACAATTTACATGTTGTTCAGTCTTCTTTCTGGGTTACCTCTGAGAGGACCTCAACGTGCGTAGCGTAGCCGAATGCACAAACGCTCACAAAACGCTCCTAAAACGAAACGCTCGTAGATATCTATCTCTATCGCTCTTGCGTATTGGCGCAACAGAGCCAGACTACCTTTCAAGGCGTTTCGTTTTTGTTTCGCGTCGTAGAAATGGCATTCGGCTACGGGTTCTGATCAGATCAGACTCCCATGATCCGTGAAAAATGCCGGGATGACGCAAAAAAGTTTGGTTTACAAAGTCACAAAATAATAGTCTTCGCAAAGTGACAGTGACAGTTTGTTTCAAAGTAAGATAACGTCATAATTGCTCAAGTAAGATATTATTATTACTGTTTAACAACCACTTCGTGTGTAATTCCTTACTAATTGCCATATAAAAATATCACACGCTCACTTGAAAGAACATAATGTACGATATTATAACTTAACAAGAAGAATCATTTCGGATTGAGTCCAATTTGTCTAAAATTCTATTTCGTTACCTCTCTATGTCGCATAATTTAATGGCAAAAAGTTGATCATGAGATCTTACGATACTTGAGATCTTATGAGATCTCTCTATGTTACGAGTTATCCACGAATTATCGAATCCATCGGGTATCGAATCCACAGACCACATTTAACTAAACTATTTTGGCTCAGTGATCCAAAGTGAATCTTGGCCTCCGAAATGTGTGTGTGAGAGAGAGAGAACGTCATTATGTACATGAAAACACAATATTAAATATCCTACGAGTATATAAGAGGTCTCTTTACGGGTCTGTGGTCAAAATGGTAGGTAGATTAGTTAGTAAAGTAAAAAATTTGGGAACTGTTTGTTTTATTCTTTATATATACATCGACTCACGCCTATATTCCCGCACGGAATTGAAAGAAAATGATAATTATTGCAGTGACAGGTTGCTAATAGTCCATCGCCCACACTGTGTCCACTGATGAAAATGGGGTGGAAAAATTTTAACCCGTCACCACACGGGGTCAATTTAAGAAGGTGACAAAATAGAGTTGTGGACGAAATGATCCTAAACCGTCATTTCTTATGCATCAGAAGTAGATACAGACAATACATGTCACATGTCACGCAATATTCTTTACCGTATTATTATCACTAAGCGAATTGCAATTAATTCCATTGAATTTAACTGTTATGAGTTTAAAAGATAACTATCAAAACCAAACTGTAACGACAGACTTAAGAGTTGAAAATTGAACTAGATCGGCACTTACTACAGTTACAACAGAATGGCATTTCAGCGACGCGAAACGAAAACGAAATGCCGCGAAAGGTAGTCTGGCTCTGTCGCGCCAATACGCAAGAGCGATAGAGATAGTTATCTACGAGCATTTCGTTTCGTGAGCGTTTGTGCCATTCGGCTGCGTACCCAGTATTGATTTCTTCTTTACATTGTACACGCGATTTTTTCGATACCGATCGATATTGGAAATCATCACCGCCATGTTTTTAAATCATTTCGCAGAAATATAGGATTATGAGAACAGACGAAGAGTATTGACTTTAGAAGTGAATTACTTAATTATAGCAACGTGTCGGCAAAAAAACTATTAGAAGATATAATGACAGTGTGGATAACATGAGATGAATTATGTACAAGGTGAATTAGTGATACATTGTTGCAGTAATTCATTTTGACGTAATAATTATAAATATAGAGACGCTGTATACAGGCTGTTTCAATGAACGTAATACAAAATAAGTGATTCTGGCTCCATTAACGACGAAGAATATAATGCTGGATGCGTATCCAGCATTATATTCTTGATCGCCCCTTGATGGCCCCCTGATGGATACGTATCCATCAGGGGGCCGATTTTTGAGTTTCACGGCGTTCGAATTCAGAAAATTGTCACTGAAAATAATAGGCAATTCACCGTTTTCAACCGGTGTTTTATTTACGGTGACAGTGAGACTCAAAAATCGGCCCCCAGGTCTTAAAATACTACGTTATTAAATTTTGCAAATTATCTAACAAATTAATAAATCCAATTCTTGAAGTGTGGTCACTCATTGTGACGTCATGACTGTGACCTCAGTTGTAGGTGTCTTATCAGTTATCAAGGTGACAGGTGACATGTCAGAATGAATTTTATTCATAAAATGTCAGTCTAGATAAACAAGAAGGTGAGTTTATACTACAAAACAAGGTTCGAAGAGAAAATTCTCTTAACAACCTAGGTAGGGTAACCATGTTGTGACCAAAATAACAGGACTTTAAGTTCTCGCGCTTTTACACATATTTAAAGTCACATACAGGTCGAACGCGATAAATTAACATTATTTTTACTTTTTTCCCAACGTTTTGGCCAGGTTGCACTGATCGTGGTCGCGGAAGACACGACCGTTGGGAAAAAAGGTAAAAATAATGTTAATTAATCGGGTTGGACCTGTATGTGACTTTAAATAAAATAACAGGATTTGGGAAAACAATGATATTAATGATTATTAACTAGTTTAACGACACGCGACCTAACATATTTGATATTTATTTATTCAAGAAACAATATAACATTGTATTTGAAATGACTTATAGCTAAATTACTTAACACTAACATGGAATCAATTTACAATAATTATACATTAAAACAAACCTAAGGAAAACATAGAATGTACAATTTACGATAAAGATATAAAATTTGATTATAATGAGATTAAATTATGTCCCAATAAATATTTATAAATAGTAAATTATAGAATTTGACATGTCCAATTTATTCTACTTAAAGCTCATCCACCGAATAAAAACACTTTTCTAACAAGAAAGATTTCAGTTTGTTTTTGAAAATATGGCAACTAGTGAGAGACTTCAACTCGATAGGTAATCTGTTAAAAAGAACAATAGCCTGGTAACCTGCCGCATGCTTCACTACTTTGAGTCTGGTGCTCACTGTATGGGGCAAGTCTTTACGCCTCGAAGCTAAACGCCTGTCCCTCTGATCTGAAGTTTCAATTAAATGCAAGTGTTTAACTAAGTCCGTGAGTAAAATCAATATGTACAGGCTGGGAGTAGTTAAAATTTTAAAATCTAAAAAGTACTGTTTACTCGGTGTATCCTGTGGAACCCTTGCCATTATTCGTATGTCGTATTTTTTTTTTTTTTTTTTTTTTTTTTTTTTTTTTTTTTTTTTTTTTTTATACTACGTCGGTGGCAAACAAGTATACGGTCCGCCTGATGTAAAGCGGTCACCGTAACCTATGGACGCCTGCAACTCAAACAGTGTCACATGCGCGTTGCCACCCCATTAGAAACTTGTACACTCCCTTTTGCTGTGTTAAGTACACAGCAAAAAGGAGTGTACAAGTTCCAAGGAGGGTTCGGGTTGCCGACGACTCAAAGGACAATAGACGGAACAAGTTAGTTCCGTAAGTCCTCCCGTCATCAGCACACCGCACCCTCGTTGAGCTCTGGCAGCCTTACTCACCGGCAGGAACACAACACTATGAGTAGGGTCTAGTGCTATTTGGCTGCGGTCTTCTGTAAGGCGGAGGTACTTCCCCAGTTGGGCTCTGCTCTAGATTCGAGCGAGACGATATCCGCTGTGCTGTGCCCTACCACACAAAGCGGAATATCATTCGCTATGCCCTACCTCCTACTAATTATGTATGTCATAGTTTTAGCAATAGGAAGACGCGTCTGAAAAACATGTTTTGTATTACGTTCATTGAAACATCGTATATAAATATGAATAAAACATCTTGCTTTATGATGAAAAAGTTTGTTCAACTTAAAGAACATCTTGTGAAATACCACAAACTACATATATACAGACTATGCCACCCCGTACCACAAAATGCGACTGTCAAAACGAAACTATTGTTTGCAGCGGAAATTGATAGATGTCGCTCATAGTCCCATTTGGCACATATCTATATTTAATAAATTTGCAAGCCTTGTCATCTGATACATCCGTCTCACGTTTTTCTCTTCAATCATTTGACAGGTGGAACTGACTAACTATTTATTTTTATGCAGGAATATCAAAATGCCTGACACGTAGCGAAAGCTAGATGATACCGAATTTCGGGCAAATTGTCATGGCACGTTATGGTCTCATCAGAAGTTCGTTCGCTTTTCAATCCAGAGGTCACTGGTTCAAGCCTCGGTGGAGACACACGTAAAGATATCCAGTTTTTTGGGTTTTATTTTTATTTTATGGTTTTTTATTTGTTTAGAATTTTTTTGCGTAAATTTTCATAATAATTCTTAATTATTTTGAACGTACATTCCAGAATAGGCAAAATATTACAACCTTAAGTGCGTTTTCACATTATACCCGATCCGCGATATCGGATGTAGGAAGGATTTTAAAGGCGAAAATCAAAGATGGCGACTTAAACATATGCGATATCGGTCAATGAATAAAGGCAAGAAATTGGTTCTAGCTGGGAATTTTCTAGAGATTGAAGACATTATTCCACCATTTGAACTTATGTGCAATAAAGTATAAATAAATCATTGGTTTTTGAAATTGTTGATATGTCATTTTCATAGGCTAACTGTAGGTATTATATCATTCAGGGACAGGGTACAGGGTTTATAGTAAAATAAAAAGAAACTAGCTATAATAACTTTTAATTATAATATACATTACAAAAACTTGTTTCATTTACTTGAAAATATTAGAGGTTTACCATAATATCACAACAAATATGTAATCATCAATGCGACGAAATAAGTTCTCAGGAAATTTATTTAAAATGTGATAAGCCTTTGGTGGATGGCCTGCTTCTGCTTTTCTTGTTTTCGTGCTCCTTCATCCCATTGAAACTTCGATATTTACGCATTTTTGTCAATCCGTTTCGATTTGTACACAGGAGCCATGAGGAAACAACTCAAATGATTTTGGAACATACTCGTAACTGGGATTGGCTTCCACATCGGCTTTTCTACCTCCAATAAAATTTGCATTACAAATTCACCGTAAATTCAATTCAATACTTGTATCAAATGATTATGCACTTTAAATAAAACTTCAAAGGTTAGATGACACTTTTCTTCTTACGGCAATTATCCACTTAAACGGTGGTTTCGTTTCCACCACAGTCTTGGAAATAGCTAGAATTTAGTCGCTATTTTTCTTGGTGTTATTAGAATTCACCATAACAAATTTTACTAGGCCCATATTAAATTTATCTCGAAAATGTTTACTGAAATATGGATTTGACAGCGTAAGTCAGTGACAGGAATGTCAATTTTGGCCATAGTGAGCGCTGTCATCCTTTTAGTTACCCCCTCCACCCGCTTTGCACCCTGCACCTTGCCAATACAGTACAGACTTGTCATCCCATACATCCGTCTCACGTTTTTCTCTTCAATCATTTGACAGGTGCAACTTACTAACTTAAGTATTTACCAAGAATCTTATATACATACTGGATGTTGCACGCCGAACATTACTTTGAAGCCAGAAAATTTGACCTTGAATTACGTCACGCCGGTCTTGCATCTCTTTCTTTAGGGTGTCCATGATTAAGCATACATTAGGGATATCCCGCGGAATTTGACGTATTACATCTCTCGACACAGGCTTAAAACCTTTGAACCTCCGTTTTGACAATATTCTCAGCTTGATATGATATTGATATGTGTTAAAATGTCAAATATTAATATTAGCGCCATCTATCTGAGCGTACCTACCCCAAAGGTGTATCGCCATCTAGCTCACCGTACCTTTTTCTGTATGGTTTTGAGGTACGTTTTTTTCTTAGACTTTATCTGTCTATACGGAGTTACATAAGTATTTGTCTTTTACTAACTGACACCTGTGTTTATTAAAGCATGCAATGGAATATATATTTTAGTGTTTTGGTCACTTTAAACCATCACAATAATATTTTGGTAGTAACTACTGGGAAAACTAATCCCAGTAGCTATCAACCCCCGGTGTGGTAATTAACAATGTGGGGAAATCCCAGTAGTTAGGACAGGTAAAATTTCTAAATTTCTTTCTGTGTCATAATCTTCAGGCTTAAAGTGCAAATCTGCAAATTGTCGAACGCTCTGAAACATTTCCTTTTATCGGTACAATCGACAGCCAACAGCCAATGCTGCCTCCTTCCTTCATCTTTTGGAACACTGAAAAGTTTAATATTATTCATGTTAATTGTAAAGACATAAATTATATAAAGTTGGTATTATTATACTGTGATATGAACTATGAACATAGAAACCGTACCAAGTTGATAGATTTAGCTCCATTCAATAAGAGTAAATACTATGCAAGAAAAAAGATTGGTCACCCTAGTCGTAAAACCACACATAGCATTATTTTTCTTTAAAGGTCATATTTATCGTTCTAAACCTATTCGTGGGAATTTTGATATAATTTGAGACAATGAAAACAATATAATGATAAGAAGTAACCAAGATTACAAGCAAAATAGAAGAAAATTTATTGCCAGTGAGGTTTATGAACATTTTGGTAAAATAAGTACTTACTTGTGAAATTTTACGTCGGATTTCGGTTTCCATTTACTTCCACAATGGTTCACTATGCAATATATAGCTCAGAACTTAAGTAAATCGTCGAAAAACGTTTATTTTGCAAAATAAATCTCTGAATCGGTGAATGAATTTTGACAATTCTGACATATCGGGCATATTTTTTTATTATTAGTGTTCCCATAGTACGCAGGAGGTAAATACCGGAGAAATAAGGTTTTTGATTGAGTTTTTTTTTGTATAATACAAAGAAAAGTAAGTCAATTTGATTGAAGAATGTTTTATACGTTTTTTTTATTAACTTATCTGGCAATACATCACAGTGTTGGAATGAGATAGAACATAGGAGTAAAGGTGAATGAACCTGGCTTCAACTCATTGGTCGGCACGCACTATCCAGAGATATATATAAAATTCTTGGTATTTACTTTTCAGCAGGAACATCGAAACGCCTGACACATTAGTGAAAGCTAGATGATGGCGAATTTCGGGCCAATTGTCAAGACACGTTATGGTCTCGGTTGAAGTTGGTTTGCTTTGCAAGCCAGAGATCACGGGTTCGAATCCCGGCGGAGAGACACAAGTGAAGATAACAGCTTTTTTGTGTTTTAAATTTATTTTATGGTTTTTTATTTTTTTTTGCATAAGTTTTAACGATAATTCTTGAGCTTACCATGGGCCTCAGTCAATCTGTGTAAGAATGTCCTATAATATTTATATTTATTTATTTATATTTTAATTCTGAATTATCTTGAACGTACATTCCAGTAAAACCAAAATAATTATGCTAGGTAAAATATTACAACTCTAAGTGCGTTTTCACATTGTCCTATCCGCGATATCGGATGAAGGAAGAATTTTAAAGGCAAAAATCAAAGATGGCGGCTTAAATATATGGGATATCGATACCGGTCCTACATCTGATATCGGATCGGATAATGTGAAAACGCACTAAGACGGAAGTATTACTTTCTGATTATTTCATTTTTAGTAGTATAAAAATGTTTTACCACAAACAACTACATAATATCAGCACGACAGAGTCAGACGGCACTATAATCAGAATGAGACAAAAGTTGTCAAAATGATAGATATTGTATATTATTGGGGAATAAAACAATAATTATATTAATAGGCCAATTTTATTCACCAAATTCTTTGAAAAGTTTCTTCATTACCATACTAAGTGTTGGCCCAGATTGATAAAACATTGAATATTGGTAGTTCGGGGTGTAAAAACATGTCAAACCTGAGATATGAAATATTAGTACTTATTTTCCCATCAAATATAATGAATAAAAATAAATCAAACACAAAGTATTAAAAAAATACAAAAAGATTCACAAAAAAGCAAGGTCTCCGGCAAGATTCGAACCTCTGTTGCTCAAGTTATCGCAACTAAAAAGCAGTATCTTTGACCACCACACCAAACTTCTACTTAATCAGCGTGACGAAATTAGGTAACTTATAGGTATAATATGAGTAGTCATGAAGACTTTTCACGACAAATTGAATGAATATTAAATGTTTTGTTACTTAAAAATGCAACGTTGCCAGACTGCTGACTGCAACGTCGCATAACTCTAGTTTGGTTGTAAACTGATTTAGACCTTAGTAAATTATTATTAAAAATCAATTCAGAAATAGAAGATGATGGCTATACGGCGCTTGACTGATGGATGCGTTTTGTTATATAAAAAGAGTAGGTACATATTTCTGAAAATATTTTTATCTTCTTGCTTTAAACTAAAAATCATCTTGATATTCATCAATTATCATCATTTTGATATTTTGATATTCGTATATAATTAATAACCTAGATACAAAAAGAACATAATGAATGATACTTCGATATTTTACCAGTATCGAAACGCAGTATGTTAGCCATGACAGCCAGTGACAGTACTAGTACTGAGGGCTTATTGCTGTCACCTGGGTTAACACATTGCGGACATCTTTCTCTTTTACTCCTATCCAGGCATATAGAATGACATATATAGCCACATAGCGCAAACTCTGGTGTTCGTGGAAAACCTCCTAGCTAGACTTGTCATTCATTCATTGTAAAAATAGTAAAAAGATTTTGACTCCAAAGACTAATGTTTACGTGATTTTCAGTCTTATGTCAAAGCTGAGTAAGACGTGGATGGCGGCAAAGCTTTTGTAAATACATATATTGAATCACGGAATTAAGCAACACAAGGCAATTTTTGTTATGTATTTATATTCCGCGTTTTGTTTAAGGCGTATATTGTATCGTTTTTGATTACAAAATGCGTAAATAATTTACACCTTAGTCTGTAACGTATACGCAAAGGTTCTTGAGCGAAACCAAAATCGACAATATTCACCTACACTCAAAAAAAATCTTTATTTATTAATTATATTATAAAGCAACATCTGTTGACGGTTTGCAATTGTCGATATTAATATATCTAGAATAACTTTCAATGTGGTACATGCAACTGGACAACTGTCACTGTACATTTGTAATCCTTATTACAAGAGCATAACGTCTATGGTTAGCTAAGACAGAGTATTGCTGTTAGTAGGTACGATGGGTACGATGTTGAACCTTAGGTTACCTTCCATCAATACTAATACTGAAAGACAATTTTTAAACTTATTGCATTACATGTGTCTAACAAAATTTCAATGAAATGGGTTGTGAATCTAATATTTAAAAAAATCACTATTTAAAAAGAGATGGTTGAAAAGGGAAAGGGGATTTAAAAAAAAAGAAAAAAAAGATTTTCACTGCCGAGGATCGAACCCACGACGACAGGGCCGCGTCCATCGTCTTACGCTACTATAACTGAGCTATTTAAGCGATAGTAAGGGTGGCGAAATATTAACTAACTTTCAATCTAGTACATGCATGACGTTACGAGTCCTAAAATTCATTATATTCTTTTAAAGATTTATGTCTCAAAAGTGACACTTAACGCCATCTAACAGTGATCTCAAGGCAACAAGAAATTTGTAGTAACGCCATCTACATTTGCCGTGCTTTTAGGCGGTCGCATTTTTTTGTATGGGGTGGACATATCTACTAAATCCATAATCTCTGGAAATACTCGAAATATTTGAGGATGATGGTGAGAAAGTTTTCTACTTATTTAAAATTTTTCTGCTTTATACTTTTGAAAAGTTGGACAGAAAAGGCACTAACTCCCTTTTTATATTCCAAGTCATATTTTGAACGGATTCAAAACTTAGTTACGTTGATAAAAAGAACTTTAGGGATCTACTTCACAAAACAATTTTTTGTGCAATCCATAGCATTAATCCCTTTTCTACGATTTTCTTTTCCGCCTTCTTTCGACATTATTATTGGCAGTTTAATGAAGTAAATACAGATTAGGTATCTACAGTTTATTAATATAATGTTCCAGAACATAGTTCCAAAGCGTTGGGGCGATACACGGCTATGCGCGCCAAGCCGACGTCAGAACGGCGTGTCTATTTCACTAGCTATTTTAATGTTTAATTGCTTGAGGTACAGTTTTCTTCGTCACAGGTACTAACAATTTTTGTACAGTTATTTTATTCAAATTTTGTGACTATTCAGACATCTCTCACGCCATCCTGACTAGTGTCTATTTATGATCAAAATACTTTTCTCCGTAACATGAATTCCATCCCTCCGCTTACCACGATCATGTGGTAGTCGGTTAGTCGCGAGTGTTCTTAGAAAATGTTTGATGATGATGATAATCAGTCCAGTATGTCGGGATTTTTTATTATTTTTTTAAATTTTTTCAGTTTAGGGTAACCTGTGTCCAATAGAAGTCATAATGGCTCAAAAAAAAAAAAATGGCTATTATGCACAATAAATTATCAAGTTTTTTCCAAATCGCAGGCAACTTATACCACCAAAACTTTAAATTACTTGGCTACCTATTCAGCGAGTTCGCAACAACTTGAATTCTTCATCTGCTCTGAGGTACTTAGCCAAATGCACAAATACACGATAATATCTGTTTCGTAGCTATCTATCTCTATCGCTCTTGCGTATTGGCGCGATATAGTAGACTGCATTTATGTCGGCGTTTGGCGTCGACGATTGCCAATCGGCTTCGTCGGCTGAGGTGAACTTGAAAACCACTGAACTCAAGTTTCCAAGTATTTGTTGAGGTGCTCATTAAAAATAAATTGTTTGAATCTTTCATTTAATTTGTATGAGGAAAGTTCGTTTTAGCCAAGTAATAAAATAATTGTATAAAGTTTGTTTCTGACAAATTTAGGAGTGTTGAGATGTTTTTAGTTGGTCTGAAACACAAAAAAGGAATAAAAGGAATATAGAATATTTTAGAGTATAAAACTTTTATTGTACTTGTTCGTGGTTTTAATGCATCCGTTTTCAAATTATATACGTATTCTTGTATTTACATACTATAAAATAAGTTTTAGACGACTATTTTCCTCCTCCTTGCGTTATCCCGGCATTTGCCACGGCTCATGGGAGCCTGGGGTCCGCTTTGACAACTAATCCCAAGATTTGACGTAGGCACTAGTTTTTACGAAAGCGACTGCCATCTGACCTTCCAACCCGAAGGGTAAACTAGACCTTATTGGACGACTATTTTATTACACTAATATTTAAGAGTGTGAATGGACTTGTTAGGAAATATGAAAATAATTTGATTTGTTCTTAGACTTTTCATCATTAGGAAGGCAGTCAGCAAATTTTAACAAATAATAAAAATAATGTGGTTACTTTCACTTAACTGACACACTGCATGATATTAAAAAAAAAGAATGTTATGTGAACTTTATTAGCTGTCATGAAGTTGAATAGGTATCATACTCTTTATTCCAATCATGTTGTCATGTATTTTGAAGTATTTCGTTCCATTCACAAAAAAAAATACGTATAATGCTGCATAAGTATTAAAAGTCGTTCGAAAGCAATCAAACTATGAATATTTCACCTTTTTTAGGGTTCCGTACCTCAAAGAGGAAAAACGGAACCCTTATAGGATCACTCGCGTGTCTGTCTGTCCCTCTGTCACAGCCGATTTCTCCGAAACTACTGGACCGATTTACTTGAAATTTGGCACACGTATGTAAACCTGTGGCCCAAAGACGGACATGTAATTTAATTTAATGAAATTTAATCACAGGGGTCACTTTTGGGGGGTAAAATTGAAAATTAAAAATCAAAGTTATTAAAACTATATTGTGTTACATATCAAATGAAAGAGCATTTTATCAGCATCTGAAATATATTTTTTTTATATTTTTTGTTTTGGTAATTTAGAAGTAATTTAAGAAAATAAGCAAAAAATGACCATTCCCCCCCCCTTATCTCCGAAACTACTTAGCGTAAAATTTTCAAAAAAATACACGAGATAGCCCTCTCCATGTAGATTACAGGAAAACCTATTAGAAATCTACAGTCAAGCGTAAGTCGGACTTAAGAGAAAAAAACTCAGATTACGAATTTCACTCACTGCCGCTGCAAGTAGTTACTAAACGTCTTAAAATTGTGTAATCGAGTTGGACAGGTATAAAGAAATTCATTTCTGTCTTTTTCTTTTTAGAACTTGTTCAATTTTTTTTTCATTTGTACAAAATGACTTAAGTTCCTACTAAAAAGGAGGCGCTTAAGACCGTTTATAAATTGACTGAGCAAAATTTTATTCAAATCGGTCCAAAAAAAGGTGTCTGTTGACGAAAACATAGAATTTGTGCCACCGAAAGCCCAAATCTGAAGTCCATTTTGCTCTATCTCTTATCGTTTCCGAGATATATACGTAAAGTCTTGAAAGTTCGAAACGTTAACTTTGCCATCATAGTCGTTCAGGCGCTCATGAGTTCTTTGTATGGAAAAGTCGAAAACCGACTCGCACTTGACCAATGTTCATAGAACGTTGTGGTTTTTTTTTATTAGCAAAAATGACTTAAGCGCCTTCAGAAGTGTAGGTGCTTAAGACCGTTTGTAAGTTAAAGTTAGCTGTGATGGCTCAACGAAGAAAGAAGATTTCAGTATCCTACTTATCAGGGCGAGCGGTAGCGAAGCCCTCCTATAGTCGACAAAGTTCCGAACCTTGTGGTACATTTTTTTGAAAAAACTATCACGCCTATGAAGTTGTGCTTAAACATAGTAATTTATATTCATATCTAGATTTCATATCTGTAAAAAATATTATTTTATTGTCATTTAAAAAAAAATCAAATCTCAGTTTTGTGTTCAATATTGTACTACTAACGCCATCTGTTAGGACTCTAAGGAGTAAGAAAACATCGTTTACTATTTTGTATAACTAACGCCATCTGTTAGAAAACTAAAGAGGTAACGTTGTATTTTTGACGTCTGTCAACTATGACGATCAATCGAAACTTGGCACTGGAAATGGCGCGTAATTCAATTTTTCTATGGGAATCAAAACTTAGCCCCTACATTTTTAATATTATGTTATGGCTCGTCAAAGTTTAGGAAGCCAGCCAGAAGCCAAGGGAAGAAAGGGAGGGAGAGAGAGGTTATCAACACGGTGTTTTCAGTCAAAAGAAAAAGTAAATTTTATTTATTTATTTATTGTTGAGAAACCCAATGTACTTAGGATTTAGGATATGTTTAGGAAACTCAATGATAGAGTTGTTCGCTGTCGTTCGCTAGATGTCACTGTTACCCCCGCAAACTGGGCAATGACTTGTTTTCGTAAAATGTGTAAGTATTTTTTGATGTCCACATTTTTCGTTAGATGTCGCTGTACCACCTGCAAACTAGCGAACGGTATTCTATGGTTCAATAACATATATTTAAATTGTATTAATTTCATCTTTTTTAGGGTTCTGTAGTCAACTAGGAACCTATTTAAAAATATTTTTTTTTTTTCTCGGAATCTCTCGGCTCTCGAAATTGAGCCGAAACATGTCGAACGCTATATCGACTTAATACGTGAGTAACCCGCTTAAAATATTTTTAAATATGTATGAGTCTCACGGGAGTTTTATAGTTAAAACAACTAGGAACCCTTATAGTTTCGCCATGTCTGTCTGTCTGTCTGTCCGTCCGTCCGTCCGTCCGTCCGTCCGTCCGTCCGTCCGTCCGTCCGTCCGTCCGTCCGCGGATAATCTCAGTAACCGTTAGCACTAGAATGCTGAAATTTGGTACCAATATGTATATCAATCACGCCAACAAAGTGCAAAAATAAAAAATGAAAAAAATGTTTTATTAGGGTACCCTACTTGTAAAGTGGGGGCTGATATTTTTTTTTTCATTCCAACCCCAACATGTGATATATTGTTGGATAGGTATTTAAAAATGAATAAGGGTTTACTCAGATCGATTTTTGATAATATTAATATTTTCGGAAATAATCGCTCCTAAAGGTAAAAAAAGTGCGTCCCCCCCCCCTCTAACTTTTGAACCATATGTTTAAAAAATATGAAATTTAGTAGGAGGTAGGGCATAGCGAATGATATTCCGCTTTGTGTGGTAGGGCACAGCACAGCGGATATCGTCTCGCTCGAATCTAGAGCAGAGCCCAACTGGGGAAGTACCTCCGCCTTACAGAAGACCGCAGCCAAATAGCACTAGACCCTACTCATAGTGTTGTGTTCCTGCCGGTGAGTAAGGCTGCCAGAGCTCAACGAGGGTGCGGTGTGCTGATGACGGGAGGACTTACGGAACTAACTTGTTCCGTCTATTGTCCTTTGAGTCGTCGGCAACCCGAACCCTCCTTGGAACTTGTACACTCCTTTTTGCTGTGTACTTAACACAACACACATTGTACTTAACACAGCAAAAGGGAGTGTACAAGTTTCTAATGGGGTGGCAACGCGCATGTGACACTGTTTGAGTTGCAGGCGTCCATAGGTTACGGTGACCGCTTTACATCAGGCGGACCGTATACTTGTTTGCCACCGACGTTGTATATAAAAAAAAAAAACACAAAAGTAGAACTTTATAAAGACTTTCTAGGAAAATTGTTTTGAACTTGATAGGTTCAGTAGTTTTTGAGAAATATACGAAAAACTACGGAACCCTACACTGAGCGTGGCCCGACACGCTCTTGGCCGGTTTTTTCGACATTAATTCAACAGTTATTTATGTACAAAACGCGATAATTTAAAGTGTTATTTATAAACAGTCTATTCGTTTTAGTTTCACTCATAAATGTTTAACTTTTTTCGTGTTTGCCGAATGAGGAATATCGTTAGGAAGTTCGTTTATATGTCTACGTATTCATTATTTTCATATAACGTAAATTTATTATCACTAACATAAATAATATGCTACACATTACACTTACCTGCACTATTGTAAGTTTCATCAACAGTCCTCAGCGACTCTTCGACAATCTTGCTGATCTTCTCCTTTTCAACCAAATTCGGCAACTTCACTCTCAACTCATGCCCTGACAGGAACTTCGCGATCCGAAACAACGGCGAATCACCAAACCCTCGTCCCTCATCCTCCAAACTGTTAGACACTGGTATACTAACTAACTTCACACCGTCAGCTATATCTATGTCACCATCTAACAAAGCTCCATAGGTCGACCCAAGGGCCAGTAATACTAACAGTCGATACATTTTCACCGGTGACTATCCGAGCAATAGGTTAGAAAGGGAGAATGATACAGTTTTATAGTAAAGAGCTTTCAAAAAATAGAAAAAGTCGAGCACTCGATCCGCCGTGGGCTGGGTGAGTGTAAAAAGAATAGGGGCATTCTGCAATTTGTTGGTTACAGTCTGATTGACTGTGCTGGTAATGATATTAATTGGTTGAGAGATGAACATCAAACTAGTTGTGTTATAACGAGTCAACGCGGATTGTCATTATTTGTGCCGTTCTTAAGAAAAAGGTACCAAATAGGTAATCGCTTACGCCGTGGCTTGCGTGGGCGACGGTCGCGCGATGATCGCGCGACGGCAATGCGACGCATACGAAATCAAACCTTATCGATATGGAAGTATGAGACGCGACGGCGACGCAAGACACGGCGTAAGGCATAACGTTAATTCGAACGCTAATTCGAAGATACACATTTCGTCCTCATGAAGAACGTCTCATTTTATTTCATCTGGATTACTTAACAACTATTGTTAGATATTATAATAGCTTTTTAGAGAACCAAAACATTTAGATAAATTTTGCATCGTCTGCGATAAAAAAATATAATTGAATGTGAATTCTTGGCCATTAAACAATATACAGGGTGTCCGGTGGCAGATTTCTATTTTTAACTTGAAATAAAAAAGGTCTTAAGCTAGAACCTTTATTAATATCTGCAAACCTAGATAACAAATACGAATTTACTTATTTAAAAATAATATCGTCTGTCGTCGTTCTACATGTAGACAGTCCTCGAAACGGAGGCTCGTGTTTTGTATCACTCGCCGCAGTATATCCTGCGAAATGTTGCTGATTTCATTAGCGATAGATAATTTTTTAAATCATATCGATATCATAGCGATATATATTTATCAATCGTAGGTTGTTATTAAATGATCGCGGGGCTCAGTAGAGACATTTTTGCTTGTTCGACATGACCACTCATGTGAAAATGGCCCTCGTCACGTACACGACGAATATTGAAATTTAAACAAAATTGTCGGCGTGCAATATCTAACGAATCATTAGCTTTAAAAAACGCTTCAATTGCATAAGAACGGCGGTGTTCTGACCACTAGCTGAGACATGTTGAAAACAAAATCCGAAAAATTCAGCAATGCATTCCCGCCAAATGTTAAAACCAAAGTTTTTTTTTATTTTACAATTGATTTTGATAATATAAATCTGCTACCGGACACCCTGTACTTTAACGAAAACTAATGATATACTTTGCAAATATATATTTTAACAACGTAGTCAAAACATAATTATAACCTAAAACAGGTTTTTCTAGAAAAAACGACAACAACATGTCTGAGACAACCTATTGTTTTCGCAAACATTAATATAATACGATTTTTCCCTTCACATCGTTAGTTACTTTATCTGAAGCTGACAAACATCATTTGCAGAAATCAAGAGACAAGTAACATAATAATATATTACTTTTCTGATAATAATATATCGCTAATTGCTATAATAATCGCCAACATTATTAGAAAACTTGATAATTATGATTGGATATTATTTATAAAGATTTACTTATTATTTATGAAACAGTTTTTGAAATCTTATCCATTATTTATCTTATGGAGATGGTACAGTCAACCAATTGGAACCCTAGGCCATTGTAGAACTATGTCATAGTGACGTTATAAATCAGATTGTAAGAAATCTCTTACTGCTTGTCATTTTGACCTGGTTGTAGAGTGGCCTAAGGATCCAATTGGTTGACTGTACCTATTTAGGTATCTAGATTGTATCAATAATATTCGAAATGACACGGATCTTAAATAGGTATAATGTTTTGACTAACCATCGATACGAAAGCAAGTGAATGAAGAGATGACGGATGAGCAAGAGGTATGGAAAAGAAGACACACTGCAGTGACCTGAACTGCCTAGGATAAATGCAAGAGAATGATGATGTCCATTTAAACAACAACAAGAGAAGAAAAATTATAAATAATTCTCATCATATCGCTACTTGCAACTACTTTTACAAAAACTTCTGTCTCTGCTGCGGTCTAAACATTTTAGAATAGCCCACAAAACGACGGCAATGGAACCGCGAACAAAATAATACAAAATGACAAAAGTTTACACTCCCAGATGGGCTTCGTAGAGTTACTGGAAGCGACATTTCGTTTACTGAAGACTATTTTTTAATGTATTTTATTACTAGCTATTGCCCGTGGCATCGCTCGCGTTATAAAAAGACAAAAAGTAGCCTATGTTACTCTCCCTTCAACTATCTCCACTTAAAAGATCACGTCAATTCGTCGTTCCATTTTGTCGTGAAAGACGAACAAACAAACAGACACACACACTTTCTCATCTATAATATTAGTATGGATTGTCATTGGTTGACTGGGACATAATGCCTTAAGGCTTTAAAGTCCGCCATTTGTGCCCTTATTTTGTTGTTCAATAAAGATTAAATAAATATTCATTTATAGTTTTCATCTTATGTACGTTGGTTTGTATAAAGTAAACGAATACTTATAACAAAATAATATAAAAGTTTCATTAAAATACTTAATTAAAAAATATATAATTAGTCTATTTTTGGTGCATACTTATACATCATAGAAGAAAAGTAAATAAGTTCAATAAGTTGCTTATATTTTAAGTTAATATGGGGGGGGGGGGGGTTAAAGGTGCCAGTTTTCGGTATATAGCGGTAACCGAAGACAATATTATCAACATTGTATTAATTTTTTTACAAGCAGAAACGACTGCACATTGCAACTTGGCATTTAAGTTCCTATGTAAAATGCCTCAAGGGCCTATTTTACATATTAGCTAGCTTTTAATTTTGGGTAGTCTTAGTTTCTTATTTAATTAAGTTAAATAAAGATGGAAGGTAGGCGCTACGGACAGTCCCCTGCGCCGAGGGTGCATGGAGACAGAGGAAACAGCGACTCGTTGGTGCTGGAGTGCAGCCGGGGTGTCTCCATACGGGGCAAAATATCTCGGATCTCCGAGAGACCTTCCCGAGGTCCTACTCAACATCAAGGGTCTGGTAGGATTTCTCGAGGAGTTGGAATGGCAGGACTAGCCAAAAAAATAGGCGCAAGACGTCGAGTTGCGGAAAATCACCCATTCTACAATACAATATAATAAGTAAAATAAATGTAAAATTATACAAACTAACGTGAAACTAACTTACTATGAAACAAAATAACTATGAAATAAAATTAACAAATTAAGTTGTACCGCGTGCCACATCCAGCCAGCTATACAATGACGTATTCATAATTTTCGTCGCCGTTTCGTTTATTTGCCACAGTGAGAGTGAAGTCATAGTACTTGTAACAGAAAGTTCCGGATATTATAGGGAAGGTGGAACAGGTGTTGCGATTATTATCGTCATAAAAATAAACAAATATGAGAATGAAATCTCCATAATAATTTAAAAAACTTTCTGTTCCTCAACGATGCAATATCACAATTTCCTGACCTTTTCTTTCAACTCCTTTCCTTTGCTTATTTGCTAACAGTGGGTCAAACTTTTAGCAGTTTGTTGTGTCCTGCCTTTAGGGAATTGATGTACACTGTTATGTACTGAGACACTTTCATTAATTTTCCCCTCAACAACTCTTTGTATTTGTTGATATTACTCTTCAGTTAGTACACTTTCGTTGGCAACCCCTTATATGTTTAAATAATAGTGTCAGCCACATTAGATGGTCTTGCTTGGTCTACCGCATTGATGTTATCAGGCCAGCAGTGTGTTGAGATATTTGAACGGGATTGCATGGTTTCACTTTTGTTACCGGCGCAAGTAATAAATTAAATAAACATAGAGGTACAATCAAAGATAGATTAAGTATAATGTATATAGTGGGGTAAGTACTTTTTTTGCTAGTCTATAAAGGTGCACTATGACGTTCAGTTTGCAGAATTGCTACGGCCAGTTAGGTACAATACACATCATTTATTCGTGATGAACATAAGAATAACAATAAAAACACATATTTTAATCGTTGAAAAAAACACAGTATCAATAAAATACTTTACCACGGAATGGTCCCGCCTCAGCATAATGCTAATCATAAAGTAGTTGTAACTTAAACAGACATGAGTGCTAAAGAACTGACACGCTGTTAACATCAGGCGGGCTGATCATCAGCCCCTTTAGCACAACTTCCCTTGTCGCGCGCGAGTCCATACATCAAGCGCGACTTTCAGTATGGACTCGCGCGCGACAAGGCAAGTTGTGCTAAAGGGGCAGTGGGCCACTTGCAGTCAACTCTGTACCTGCTTACTTATTTACTTAGCTGGCGCGATAACCCAAAATGAGTTTTGGCCTCCAACACAAGAGCACGCCATTTTGCTCGGTCTTGAGCGGTATCGCGCCAGTTTTCGCCAACGCCGAGCTCACAGAGGTCTACCTCCACTCTATCCGCCCAACGATATGTTGGGTGTTCAGCAATCGGTCTCCCCAAGTAGGCCCTTTTGACTGCCCGACCTTCTTCTGTAGCTGCTACTAGATATAAATTTGGCACAACTGTACAGCTATGCAATTTTCCATTAAGCTGACTAGACGCTAATTTTGAGATGCTGCTGAGAGAGGTGCTGTCCATTTTTTTTATGACCTAGAGGGAATTTGCTAGGTCTCACTGGCCCGAGAGAGTAAGGTCCGATTCCCTAGGACCAAATCCTCTAGGACCGCCGTTATCTTGCCAGCGTTGCCATCACCAGTTCAACTCTTGAGTCTGCCTTTGCTTACTCCGTATCAATCGAAACACTTCAAGAAATTCACAATTAATAATATCCAAGTCTACTCTAACTTAGCCAACTTATTACGATACAGTCATCATGCTATCTCTGTTTTAGTATTCCTTTGCATTTGCACTAAGATCTAGATAGTCTGAAGCTAATTTATCTTAGTTCTCCGCTCCGGCTGCATTCGGCAAACGTGTCTTGTAAGTTAATCGCAGGGAATGATGCTTTGAATAAACATGTCGAATAATAATTGCTAGTTACTCTTGTATAGCAATGCACCGAAGAGAAGTTTCCAAAATGTTTTCATGGAATGTTTTGCATTTGAATGTTGTCGGGATTTCGCAAATGTATTGCCAAGAATGACGGTCAATCTCAGAGCATAAAACTTCTTTTTGCGCATACCATCAAACCCTCCTTAAATACATCTAATTTTATGACTCCATCACAAATGTCCAAACGCGACCCAAGCAATCATCTTCGTCCAAACTAGCCATCGCAAAACGAGTCATAGTAAATGTCCATAAAGTCTAATATCCAATATCCTTCTCAGACTACTCTTTAGATTGTCATTTCCTCGGTGCAGTCAACATATTAAAAATAGATGCGAATAAAGCGCTAAAAATAAATATACAAGACTTTATTGTCAGGTATTTTAAGGTTATGGATACATCTTTTTGGCACTTTGTCCGTATCTATATTTTTAACCTTGACTGTACTTGAGGACACGAGGTCAACACAACGTCCCGATCGTCATTTGTCTACGTCAGAGTTATACCGTTGAATGGACATGGGTATCAAAAGGCATGGTACTTTTTAGGAAATTGTAGGAACTTAGGAAATACCAACAACTTCCACAATACATCCGTCAACGTACATAGTATATAACACATAGTTTAAACGTGATAAATGTTGTTGATAAGTTATACAATAATTATATGATTATACTTACCCATAAACACAAACATTCTTGAACTTACCGTGGGTCGTCAATCTTTGTAAGACTGTTTTTTATTATTTCCTTTATTTATTTTGCTTTTATGGATATAAAAGTTCAATATAAAAAAAACATATAGTCAACTAGGGTGCCGCCAGCAGCGGGGCAGGGAACCCTTATGCAGAGAAAGGAAGTTATCGCCATGTCTGTGGCCCTGATCCAGCCACCTAGCGAGAGTCTCTTAAGATGTTGGTCGAGACTCTTCCGTTCGTCGACTATCGTCCGTCATGGCGTTATCCGTCCGTCCGTCCGTCCGTCCGTCCGTCCGTCCGTCCGTCCGTCCGATCCCAATAGAGCGTCCGTCCGCGGATAATCTCAGTAACCGTTAGCACTAGAAAGCTAAAATTTGGTACCAATATGTATATCAATCACGCCAACAAAGTGCAAAAATCAAAAAATGGAAAAAAATGTTTTATTAGGGTCAACTGCCACCACATGACCATCCCACACGTTGTAAGGAAGTATACATGTAAAGTGGGGCTGATATCTTTGGCGTTTAGGAAGCCTCATTTCGACAATCTCATAACAGACGAGCGCGGGTGTGATATATTGTTGGATAGGTATTTAAAAATGAATAAGGGTTTACTAAGATCGTTTTTTGATAATATTTATATTTTCGAAATAATCGCTCCTAAAAAGGAAAAAAGTGCGTCCCCCCCTCTAACTTTTGAACCATAAGTTTAAAAAATATTACCCAAAAAAATCACAAAAGTAGAACTTTATAAAGACTTTCTAGGAAAATTGTTTTGAACATTCAACATAGGTTCAGTAGTTTTTTGAACGACATCGTCTCAAAATACGGAAAACTACGGAACGCCTTATACACTGAGCGTGGCCCGACACGCTCTTGGGTGTTCGGTGCAAATAGTTTTTCCATGTACAGAAGGTGAGAGATGACTTCACCATCTATTATTATTATAAATGAACTTAGGTACTCATGGCCACAGACTAGTCATAGGTAAAGACGTGGCCTACGATGGAGTGAGCTCGCCCAGAAGATGCCTGTTCACCCTAGATTTGAAGGTTGCCGGGTTATATGAGCTCGGAAATATAGCCGCCGGCAAGGAATTCCACTCCTTGGCAGTGCGCATAAGAAAGAAGAAGCTAAGCGCTTCGTGAGAATTCGTGGAATATCTACCAAGTAAGGATGGAGACCGGCCGTGCGTCAAGTCCGTTGGTAAAATGGGGACGGTGGAATAAGCTCGTGTAGCTTTTGAGCACACTCCCCGAAGTGCAACCTGTAAAACACCGACAGACTGGTACATTTTCGCCTATGCGCCAAAAACTGTAGCTTAGCCGTTAGCTTCTTGTCGCTAATGTGAGCTGAGCCGTCCCACAGGTGGCTGCAATACTGCATATAGAATCGGACTTGAGCTTTGTAAAGTGCTAGAAGCTGTCCATGTCTGAAGTATCGAATAACCTTATTTAGAATGCATTTATTGTTATTGATTTATTGTATAGATTTATTAGGAGCTTTCTGGCCGCAGTTTGTACTTTACACTCAATGGATGTGCCAAAGTTGAGGACTGAACTCAACTCCACACCAAACTAGCGAGCAAGCGTTCTATAATGTTTATTTATTTTTTATCAATGCAATATCCAAATATCCTTATTGAAGTAGAAGCGTAGAGGAACTTTCTGTAATGTAATGCCACACTGAGTCATCGGATAAAATAAAAAGTCCAAATTAAAACTTCAAAGAAGACTGTTCAAAAGAAATCTTAATTAGATATTAATGAGCATTGGCATTTCATCGCGAAGTTCCCAACTTCAATACTCTGAGCTTCTACCATAAGTATTAGACGTTTTAAAATATGATAGTCGATAGCGTAAAAGTCACGAATGTTTTTTTTTTAAATTATAAATGGGCTTACTCATGGCAACAGACTAGCCGAGGCGCAGACGTGTGGATGGAGCGAGCTCGCCCAAAACGTGCCTGTGTGCGTAGCCGAAAGCACAAACGCTCACGAAACGCTCACGATAATATCTCATTCGTAGATATCTATCTCTATCGCTCTTGCGTATTGTCGCGACAGAGCCAGACATTCGGCTACGCCCCCTGTTCACGTTCAGGGTCACCCTTGATATGAAGTTTCTAGTCTGTATCTTTAGGAATTTAAATAAATATAAACCAAATCTACCTTTAAAAGGCTCTTTAAGTCATTTCAGGATATATTAAGAATGACACGACTAAATAAGTAGGTTAAATACATACCGCTCAGTGAGAGATCCGCTTGGTTTTATATTTGGTTGGTTAATCGACAAATTTTGTAACTACCCGAGTTTAGTAAGTAACCGTTTAAGCTATCAGTTCACATTCTCCGTACAAATATTTTCGTTGATGCGTACGATCGAGTGACGTATTCTAAATCGTTATAAACTCACGGTAGCGACTCTAAACTAATTAGTTAAGTTGAGTGTCGCCTGAAACAGACTGTGATTGTTTGGAAATTCGTTTCTTCGGTCTTGGATAATTTAAATATATTAGTCTTATTAAAGGAAAATTATGTGTAAATTGCTAATGAATTACGACGACGTTATGTTCGAATCCACGTAAGTCCCCGAGCACAAATAAGTAGTAGGGTACCCCCGTTACCAGCCCGGGTCTGGGGCCTGCTCCCAGGACCCCACCACCGCCCATCCATGGTCTTACTGAACCTAAAAAAAAAAAAAAAAAAAAAAAAAAAAAAAAAAAAAAAACTAATAGCCCCCCATTTAGATTCATTGCGCTGGGTCTCGACGCTCTCAGAAGCCTCCTTCTAGTATTTACAGAATACGTTCTTTACACAATAAACCTTGTGCACGACGGTCACAAAAGGATTACCGACCCTTTCTATTGTTCGATCTGGACTCGGCGCTAGACCATTGTTACCCTACCCAGCTACCTGGCAGTGTCATGCACACCTTTTCCTTGTGTCTCATACTGATAGGTATTTTATAATTAATTTTTAGTATAACTTTGTAATCATATGGATTGCGATTCTAACCTAACCTAACCTAATTAAAATACCTAACTTTTCCATTCGTAACCTAACCAAATTTAATTAAAACCTACTCTTAGTTAACCTAAGTAGTCTAGACTTACCTTTATGAAACCTAACTAAGTTTCACCTACTTTTACTTTTATTTCTATAAATGTAGGTATTTATGAAATGTATTATAATTACGTTTTAACTTAAGAACTTCTGAGTTACATTTAAGTTTATCCAAATACCTAAACTTAACGATCCTATCTAGCGTATCTTTCTTTTTCTCGAATATTTATGATATCTTATACCTATTTCTATCATACATCTCTTTGTTGTATTACCAAATTTGTACATATGATTAATAAGTCAATTTTTTGATTACGTCTTAATAAAAGTTAATTTCCCATCTTATCAAACTTTCTTTTTTTACATATATTTCAATGTTTTGTATCTGAATAAACCTCGGTAATTTTGTGAAGTTGCGTTTTTGCTTAATTGCTTTATTTATTGTACCTTCTTTGAATAATTTACTTACCTATGTCTATTATTATTTTTTATGACTTGTGTATTGTTTAAGAGAATGCATACTTTCAATAAACTTGTTACGACGTGAGAAACTGAGAACCGGTTAAAACATGTTTAAGGCTAATTCTATGTGAATAAAAATGTCTTTTGTGCATTTTTAAAGATAATATATATTTATTGTTTCCGCTTATTTGAATAATTCGGGTTTTGGGTAAAGAGATCCTTCGACGAACATGTCAAGGCATGATACTTTCTATTCATATTTAACAAAGAGCATTAACTGGTGTAAACATGTTTTAGACTAACGCACCGGTAATTCTTGTGACTTGAATTTATTATTGTAACAACTTAGTTGCTTTATTATAGATGTTTATTGTATTGTAAAATGACAAAAAGTTTATTGTTTGCGTTCAGGTATAAGATGAACTGGTTGAAACAAGATTTATGGTACGTTCCCCTGCTCTCTACCATATTACGAGTATAAAAGCCAAAGAGAGTCGAGGCTGAATAAGTATTCCTGTAGAGGCAGCCTTCTGTACCAGAGCTCCTTGTATCTAGTGTGGTATATAGAGAAGTGGAGTGTGCGTTCAAAAGTGAAGTGTTTATAGACAGATCCAACAATGGACGTGAGTATGTTTTTCTTTTTAAATTACTGTAACCCATATTGCCTTTTTATAATATTGTTTCGTCTAGTGTTCTTTGTATTTAATTAATAGAATTGTTAATAGTGTTTAAAATATTGTCTTTCATTGTTTCAGTTCTCTGAAAATACTTTCAAGAACTATTACTACCCGGAAAATCAGGGTGATTCAACCGATGAGGAAGGTACAGCTGGTTTCAAAGTTAAGCAAGCCCTCGCAAAGAAACGTCCTGGAAATAATATTGACAGCTTCTTTGAACGACCTAAAAAGCAGTGTAAAACCTTGAAACGGTCTTCGAATGTAAGCAAAAGTTCGCCAGAAGGCGTGGCTAATTTATCATCTGGACAAGATGATGGGGCGTATTCATCTCACTTAATTAAAATAGAGATATATGATATGCAAACAATCAAAAACATCCCATCCACGGAACACTGGAAGCACGCGGACGTCAGACTGAAGTATTTTGCGTTGGAAGACGACTTGGAATTACAAAATACGCGAAATATTGTATATAATATTACAAAACAATTAGCTTCTAAGGACACATGTGTAAAATATTTTATAGATAATAAGAAACAGTGATAAATATAATTTTTAACGATAGCAGTAGGATAGTGTTAAAGTGTTTCACATTTCTTATCTTTCCTTTTTATGATTTAAGTAAATTTCCTTGTAAGATATTCTTTTGCATTGTTTCACATTCCAAACAAAATAAATAAGAAATAAAATGGTGTCAAATGTCTGTAGTTTTATAAAGGTTACTATGTGAGAATTCAAAATAAAAATAATTATTACCAGTACACGTATTTTTATTTATTTCACAAAAAAGGTCTTAAACATGTTTCGTAATACTAGATCATTACATAAAGAATTATCAGAAAACAAGTTAAGCATATGTTTCATAGATTTTCCATGAAACTTAAAATACAAATAAACTAAACAATATTCACCACAAACAGAAGTGAAATGGTTTTGAAGTGATTTATTATTGTAAAACCACCGTCTCGTATTTCTATCTAGAAATGACTTATGATAACCGGAAGGTTTCCTGCCAAAGGAGTCAAAATATTCACCTACACCATTTACATCAATGTGTATAGCAACCCAATGGGAACCCGGTTTTGAATCAGGGTCCAAATTACTGACAATAAAGGTAGGTAGATTAACCCGAATAGGTATTTTGTTGGCAGCAAAAACATTTGAATTAAACAATGGGTTTAGTTTCCTCATACAAAATTGAATTTCTTTAGTATCCATAGTTAAGTAACATATACAAATTATTGATGATCATGCAAACAATGGTGAATTCCAAATAAAATAAATTAAAGAGAACGGGGTATTTATATGTTTCTTAACTATTGTAATCTACAGATACATCACGATTTTTATTTATTTCAATTATATTATCAAATTCTGCATACACAATACAATTAATGGTACTAGTTAGAGCGGAATCAAAACGTACTTCTATCCGAACGCTACCATGTCTAACAAGATTCCAGTGTGAAGTTGAATTAGCAGATAAATCAGGAGTTAAATCAAAACACAATAAACAATAACCTTGACCAAAATCTGTTCTGCTTATTCCATTACCCTCGTTATGGAAATGAATACCAGTTCCAGAAAATAGAGTGTGATATGCTGCTGCTATTGTACCAGAACTAAATGAAGGTTGTAATGTTTTAGAAGGAACTTCATGACCATCTACGAACAAACTAAATGAATTCATATTATAATGTTGAAAATTAAACGGATTTAATGCTAAATTACCATTAAAACCTGAATTTGATACAAATCCAATAATACATCTTTTAGGAATTTGTCCGAGAAATATATTATCTAATGTTTTACCCTGAACCCCCGTTGGTATTGTGAGAACCTTAACTTCTGCCCTCGTAATGGGGTACTTCGCAGTTGTTGTGGCTAATACTTTTTGATGGGCTAACAAAACACTAGGATTGATTCTCGTTCTCCTTACAATGAGGCTGGCATCCATTATTTGTACTTTGAATTTTTTATCTTGGTGGCAAATAAGATTGAATGATTCTTTTGAGCGAACTAACTTAATACGTAGTTCTACACCATTTATTAAGAATTTCTCTTGATTAAATATATCACCATGTAAATGACCAATCATTTCTACTTCCTTACTCTCCTTGATAAATTCCAGCCTTTTGTTAAACCCTTTGTTGTTAACGTCAACAGTATCCATATAGCCCGGCGTATCTTCATACCACAATCCACAAGTAAGATGAGTTGTTTTGGCTGCTGGTCCGTAGTTGAGAAGATTTTCCATATAAGCACGGTAGGCATATGTATTGTTTGGTGGTGATATGAGTTTTTGATTTAAATATACATCAAGTTGATTAAAAAGAGAATGTAACCAGTTATTGGTGGGTCCAACTGCAGCATCTGCTTTTAATTTAGTACCATCTTGGTTCAACACTTTAGCAGTAATGTGTATCATTGTGTGTGATAGATCTATGTAGTCATCACCTGATCCAGGTACTTGAAATTCGATTGGACCGTCATCGCTTAAAGATGAAATTGGTTTATAATGAATCCACTGTCCGCTTTCAATGCTTGTTTGAGTTGATGGAAGGGCAAATATATCTAATCCAGATTTCGCACACTCACATGAATGATTATGTAAAAATGACATTATTTAGTTTGAAAATATATCGTTATTTATATCTTTTTTATTTTTTTTACTTCCTCTTCGTCGCGATGCTTTTAGAGCAATGAGCGGTTCCCTTCTTTTATTGGACATTTTATACCCAGATCCTGACATAAGGGAATCAATTTTTTCATCGGCCTTTCTTTTCAGGTTTGCACTTGCTTCCTTGAATCGTGATCGTATGGAACTGTCTATAGGGCGAGCATTTACCATATCAGATAAGAGTCCAACTCCTGCTCCTAAAGTTTCTTTTCCAATGGTTCTTAAACCACTAGATAATAAAGGGAGTACGGATCTAAATAGTCCTCCCAAAAAACTGCCTATACCATGTCCTCTTTGATATGGAACTCCCTTATAGACAATTCCTACACCAGAGCCGGCTTGGTGTGAATAATAATGTTCGTAAGGACAAGAGGTTGATGATCTGTTATACATCATTTTACACGTTGAAAGTGTAGTTTCACGCAAGAAGACCCAAATTGAAATGGTACTCTGACACCGGTTGTTGTTCTTATATCTATTTCAATTGTATCAAACTCTCTTCGTAAAACTGGTACATAGTGAGCAGGTGAGAAAATATGTGTTTTATAAGCTCCATAAATGAACTTAGTTGGATCTAAAGGTATTATTCTAAGTAACGATGTTATAACATCTCCAACTACTTGTGGATGAATGATATCTGTATAAACAAATATTTGAGATGGTAAACCTAAATATAAATTTGCTGGGTTTTTTCCCAATGTGATTTGTTTCAAATTTGTTCTTGGTTTAAAACCCATTTGAAGACTTAGTATTGGAGTTGTTATGATAGAAGTGATATCTTTATTTGATGTTGTTACTCCTATCATTTTTGTTAGTTCATCATAACGAAATTTAACATTATTTTTTAACTGAGGGTTTTCATTAAACGCTTGAAGAAAGTGATCTATATTATCGTAAGTAGTGGCTGGTATATGAGCTTTTATATCCACAATTTTTGAAGTCTTGTCAGCAGGCGAAAACACTTTTTTCTTTATATAAATTATGTTTTCATGCTCTTGTACATTATACATAGAACAAGGGTATTGAAATTCCACCAAACCAACTACCCATTCTCCATCCAATTTAATGGTCTTTGGTAATTTTGTTAAAAAATGTGCAGTCGTATTATCTGTGTAATAATCGGATGAACTATTACTTAACAAAGTTAAATAAAAGCTATTATCACTCATATTTTCTTTAAGCTTGATTCAGGTATCCAAGAATTAAATTTATTAGGATAACCTTGCCACTTCACTAGTATTTCCTTTCTGCCAGCAACTCGACGTGAACGTAATATTTTATCAATTTTATACTCGTTGGAGGGGAGGTAAGTTACTTTTTGTATTTCTTTTGAATAAAACGTCCCAATTATGCGTTCGCCTTCCAAATCCCTTAGTGTATAAACAATCCGAGGAGATCTTTTAATAATTGAATTAATTATAAATATTTCATCACTCCAATTACTTTCGTAACCTTTTTGAAATATATGTTTGTATTTAGTGATTCTAACATGATCTCCTACGTTTAGTTTTGCAGTTTCTGGTGAGATTTGTCTATCTGTATTGCGATCATATAAATTACACCAAACAGTCATAATATTATTAGAGTTAACATCAACTGGACACATTTTTATGCTTGAATGATAGCTGTGGTTGTAAGAATAAAGAAGATCTTGTAGAACATTTATGTAATTATATGTATTCTTATGAGTGAAGTAACGCCACATTTTCGTTTTAAGAGTTCTCTGGAACCTTTCTACTATACTTGCTTTAATATCAGGGTTATTAGTGGTATAATAATTAATATTTTTACTTTTGAAATAATCTCTTACCACCTTTGAAACGAATTCCGTACCTTTATCAGATTGGATATGACGAGGAACTGAGTTGGCTTCAGTAAATATGCTTTCAAAACAATGTTTAACTGTTGCTGAATCCTTCTTCTTCATGGCTCTTGCAAAAGCATATTTACTGAATACATCGATAACACAAAGAATATATTTGTAACCATCATTAAATTGACTATATGTACTCATGTCACTCAAATCAGCTTGCCAAAGTTCATTAAAGTTAGATAGAATGTATCTATTTCTAGTAAACCGCCTATGAACAGGTTTATGTAGTGTATACGTGTCTTGAGATTGTAACCATTTTTTTACATCTTCTTTATTCATTTGACCTTTCATTTCCTTTGTTAAATTATTTAAACTGCTATAACCAGCGGGATGAGAGATATCATAGTAGATTCTGTTAATATCTAATAAGGAGTCCATCTTTCCCAATTTATAGTTTTTGCAGATGATTTTTGTACTCGTGTAGTAAGAGGAGTAGATGTGTTGTTTTCTTTATCTAACGAGGCTCGTGTTCTTATAGAAGTAGAGGGGGTAAAGGGCTCAATCAAAGGAGTGTCATTAATAAATGCTAAATTTGTAGGATTACCTATGCATGACTTAGGAACTTTGATATCTTTTAAAAGTAAAGCAAACACTTCCCAGCCAATTGGTTTAGGACGTTTAAGACATCTAACCGTGTCGCTCACCAAATCAGTAATATTGCTATTTTGAATAGTCTGGTTGTTTATAACAACTTCACCAGTCTGCTTCCACCAAATTTTAGGTTTACTTAAAACAATGTAATCTAATAGCGTTCTAGCTTTTTTTCATAAGATTTAGGTAATATCTCTATTATTTTTGATGGACTGATCGGCATTGATTCTTGATTTATTTCACCAGGTGTCGTGTTAAACAAAGATGGTGCAGCTATCTCAGTTACATCACCTTTCGCTGATTCCTTATATTCTGTCTCCTCCTTTTTGGGTATCTTTGAATTTATGATATCATTACTTTCTTTGTTGAATTGATCGAACCCCTCCATTACTATAGGTATCTTAAACGGTTTTCGATCTGTTTCAATAAAATGTAGAAACCGCTGCAATGCTTGAGAATAAAGCATCCATTTTTCACGATCGTTCATTTTACTTTTGAGAATTTTTTGCATCTCTTCATCTAGCCGAGATGAGGAATTTTCAGGAGGGTTCTCATTGCGTTTCAACTTTTCAATAAAGTCCGATTCAACTAATAACATTTTTTTCGTGTTTTCCATTTTGTTTATTTATGATAAAGAGTTAACTAAGGCACTTAGAACTGCTCCTAAAATAATAGGTAAAAAGGCACCTCCTTTTTGAATTATAACCGTTTTTCTTAATTTATGTTTACCTTTTGAAACTAATTTCCTTAATATGTCTTTGTACTTTTTTAACTTTGTTTTTTCCTTTTTTTCTAAAGGAATTTTCCCATTCAGAACGTTATAAATGCACTCGCATATAATGTTGATCTCTTCATCATCACAAGATTTAAGTAATGCAGTACGATATTTGGGTTTAAGCAAGTGCAATGCTTCTAATAAATGTTTATATGTGTTTACTCTTGCATGCATCATGTAGAACTGACTAAAATTTGTTGATTTTTATCATATTTAAATCCTTTTTGGGTACATACACTGTGCAATGTCCATCAAATGGAAATATTTTTGTTTTAAAACGACATATGTCATTTGTATTTTGTTTCAGATCAATCATAAGGTAACCATGAGCATCCTTTGTAGCATCTTTGTAGGCTTCATCCACGAATTTTGAGTTTTCAGGACAAACTTGTCGTGACAGGTATCGTATTTGAGTTTTATCTCTAGGGTTCTTAAAAAATACAATGTAGCTTGTGTTCAGTGAAATATCACGTTGACCTCTTCCTTGATGAAATATGTTTTGTGTTATATAAAAAACACTTAAATTTCTATGATGACTTCCTTTAGTAAAAATATCAACAACTCGTCCATCTGATTCTCTCATTAAATCATCTATTATTAGAAGTTTAGGTTTTTTCCCATCGAAAGTTGAAAAATCTGGTATTCCTTGACTATAATTTACATTTTCTAGATTATAAAGAGGTTGCATTTCATCATAACACCAAATAATTTCATCAAATTCTATGTTACATATCTCTTTAGTATTATTCAAAAAATTTGTAACAAATTGAGTTTTGCCACACCCACTGGGACCTGCGACAATGGTAGTGAAAGGATGATAAAAATGAATCATCTTTGAATGCTGTAATATGTTTAACAGTGTTGATATGAATGCGGATAGACATTAAATGGTGCTATTCAATAAACATATTACTATTTAAACTAAAGTAGAGTAAAAAAAAAAAAACTGATAAAAAATATGTATATTTATTCTGATATTAACACTTTTCTTTATAATCTACTAGCTTTTACCCGCGGCTTCGCCCGCGTAATAAAAATATTCTTATTGAAACGTTTACAAAAAATAAGATTTTCATTTGGATCCGTAGGTTTCTTTGTAGGTACATCTGTCCGCGATTATTTCCATTGGGGGGTCATTGTAACTGATCTATTTGCTGTACGGTCAGCCAAGAACCTTACACTGCTTATTGGCTGACTGTACCTTACACATATTACTATTGTTTTAAAAGAAATTCTTGCAATGATTGTAGAATTGTTACACAGCGACCACAGCGTAGGTAGTAGGTACGAATATGTATGTATTTTCCTATATAAATATTTATACTCGGGAAACTTCATACAACCCACATAACCAGTATCTCGACGCTATGGTCGGTAGGGTAAAAAGTACTTCCTTGCATTATCGCTTACAATTTTTTCCATTTAGCTTATACTTATTGCAAACGTAAACTTATAAAAGGCAAGCAAACAACGATCTTCTTACAGCACATTGAATATAATAGTTATCACGGATGCAGGATACTTGCCGATGCCTACTTACTAATCCCTTCCCACTGAGCCACCTGCATTTTACACTGCCTAGATATCGATTGCCGACCGATTATTCCGACCCCAATCCCTATTCTTATCCCCGTCCCTATCTCTATCCTTGTCCTCGTCCCCGTCCCCGTCCCCGTCCCGTCCCTGTCCCCGTCCCTCCCCTATCCCTATCCCCGTCCCCGTCCTCTATTCCTATCCCTATCCCTGTCCCTGTCCCTGTCCCTGTCGCTGTCGCTGTCGCTGTCGCTGTCGCTATCGCTATCGCTGTCGCTGTCGCTGTCGCTGTCGCTGTCGCTGTCGCTGTCGCTGTCGCTGTCGCTGTCGCTGTCGCTGTCGCTGTCGCTCTCGCTGTCGCTCTCGCTGTCGCTGTCGCTGTCGCTGTCGCTGTCGCTGTCGCTGTCGCTGTCGCTGTCGCTGTCGCTGTCGCTGTCGCTGTCGCTGTCGCTGTCGCTGTCCCTGTCGCTGTCCCTGTCGCTGTCCCTGTCCCTGTCCCTGTCCCTGTCCCTGTCCCTGTCCCTGTCCCTGTCCCTGTTCTTGCCCCTGTCAAATTATCATGCTAGGAGGTGAAAATCCTTTCTTAGTGCTCCTCTTATGGCTATTTTGGATATTTTAACCCTATTGCACTACGACAGGGGACAAAATTTCTTTTCCACCTCATTAGATTTTTAAATCGTTGTATTTATCGTAATCAGCGACCCGATAAACCATAAAAACGATACCCGTATTGTGTTTTTGACTTTACCCCCTTTGCACCCCTTTAGCGGTCAAATTTTCAAAAAACCTGAAATATGTATTTAGTCATATGTCTTTAGGAATCCTCCTGTGAAGTTTCGTATAAAATAGTCAAACTAATCTTGTTTCCCCATACAAACTTTGAACCCCCATTTGAGTCCCTTAGGAGGCGAATTTTGAAAAATTCTTTCTTAGTGCTCCTCTACACTATATAAGGAACCTACGTGCCAAATTTGACATCTCTAGGACCAGCGGTTTCGGCTGTGCGTTGATATGTCAGTCAGTCAGTCAATATCTTCTTTTATATATATTTTTGATATTTAAACGCCATTGCACCACAACAGGGGAGAAGGTATTTCACTTTCGCCTCGTTAGATTTTAAAAACGTTGTATTTATCGTGATCAGCGACCCGATAAACCATAAAAACGATACCCATATTGATTTTTTGACTTTATCACCCCCTTTTCACCCTTTCAGGGGTTAAATTTTCAAAAAACCTGAGACACGTATTCAGTCATATGTCTTAAGGAATCTTCCTGTGAAGTTTCGAATAAAATAGTCAAACTAATCTTGTTTCCCCATACAAACTTTGAACCCCCATTTGAGTCCCTTAGGAGGCGAATTTTGAAAAATCCTTTCTTAGTGCTCCTCTACACTATATAAGGAACCTATGTGCCAAATTTGACATCTCTAGGACCAGCGGTTTCGGCTGTGCGTTGATATGTCAGTCAGTCAGTCAATATCTTCTTTTATATATATTTTTGATATTTAAACCCCATTGCACCACAACAGGGGAGAAGGTATTTCACTTCCGCCTCGTTAGATTTTAAAAACGTTGTATTTATCGTGATCAGCGACCCGATAAACCATAAAAACGATACCCATATTGATTTTTTGACTTTATCACCCCCTTTTCACCCTTTTAGGGGTTAAATTTTCAAAAAACCTGAGACACGTATTTAGTCATATGTGTTAAGGAATCTTCCTGTGAAGTTTCGAATAAAATAGTCAAACTAATCTTGTTTCTCCATACAAACTTTGAACCCCCATTTGACCCCCTTAGGAGGTGAATTTTGGAAAATCCTTTCTTAGTGCTCCTCTACACTACATATGAAACCTACGTGCCAAATTTGAAATCTCTAGGATCAGCGGTTTCGGCTGTGCGTTGATATGTCAGTCAGTCAGTCAGTCAGTCAGTCAGTCAGTCAGTCAGCTTCTTCTTTTATATATTTAGATTGTTACATTTTATATACCCAACCACCAATTTAAATTTAAACATAAAAACAATAAATCTATGTTTACAATATTCTTATGCCAAAACACGAATAAATTAATTAAAATTAATTAAAATATAATTTACAATTAAATTTAAGTTAACTATTCAAATTTACATACAAAATATATATTACAAACAATAATTCGAATTTGAATGTTCTGTCATTTACATGACAAAATTTAAATTATTTTTTTATTTTACAATGTCCCCACGCAAGGGTGTCACAAGTGTTTTCTAATAAGTAACGTTTTGTATCATCATGAGATAATGATATTTTATTAATTTTTTGAGTGAATATTACATGTTTTATAGATTTAAATCTTAGCATTTGAGCACGTTGCACATTTTTGTTAAATAAACATGTTTTGAAATTATTTAGAGTAAATTTCTTTGTAACACATACATTGACTCCTTTAGCTTTTGATAAAACACCATATTTACCTTTTTTGTCATCATTCTCATCATATTTTTCAACATCTAAGGCATACATTTTAGATTTTAGACCAACGAACTCTTTTAAAATTCTACCATTATTTTCATCTTTGAAAAATCCTAATCGCTTTTTATTTATAAGTGGGAAATTATATTTATTGATAGGAGGATAGTCAGATGTATCAAAATAGAAATTAAGATCTTTTTTTATATCTGCATAAAAATTTTCAGTGAAAATTTGATAAATTAAACTATCCGTATCTGTATAAAGAAGTTTGAGTTTGTTAGGATATTTGATTTTCATGTAGTTGTAGTGAAAGTCATACATTAAAGTTTTTGATATATCTAATACACAAAACCCCAAATAAATCGGTTTATTATAAAAGACTTTAGTTTTTTTCAATTGAACAGCTACTAAATTCTCTGAGAATATGGATAGACTGTGGAACTCAGGTCTAGCTATCAAAGACTGAACCCCTTGCGATTTCCCTCGATTTTCCCAGTGATTTAATAATTTGACGTTTACACGTTTTGCAACATTTTCCATAGTCTTACCGAACACTGAATTGTTCATTAGTTTAAAAAAATCTTTTTCAAAATCAGATGATGCCAGCGATCTCATGTGGGTATTTAAATCTATGTAACTTTTTAACCACATAGACTGCTGAAATTTAAGAATGCGATGTATTTTACTTAATACCAAACCATTCTTCAAACACTGTTTTAGATTTCGATAATGAATTACATAATTAGTTTTTCTATTTAAATTAGGAATCAGTTTTTTTTCTTTACAATTACCCAAACAAACGTTTTCAGGACAGAATGGTAAATCTGAATGTGAGTCATGAATTTCGTTAGGGTATTCGAGGTCAACTTCTAATATGAAACCATGATCAGCGTCATCGGCTATATTGAAGTCTGTATCTACATGAACCCATTCAAATTTACCTGTAGGGAGACATTGAGACATAGCCCATCCGTAAAGGTTGTTTGCATCAAAATACATAAGATAGGACGATGGTATGTTTGAATCAAAATCACCCATAAATTTATTATTAGCTTTCGCATAATAATATCTGTTACTACATTGCGATATGCCACCTCGAATATTTTTTGCAATGAATGATATTTTATCTATATCAGTTAGGAGTTCTAATTTTATTTTTGTAGTAAATAACATTGCATCCCAACTTAATCCTGGAGCAGTATAATAATGAGCGGGATCTAAACCATACGTCTTAAGACAAAGGTTTCTAAAATTTTCAAATACGTCAGCCAGTAACAAAACATCTGTTTTTAGGTATAAATCGGAGTAATCGCCCATATTTTTGCAACGAAAATGGGACCAAACATCTTTTGCATGATTATAATCATCTTCTGAGATGTGACTATCAGTCAAAGAACTAAAAAAATTGTCTTTAGAGGGAAGATCAGTTAACTTTAAAGAATCGTATGATGTCATGTATTCATACGGATACACACCCTTTCGTAATAAGCGTTTAAAATCGTCCTCACAAGTGAAATTCAATTTTAATTCATGAAATTGTTTAGGAAACAAGTTTTTTGCTAGTTTATCAAGACTGCTGGGCATAAATTTAAGTGAATCTACAAACCTCAATTTGATTGTGCGATTATTTATTTGTAACTTCTTAGAAAATGAAATGTATTTTTCTTTGTTCTGTGGAATCAATTCAATGTCCCCTTCCACCAAACCAAGTCCATGTACTATGAAATGACTATATGTAGCGGCGTTTAATTGGTGAGGCTACTTACATTTGTCCAGAGGCGCTTGTGGGGCCACGTGGAAACACTTTGGGAAAATCCTCACACTAAAACGATTGTCACATATAAACGGAAGCTTAGGTCACTGGTCGGAATATCACTTAAAATGTCAATTTTCACGTTTGTGTCGCGCCGGTGCACCGATAACTATTTTTAATTCGTAATAACGGGAGCGCAGATCATGGCGCTCGCACGGTCGAAGAGAGAGTTTTTTTTTATATATCCGCCAGGTGGCGTGGTGGGGCACCGGAAAGTCGCTTTGGGACTTCTGTAATTGCCAGCTCCAAAAAACTGTGCTACATATACATGGAAACAAGTATTCTTTCAAAATTGTGTTGCCTTGTATGTATGAAAATGAAATAACTATTTAACTATATCAAGAAAAGAAATTAAAACTAAAAATCTCTGTTCCTCGACGGAACATGCCGCTCACCTTAAAAGACACGGAGTGACTTTTAAAAGAAAATAAAAAAAGAAACCATACGAAAGTATACCAAAATATTTTATGAAACTTATATTTAACTTAACACTAAGAGTCGTAACGATTGTATAAGTTTATTCTAAAGGTAAGGGACAGACCTTCACAACAGGTCGTTTGAACAACGTGTTCCCGCTTTTCAATGTTACGACGCGAATAACTTGATCGCTGCCCGGATGGACAGCATGAACGCGCGCGAGTTTCCACTGCAGCGGCGGCAGGTGGTCGTCGCATACCACAACAACAGTACCTTCACGAACGGCGGGACCGCGGTCTTGCAGCCACTTTGTACTTTGTTGCAGTTGATGGAGATATTCACGACTCCATCGACGCCAGAAATGCTGGACAGCTTGCTGTATCCAGCGCCAACGTGTAAGACGATTAGGGTTCTCGTCTATCAGAGAAACGTCCGGTAGGGCCGTTAAGGGCTCACCGATTAAGAAATGGGCCGGCGTAAGAGGTAAAGGATCCGCGGAGTCCGAACTTAGAACGCAGAGCGGACGACTGTTTAATACAGCTTCGATTTGACACGTCAAAGTGTGCATACAATCATATGTTTGCGTTTGTGTACCTATTACGCGATGTAAATGAGTTTTGAAACTCTTAACAGCTGCTTCAAATAATCCACCGAAATGACTAGCATAAGGTGGTTGAAAATGCCAAGTTAATCCTTGTTTTAAAGTTTGTTGATTAAGGGCACTCATGACCGAATCATTACGTAAAAAAATATATAACTCTTGAAGGTAATTATTACAACCAACAAAGTTACGTCCGCAATCGGTATATATATCCGTACAATATCCTCGACGGGACGTGAAACGTCGCAACGCAGCTAAAAAACCTTCCGTGGAAAGTTCGGAAACTAACTCAAGATGTACAGCTTTAACGCTCATACATACGAAAACTGCAACGTAACATTTTATTATTTTTGCATTACGAACCTTATTAGCGCGTACGTAGAATGGCCCACAAAAGTCACAAGACGTTTTACTAAACACACGTGCGGGGCGTAGCCGAACCGAGGGTAACATTCCTATGCGCGGCTGGCAGCGAGTCGGTCGAGCGCGGAAGCATTTGATACAACGATGTACGCGGAGGCGAACAATATCACGACCAGAGATAATCCAGTATCGCTGTAAGAGCGAGTTTTGCACGCACTGCGAACCGGCATGTAGTTCCTTTATATGCGCATCGTCAATGATAAGATTTGTAAGAGGATGTCTTTTAGGTAAAATCAATTGATGTTTTGATTCAAAAGGTAAAAGTGATTTGTGAATACGTCCGCCGACGCGTAACAAACCATCCCTATCTATAATGGGCGTGAGACGCCGCAAACGAATTGACGGAAGTTTATTTGACGAAATCCTCTTAATGTCGTCTTCGAACACTTTTTGTTGTGTAATCAATATTAGTCGATTTAATGCAAAATTGTACTCTGGTACGGTGACGTACTTTGGGAATGTTTGTTTATGTTTCCTGCATTTATTGTAGAAACGAAATATGACTGCCGTGACGCGAACTAATTTACCTAGCGACGAAAATCGCGTTATAAGAGTGTCGTCGTCCGGGGAAGGAGGCAATGTGGACACACATGCATAACTAAGACTTGCCGAGTCATGTGTATTGCGTTTTTCCTCGTTCGTGTTTACCACCGGTTTTGGTATAGGCCAGGAGTCGCGACTTTGTTGGAGCCATGTAGGACCATGGAACCACAAGTCATTTTGTACGAGCGCGGCGGGGAGCAGACCGCGAGACGCCGGGTCAGCGCTGTTATCAGCTGACGGGACGTGACGCCAACAGCGCGCCGGGACACGGGACAAAATCTCACTAGTGCGGTTCGAGACAAACGTTTTCCATTCGTGCGGGGGTGACTGAAGCCACGCGAGCACGACGGAACTGTCAGACCATGCGTACACTTGATCGGGGTGAATGTGACCACCGTAAAGATGCATAACTCTTTCAATTAATTTTGATAGGATTACACAACCCATCAATTCCATTCTAGGTATAGTAAGGCATACCCGAAGAGGTGCAACGCGACTTTTAGCCATGACTAAATAGGTTTGAACTCGCCCGGTGTTGTCCGTCAGACGTATATAAACACATGCTGCGTATGCAATTTTGCTTGCGTCGGCAAATCCGTGAATTTCGATTGAATCGAAGTCGTCAGTATTGAAAATATGACGAGGAAAAGAAATTTGCGATAGGAGCGGTAGCTCGTTAATAAAACTCGTCCATGAGTTAATAATATCGATAGGGGTTCTGAGTCCCAGGAAATTTTGGCTAACCATAGCAATTGAATTAAATGTTTGGCAAACAATGTCACCGGAGATAATAACCCGAGGGGGTCGTAAATTTTTGCAATTTCGGAAAGAATCGCCCGCTTTGTACAGGCCTGCGAAGAACTTTGAACTTTGAAACTAAATGCGTCAGATCTTGGATTCCATTGAAGTCCAAGGACCTTGACCCCTTTGTCATTTTCCATTTCGGCAAAATGAACATTTTCGCGCCGCTCACCATGAAACTCTGTCGGTCGCGTGGCAGCGAGAATGGCTGGCGAGTTACTTTGCCACTTTCGCAATTCGAACCCGGCCGTGGCACAAATACCTATCAGCTCCTGCTGCAGATTGAGGGCTTCGGCTAAGGTATCTGCGCCGGTCACCACATCGTCGACGAACACGTCATTTAGGAGGACTGGCGAGGCGAGCGGGAAACGCTCGGCTTCGTCATGCGCGAGCTGTTTAATTGTGCGCAAGGCGAGATAAGGGGAACTACTGATACCAAAAGTAACGGTACGCAGCCTATAATCGCGCAGAGGTTCCTCTGGCGACTTGCGCCACAGGATGCGCTGAAAGTCCCTATCACTCTCACGTACAAGAATATTCCGATACATTTGTTTAATATCAGAACAAAATGCAACTTTATGTACTCGAAATTTTAGAAGTACATCTACTATGTCTAAGTGTAACTTAGGCCCTTTTAGCAACGCATCATTGAGCGCGTAGCCACTCGTTGTGCGACAACCAGCATCATAGACAACACGAGTTCGGGTAGTGTCGGAAATCTTCGACACCGAGTGGTGCGGGATGTAATAACTCGCGCCAGCGGGGGGGTTATCGTCCGCGAGCTCCATGTGGTTAAGATCCACATACTCCTGGAGGCACGCGTGATACTCCGCCTTCAGCTGGGGGTTTCGTTCTAGACGGTATTCCAGTTTGTGGAAACGTGCTAGAGCAATTTGCCGAGACTCGCCGAGGGGCGGTGCCTCGGGCTTGAATGGCAGAGCAACTATGTATCGCCCTGTCTCATCGCGCGTATGCGTCCTTTGGAAAAAGGATTCGCATAGCTTTTCTTCGGGAGTGTAACTCCGCATCTCTGGAACTGACTCCAGCTCCCAAAACTTCTCGAGATTGTCGTTGTCGAACGACGTAAAACAAGTATGGCGTGGAGTCGAAATATTAGAAGTAAAGTTGACTTTACCCCCTAGTAAATAACCAAATACACTATTGATTGCTGTGGGTGTGCCAGGTTTACCCCTGACTATACCCTCGCGAATGACATCCATGAAAATGTCCTCGCCAAGTATCATGTCAACCGGCTGAGGTTTATGAAATTCAGGGTCGGCTAGAGCGAGCCCTTGCAAATGAGGCCATTCCCCGTACGGTGCTAGTGGTACACTAGGCATTTGACGGGTTAATTTTGACAAAATAGTAGCCTCCAAAGGAATACTTGGACTTTGTTTGCCCTTGGGCGAAATTGAGCACACGAAGGTACCCCTAGGGTTGAGCGGTAAATCACCGACACCTACCAACGGCTCGCTGACATTTCGTCGCGGTAAATTTAATCGTTGCATACACGATTCAGTAATAAGAGCTGCTTGTGAGCCCCCGTCTAACATACAACGAATTGTAGCAATTTTATTACCTTCGTAATAAAGGTCAACCAACGCAGTTGACAGTAACACCGTATGAGGCTCAATACCTAAACCTAGATTATTTTGATTCACGCCGTGAACAGCTGATGGGCTCGGGACAGCGCCCGCGCCGGGCTGCGACTGCTCCGTTAGAGCGAGCGAGACGGCAACTAGTTCCGCGGCTTCATTGTTCGCCGGGAAGGGTCGCGTACGCGTAAAGTCCGAATCTAAATGAATTAAGGTGTGGTGCTTCTTATTGCACTTACGACACTTAAAACTTGATTTACAATTACGTAAGTCATGTCCGGAACATAAACAATTATAACAAATGTTATTTGTTTGAACAAATGTGAATCTATCTTTAGTAGACAAATTTAAAAACTCCAAACATTTGTGAAGGGCATGCGAGCCTTTGCACTTCACGCAAGATCGAACCTTATTCGTATCGACATACGGTCGAGTTTGGTCTGACGTATTCGTAATTAAAACCCGTTTAGGTGTAATTTGATTTGAAATTAAATTATTTTTATTTGTTGTACTTAAGGAATTATTTTTTGTGGACTGTATATGGGAAACTGTAATCATCTGTTCCGCCGTAAGTTCGCGCTCTAAGAATGTTATTAAGGTTTGGACTTTAGGTATTTCACTTGGGTTGGTTAAAGAACGTTCATATTCTTTTCGCGTATTAACGGGAATTTTACGTAATAATAAATTTAACAGAACGAAGTCCCATTCTTTAACCGGAAACTCCAAAACTTCAAGTGCTTTAATATTTTCGTGGTAAACATTAAGCAAATTTCGCATAGCAACAACTGATGAGCGCGCGGAACAAGAATCGATATCGAATAATTTATCTAGATGTTGTGACGCAATAATGCGTTTGTTGTCATAACGGGATTTTAGAACATCGATCGCAATTGAATAATTACTTTCCGTTATGGGAATTGATTTAATTAAATTAAATGGTTCGTTTTTAACCGAAAGTAGTAAATACCTAAACTTTTCCGCGTCAGTGTAGGCATTGTTGTTGTGGACCAACGATTGAAATAAGTCGAAAAAGGCGGGCCAGCCCGTAGGTTCACCGTGAAATTCAGGAAGCGACAATTTAGGCAAGTTTCGACGGTCGTTCATAAACGTGTCGTGTTGGCTAGGCACAGGAATGCGGCTCGCTCGCCGCTTTTCTACATCTACCTCCTTTAGGTTATTTAAATGCGTAACTATCGCGTAATATAAATCGTTGAAATCATTTCGAATCTTAATGTTGGCTTCTTTGTTGAAGCTATTAGACTTAATTAATGCCTTTTCGATCTTAGTTTGAATTTTGGTAAACTTTCGCTGGTGCGCTGTTAAATCGGAAGTTCTTGAACGAAATTGTTCTATATTCGTTGCTGCGAACTGTAATGTTCGTTTTAATTCGTCGAGAATTAGATCTCGCTCGAATAAATCTTGTGTCATACACGATGTGTCGGTTTCGACACCGTCTGTAGGATTCGGTACCATTTTGCCGTGAGCAAAGATGGCGGAAATTACAATGAAAAATTGAACTACAAACGTATGTAATTGGAATGATGGGTACGTAATACCGCAAAATACACGGGCAACACAACGTGAGAAAGAAAAATCCGGATCGAACGGATCAAAAAACTATATGTAGCGGCGTTTAATTGGTGAGGCTACTTACATTTGTCCAGAGGCGCTTGTGGGGCCACGTGGAAACACTTTGGGAAAATCCTCACACTAAAACGATTGTCACATATAAACGGAAGCTTAGGTCACTGGTCGGAATATCACTTAAAATGTCAATTTTCACGTTTGTGTCGCGCCGGTGCACCGATAACTATTTTTAATTCGTAATAACGGGAGCGCAGATCATGGCGCTCGCACGGTCGAAGAGAGAGTTTTTTTTTATATATCCGCCAGGTGGCGTGGTGGGGCACCGGAAAGTCGCTTTGGGACTTCTGTAATTGCCAGCTCCAAAAAACTGTGCTACATATACATGGAAACAAGTATTCTTTCAAAATTGTGTTGCCTTGTATGTATGAAAATGAAATAACTATTTAACTATATCAAGAAAAGAAATTAAAACTAAAAATCTCTGTTCCTCGACGGAACACTATCATAGTTACTCAAATTATGAAAAAATACAGGTATAAATTGAGGTGCTTTGTATTTTTCAGAACAAAATGTATGCGCTACGCCTTCGTAAAGACCAGTATGGAAATTGTAGGAAATGATAGAATCACTATTTAAATTTCTATCACAAATGTAACATGTCCTACTCTGAGCAATATGTTTATTATTTTCAATGGATAAAGGCAATGGAGTTTTTTCGAAAGTATTCCTCTTACAAATGCTTTTTAAATCTTTTTCTATGTACTTCATAAATACCTGGGTGCAATCTTTACCTTTGTATGTTCTATACACAGACAATTTATCATTATAAGAACACTTAATATAATATCCAAAACTATATACCTCATGTTTTTGAATATTTGTAGTAGAAGATGTTGTAGGGTTATTTGACTGTGTTGCTATTGGGTTTAAAAAGGCTTCAAAATCAGCATAAACAACAAAAGGCACCCTTAATTTACGTTCGTAATTATCGAAGGTAACTTCATTGGTGGGAACGTTTTCATTGAACCAGTTTTTCTTTTTATCTTGTTCTGAAGGTAAATGTGTGCAAACATGGAAACAATCGTTTTTTTGATGTTTCATTAAATTTTCGTGAGTTGTGAAGTTGGATAAGCATCCATCGCAAATATGAACAGCATGCTGTGTATTTGATAATTGCTTAGATACTAATCTAGATAAGTTTTTGATAAAGCAATAATGTCCGTTACTATTTTTGGATATATACAATAAGTTCAAATGGATATCTTTTCTACACTTTGTTAAATGCAATGGTCCTACTATATCATGTTTTTTATTTTGAGAATTGTATTCAATTCCAAAAACGTTTATGCTCATATTATTATTATTTTCAAATTTTGGAATATCCCCCAATTTTATTGGAAAAGTTAAATCTCTAAAATTCAATTTATTTTTATGAACAATATACGATTTAGTACAGTTTGAACGATGGTTTGTTGGGGGGTATAATCCTGACAATACTGCCCATCTAAAACATTCTTGATCACTATTTTTTACATTAATAACTGCTTTTTTATTTTGAATATCTCTTGGTAACTCAATATAAGAAGAACCGCGCAACGGATTAAATTTGTTAACATTAACATCTAGATAGTTAAATTTTACTAAACCCCACCCACTGTCTTTTCTTTCAAAGTTAGATAATTTTGTTAATATATCCTTAATCACGGACTCGAAAATTTCATCCTTGTCGCTACTAGTATCAATAATATTGTTACATAATTGGAAATCAAAAGTATTATTGATTTGTTTGCTCTCTTGTGTAAAATCGGCATTTAGAATAAAGTTAACTTTCAATGCAAAATGATTACTAAGGGAACGATCCAATAATGCAAAGATTTTATCTCTATTCTTTTGTAAAATAGTTTCAGGTGTAAAAGGTTGGTAAACTTTTTCATTAAGTAGTATTCTATAAGTGGCCACCCTATTCTTAAACGCATTCTCAATTAATTGAACATCAATCCATTCTAAGTCAGATCTTATAACATTATTTTTATGAAGATTACTGTTTAAATGATTTTTAAAATATCTTTTAGACACTAACTTTTTACATACAGAACATTCAATTTCAGCATTATTATTTGTACTTACAATGACAGAAGGGGTTGGTTTAGATGACGTTGATGATGTAGGCTCAACAGCTAGGCGACTTTTCTTAACAGATACTTCTTCTTCTGTCTCTAAAACTGTAGCCGACCTTTTCAATCCACCTCCTATTTGAGAAGATCTAAAACAACGAAAACATATACATTTATAAATACTCTGATGCGAGATATAATTAAAAATATTTAAATGTTACTTCATTTATACTAACTCAAATCTTTTCGACACTGCTGACAATAGGCTTGCATCATTAAAACACCGTCAATTACATCTTCAGATACAGTTTTCTTCTTGGAATCGTTGATATAATGACCACTACATGGTGTAAAGTATGGTTTAATATCAAAATCTTCCACTAATGTAGAAGGTAACTTATTTTCTGTGTACCAGAGCCTTATACTGTTATGGAAACATTTTAAAATAAATTCTTTACTTAATTGTGCAATCTTGTCACGAGGTAAAGTGGGACCAATATGATAGTAAGTAAAAACCATTTTGGAAATGAACGTCACAAATAAGTATTACAATTATTGAAGCACGGTGGTAAAACACTGAATGATAACAATCTCAGATACCCCGTTTATATATGTGGGCTCTCCCACCTCACCATCAACGTAACAATAAGATCAAGTATCGCCTCGTTAAAAAACTATCCTATTGTTCAGCAGGTAATGGAATAATCGCTACAAGTAGAAACAAGATCCGGTCATAACAAGTTAAAACTCAACATGAAGCAGGTATTCGTTAAATGGTTTGAACATGCAGGAACATGAATATTTTAAGTGGAAATAACTTACGTCTCTCCGTGACATTGGCTCACAAGTCGGGCGGCTTCATATAACTCTTCATCTAGTTCGATTACTTCACAGAGTCTTATAAGTTCCGCATCATAAACATCACAGTTCAGAGAATCCATTGTCAAACGAAGCCGCCTCCCCACATTGAGTTTCTGCGTTAAGTAATTCAATAAAGAGTATACATTTTATAAAACAAAGAGGGTTATTACATATTAACAAATGTAGTGGACCGACTTAACACTTTTCGTCATTTTTAATGTGAAACAATGCAAAAGAATATCTTACAAGGAAATTTACTTAAATCATAAAAAGGAAAGATAAGAAATGTGAAACACTTTAACACTATCCTACTGCTATCGTTAAAAATTATATTTATCACTGTTTCTTATTATCTATAAAATATTTTACACATGTGTCCTTAGAAGCTAATTGTTTTGTAATATTATATACAATATTTCGCGTATTTTGTAATTCCAAGTCGTCTTCCAACGCAAAATACTTCAGTCTGACGTCCGCGTGCTTCCAGTGTTCCGTGGATGGGATGTTTTTGATTGTTTGCATATCATATATCTCTATTTTAATTAAGTGAGATGAATACGCCCCATCATCTTGTCCAGATGATAAATTAGCCACGCCTTCTGGCGAACTTTTGCTTACATTCGAAGACCGTTTCAAGGTTTTACACTGCTTTTTAGGTCGTTCAAAGAAGCTGTCAATATTATTTCCAGGACGTTTCTTTGCGAGGGCTTGCTTAACTTTGAAACCAGCTGTACCTTCCTCATCGGTTGAATCACCCTGATTTTCCGGGTAGTAATAGTTCTTGAAAGTATTTTCAGAGAACTGAAACAATGAAAGACAATATTTTAAACACTATTAACAATTCTATTAATTAAATACAAAGAACACTAGACGAAACAATATTATAAAAAGGCAATATGGGTTACAGTAATTTAAAAAGAAAAACATACTCACGTCCATTGTTGGATCTGTCTATAAACACTTCACTTTTGAACGCACACTCCACTTCTCTATATACCACACTAGATACAAGGAGCTCTGGTACAGAAGGCTGCCTCTACAGGAATACTTATTCAGCCTCGACTCTCTTTGGCTTTTATACTCGTAATATGGTAGAGAGCAGGGGAACGTACCATAAATCTTGTTTCAACCAGTTCATCTTATACCTGAACGCAAACAATAAACTTTTTGTCATTTTACAATACAATAAACATCTATAATAAAGCAACTAAGTTGTTACAATAATAAATTCAAGTCACAAGAATTACCGGTGCGTTAGTCTAAAACATGTTTACACCAGTTAATGCTCTTTGTTAAATATGAATAGAAAGTATCATGCCTTGACATGTTCGTCGAAGGATCTCTTTACCCAAAACCCGAATTATTCAAATAAGCGGAAACAATAAATATATATTATCTTTAAAAATGCACAAAAGACATTTTTATTCACATAGAATTAGCCTTAAACATGTTTTAACCGGTTCTCAGTTTCTCACGTCGTAACAAGTTTATTGAAAGTATGCATTCTCTTAAACAATACACAAGTCATAAAAAATAATAATAGACATAGGTAAGTAAATTATTCAAAGAAGGTACAATAAATAAAGCAATTAAGCAAAAACGCAACTTCACAAAATTACCGAGGTTTATTCAGATACAAAACATTGAAATATATGTAAAAAAAGAAAGTTTGATAAGATGGGAAATTAACTTTTATTAAGACGTAATCAAAAAATTGACTTATTAATCATATGTACAAATTTGGTAATACAACAAAGAGATGTATGATAGAAATAGGTATAAGATATCATAAATATTCGAGAAAAAGAAAGATACGCTAGATAGGATCGTTAAGTTTAGGTATTTGGATAAACTTAAATGTAACTCAGAAGTTCTTAAGTTAAAACGTAATTATAATACATTTCATAAATACCTACATTTATAGAAATAAAAGTAAAAGTAGGTGAAACTTAGTTAGGTTTCATAAAGGTAAGTCTAGACTACTTAGGTTAACTAAGAGTAGGTTTTAATTAAATTTGGTTAGGTTACGAATGGAAAAGTTAGGTATTTTAATTAGGTTAGGTTAGGTTAGAATCGCAATCCATATGATTACAAAGTTATACTAAAAATTAATTATAAAATACCTATCAGTATGAGACACAAGGAAAAGGTGTGCATGACACTGCCAGGTAGCTGGGTAGGGTAACAATGGTCTAGCGCCGAGTCCAGATCGAACAATAGAAAGGGTCGGTAATCCTTTTGTGACCGTCGTGCACAAGGTTTATTGTGTAAAGAACGTATTCTGTAAATACTAGAAGGAGGCTTCTGAGAGCGTCGAGACCCAGCGCAATGAATCTAAATGGGGGCTAGTTTTTTTTTTTTTTTTTTTTTTTTTTTTTTTTTTTTTTTTTTTTTTTTTTTTAGGTTCAGTAAGACCATGGATGGGCGGTGGTGGGGTCCTGGGAGCAGGCCCCAGACCCGGGCTGGTAACGGGGGTACCCTACTACTCAAATATTAGTTCCTGTATAATAATATAAGTGTTTGTATATTATTATACATAAAGACCGGTCTGGCCTAGTCGGTGACTCTGCCTGCTAAGCTATCGTACAGTATGGCCACTTCCGCTCCCCGCTGAAAGTGCCGCCCACCCCCTCTAGGTTACCTCACAGTTACCGCCTGTCAAAAACGCGAACAGTCGACCTGTCATATCTCACTCATACAAGCATGGTACGCGTTCACCTACACGAGCATAGAATGTGTGCTTGGAACGCGCTTCTTTCATATTGTTACAAATTGACGCGGTTTTCGAAAATATGATGCAATGCCAATTCGTAACTGTCTGGATCGAGCATAAATATGTATACTCGCCGGTAACAAACGATACTAATTGAGAAACCTGGCCAACAAGGATATCATGCACTGGACTAACCTTCACTTGCAATATGGCTCCTCAGCGTGGCTGGTTCTTCCACGTTCACCCCTTCTCCTTCACACACCGGCCGGTGGTACGATAAACAGTCTCAGGCCTTGTCACGCACAATAATCACAATATAAACACACAAATATGGAGATTGAACGATTAAAACATAATATTTCGATTTTTGTTCAATGGCGATCGATGTGATCGCTCGCGGCGTCGCGGTGTTCTCTCAGTCGCCGACAGAGGCGCTGCAGACGGTATCCACGCGCATGCGCCTAAGTACAGTTTAGGCGATCCTCATTGGCTAGCATTTCAAAATTCGCATCCCTGCGAACTACGGTTTGGCAGTGCATCGATAAATGGTTGGAAGCGCGCGGAATATGAATTATTATTGTAAAACTAAACGTTAAGAACGGAACATTCCGCCCACCAAAATACCAATGGGATTTTCCGGAATAAAAAAGGGACGTTACATAACTATTAGTCTACGATTTACTAAGCTAATCTTAAAACTAGGAGCGTTGTTGGGAGTGATTATTCGGATGGAAGAGGACATAGTTTGACCAGGGGCCTTTTAACTAAGTTATCCTTCGCGGTTCTAACGGTAGCCACCCGAACTACTCCGTCAGGTCCGTTATGGAGAGACACAACTCGTCCCAACGGCCAATGAAGAGGAGGTCGGTTGTCGTCTTTAATAAGTACGAGTGAGTTTACGGTTAACGGTGTCGAGTCTTTGGTCAATTTTGCCCGCTGAGTTAAAGCATGTAGGTACTCATTTTTCCATCGTTTCCAGAATTGCTGCAGGAACAAGTAGTGAGTCGTATTTAAACCCGGATGGAAGCATTTCCGATGCACCGATTCGATTACGCGTGTCGTAAGTACACATTTTCTAGGCAATAGAGCGGGATGCTTGTGCTCAAATTCTAATCCGGAGCGCGCAAGTCGTCCGCCCACCCTGAGTATACCTTGGTCGTCGAGAAACGGATTCAGTTTGCGAAGACTACGAGGTAACTGTTTCCGCAATTTAAGTTTCGTTATCTCATCGGAAAAATGACGATTTTGGAAATGCTTAACGATTTCGAGTAGCGCCCGATGGCGCTCGGTGTCTGTTATGAACAGGCTTTCAGATCGAGAAGCGTTGCCACGCGCGTTGGTGCAAAACCTACGAACGTAAGCCAGAATGCGACAGACTTTGTCCAAGGACGAGTACCTCTCTAACAGCTGATCGATGATTGACGGTTGCTTGATAGGTTCGGTTTGGCTTGTTACCAGAGTTACCCGACGCTGCTCGGAAAGTACAACGTTGTCGTTGTTACGATCCTTCGATAGATCTGTTGGCCATTCAGACGGTGGTTGAGAAAGCCACTCTGGACCCGCCCACCATATGATAGCGTATTGGTCAAAAGTTCATGTGGCAGCTGCCCACGTGAACAGATATCTGCGGGATTCGTTCCAGAGGGAACGTATCTCCAGCAGGCGGTAGGAACGATGTCCTGCACGTGGCTAACACGATTGGCGACGAATGTCACCCAACGCGAGGACGGAGCACGCAACCAAGCCAAGGTAACGGTTGAATCACACCAAAGGTAAGTTTCGTCAATTAATAGGCAACCGTAGCGTGTCCTTGACGAACTTGATGAGGTCAGCAAGCAGCACTGCTGCGCACAGTTCCAACCGAGGCAAAGATTGTTTACGGAGTGGACAAACCTTCGCCTTTGCGCACACGAGATAGACGTGAACGGAACCGTCCGAATCGGTGACACGGAGATATATGACGGCGCCATACGCTACCTCCGAACTGTCGCAAAACCCGTGCAGCTGATACGTTTGAGCACCTTTTATGGTGAGCTTGCGAGGAATTTTCAGGTCCCTAATTTGAGGGAGCTGCTGGGAGAAGTTGTTCCACTGGGAGACAATTTCCGGAGGTGGAGTTTCATCCCATGATGTGCCAAGAATCCAAAGTTTTTGGATTAAGGCTTTGGCTTGGATTGTCAGAGGAGACAAGAAACCCAAAGGGTCAAAGATTCTGGCGACCTCGCTTAGAATCGTTCGTTTGGTACACGGTTGATTGGAAGGTTGAACGTTAAAAACGAACGAATCTGAAGCGGGTTCCCATTTAAGGCCAAGAACCTTAACGGTAGTGTCTTCGGCTTCGGTAAATACGACGGCCTCCGAAAGACACATTTCTGAGGGCAAGTCCCTTAGAAGTTCGGGTTGGTTGCTTACCCATTTTCGAAGCTCAAAACAGCCGAGCTTGAAAAGGTCGATAACTTGTGACTTGATGTCACGAGCATCATCCAGCGAAGAACTTCCGGTAACAACGTCGTCGACATAAATATCGGAAGCTAGAACGGTTTTGGCCTTTGGGTACTTGTGCCCTTCATCGTTGGCCAATTGCTGGATCGTTCGGCAAGCAAGAAACGGAGCCGAGGAGACCCCGTACGTTACGGTGTTTAAAATATATTCCTGAAGAGGCTCATCTGGGTGAGCTCGCCAGAGAATACGCTGGTAATCCCGGTGTTGCGGAGCAACGTTAATTTGACGGTACATTTGGCGCACGTCAGCCATAAAGACCACTTCGTGCTCCCGGTAATGAAGAAGAATCTCCGCAATGTTGGATTGTAACTTTGGACCTGTTAATTGCGTGTCGTTCAGGGATTTGGAATGCGCATCTTTAGCTGACGCGTCAAAAACGACGCGCAGCTTCGTTGTGGCGCTCTCAGGGCGCAAAATGCAATGATGCGGCACGTAATACTTCCCTTGACCCATGTGCTTAGCAGGCACCAAAGTCATGTGACCACTTTCGATGTAGTCGGTCATGAAATCAACATATTGTTGTTTCAAGTCTGGATCACGAGACAGGCGCTTTTCGATAGCATGGAAGCGTCGTAACGCTATCTCCCGAGAGCCTTCAAACAAAGGCTCAGCGTTATCTTTGAAAGGGAGAGAGACGACGTACCTACCAGTCTCGTCACGGTAATGCTCATTTGTGAAGCTGTCTTCACAGAGCCGTTCATCTGGGGTTAATCGGGAAGAATGTGGAACGGTATCGATTTCCCAGAAGCGTTGAACGATATTGTTCAGGTTTTCATACATATTGGGTGGTGGCACACTCAATAAGGATGACGAAGCTAGTCGGGTTCTTCCGACAATCAGCCATCCGAAGACTGAGTTGAGAGCACGCGGTTTATTGACGCAGCGTTTCACACGTTGGTCGAGAAGTGCCTCAGCAAAGACGTCGGCAGCGAGCAAGACATCAATTGGACCAGGAATGTCAAAACCAGGATCTGCTAACGGTAATGTTTTGACGTTGCCCAATCCACTCGTATTGAGTCTTCCAATTGGCTGATCTGCACAAATGTGCGGTGCGACAAACATATCCAGACGGAAATGTACGGTGTCCTTGGAGCCTATATCACAGGTGACCTGGCCAGTCACCGATGCGGGTGCTCCACCAAGGACGCTTGGCCCCTCACTAGTCACGGTAGGCTCCAGCTGTAGCCGTTGAGCTGCGTGCGTAGTAAGGAAATTGTTTTGACTTCCGGTATCGAATAACGCCCGGAAGGTATGAAACTTGCCCGAAGCATCACGAATTTGGACAAGCGCGGTTGCCAGTAGCACGGTCGTGTTTAAAAGTGAGTTCGACGAAGTCCGCGGTTCCTTAGCCAGTAACACGACTGGGCTAGGTTTTCCACCCGAAGGTTCAAGATGGCTGGCAACTTCCTCTCGGTGTAACAGAGTGTGGTGCTTCCGCTTGCATTTCTGACAAGAGAAAATCGATGTGCACTGTCTGACTGAATGAGATGCGTTAAGACAGTTGTAGCACCACTTCCTCTCTGTAGTGACAGCCATGCGTTCATCTACCGATTTAGCTAAAAAAGCCTTACAGGCTGATATGTGATGATCCTCATCACAGAAGGAACATTTTCGGACAACTTTCGGAGTTCCCGAAACTTTCGGTTTCACCTCTTGTTTCTCACCCTTCGCATGGGGGGTTACATTAACGGTAGGTGATAGCAGGGTATGCGTGACGTTATGTCGCTTCGGTTTCTGAACGGTTCCCGTTGCCTCTTTAGAAGAACTCGCGGTTTTAGAAGTAACGGCGGTAAAATGCGTATCGCGCAACATAGCTTCGCATTTCGAGTGTAAAAATGCCCTTATTTGTTTATATTGAGGCATTTCCACGTCGGCGTGTTTTTCCTCAAACTCGCGTCGCAACTTAGTATCTAACTTCGCAAGAATGTTATAACATAGGACAAAGTCCCAATGTTCCGTCGGTAATTTCAACTGTTTTAAAATAGTTAGATTTTCATCGATAGTATCTAGCGCGTGTCGAAAATCTTGAGCGTTACCTATTTTAAAACTGACATCTAAAATGTCCCGCCAACACGTAAAAGCTAAGTCGCGTTTATCCTCATAACGAGCTTTAAGCGCATTGTATGCACTCAAATAATGTTCATTTGAAACCGGAAACGTCTTAATTAACGATAAAGCGTCACCGCGTAAAACGGACACTAAATAATGAAATTTCTCAATTTCACTCAAAAGAGTAGATTCATGAATAAGCGCATTATAAGTGGCGATAAACTCGGGCCACTCCTTAATAGTACCCGAAAAGGTCGGTAGCGAAATCTTTGGTAGTCGCATGTTACTACTATGCGAACCCGTTGTTGTGTCCTGCCTCGAAATATCCGGTTGTTGAGACGAGCACGGTAAAAATTTACGCTGCATGGCAACCACCTTAAAGTACGCTTCATCAAAACGTTCTTGAATCTCATTCTCACCTTCGTCGGCATCATCCCCCAATAGATCCGAAATGATAAGGTGAGATTCTTGAAAACTGTCAGAAATATTTTTTATTTCCTGACAATACGAAAGAAATAACTCGACTTGTGAATCGTCGGTATTGGCTAAAATACCTATCTCTAAAGCCTTCGCTATACGATTATACGCCATAGTTCGTTTACGCCGCAAACTTGGTAAGTTTTTAACAGTGTAAGTCTCATCAGTACATTTTTTACCTACGTTCGATTTTGATTTACGCCTTGTTAGGTAAGACATTGTTAAAGTTATAAAACAATGTTTACTAATACGTAAGTAATGCCTACTTGAACAACAAGCTTGTATTTAAAAACACTATACGTTAAAAGTGATAGCACAAATAAAACCAACTTCGATGTTTTTATAACGCGGCAACTATTAAAATGGGCACCCCAAGTTCGCGGAATTAATGTGGTGAAATATATCAACTTAGTCAATTTATACAAAATAGAACTCAAGTAGCACTCGATACGGTCAGGGATATTCGGAATAGTCAATAGAAAATAAAATGAAGGAAGGTTCAGTATAAAATTTAACTTTAATACCACGGTAATTAATTCGAACGATTTGAATTTTCTAAAATTAAAGAATTGAAAGGTTCTATTTATTCCGATTCGAAATAGGTATACGATGGCGTAAGGTTTGCAAATTATAAAATAATGACAATTTTTTAATACGATAAGTCGAGCGGTCAAAATAAATGAACGAGTTACAAATGTTATGCCTACGTGAACACCTGCGTATAGGAAAACGCGAATATGACCCGTGCCGCCGTACACTATTCAGCGGGCGAGGGATCAGCTTACGTGGTTACCTCGAACAGCTGTGCGAAGTACCCGTTGCAACTTGTAGGTTTTTAAGAAATATGGTTCGATTTCTTAGAAATTCAGTTATTTATAATAAAAACGGTAACTAATTTTGTCAAATGGATTGAAACGAATAGGTATTATTTCGGTAAAGTTTGAATGAATGAATTTGCGAATATAATATTATCTATCGGTACGGTATGCGGTAGGTCGAGACAAAGATGGCACAAAGACTCTGATTTTAACTTCGTAATTACGCGATAAATTGACGTTGCAATTCGTTTACACGGTAGAAAAGGATATTAAACGAGGATTAACGACAATGGAAGAAATATTACGAAGTAAAATTGGTAGTTGGTTGGACGATTGTGAATGAGGATCAAAGGGCGTTCCCTGGTTGTTTCGGCACCAAAAAGATGTTACAAATTGACGCGGTTTTCGAAAATATGATGCAATGCCAATTCGTAACTGTCTGGATCGAGCATAAATATGTATACTCGCCGGTAACAAACGATACTAATTGAGAAACCTGGCCAACAAGGATATCATGCACTGGACTAACCTTCACTTGCAATATGGCTCCTCAGCGTGGCTGGTTCTTCCACGTTCACCCCTTCTCCTTCACACACCGGCCGGTGGTACGATAAACAGTCTCAGGCCTTGTCACGCACAATAATCACAATATAAACACACAAATATGGAGATTGAACGATTAAAACATAATATTTCGATTTTTGTTCAATGGCGATCGATGTGATCGCTCGCGGCGTCGCGGTGTTCTCTCAGTCGCCGACAGAGGCGCTGCAGACGGTATCCACGCGCATGCGCCTAAGTACAGTTTAGGCGATCCTCATTGGCTAGCATTTCAAAATTCGCATCCCTGCGAACTACGGTTTGGCAGTGCATCGATAAATGGTTGGAAGCGCGCGGAATATGAATTATTATTGTAAAACTAAACGTTAAGAACGGAACACATATATTTGATCGCCAGTGTCCGAGATGTGGTACTGGGTTCAAATCCCGGTAAGGGCATTTATTTGTGTGATAAGCACAGATTGCTCTATCCAAATCACATAACTGTTGACCGTTTGCGGTCGACAATTTCATGTGCTCTGAGACGTTTCATACTTTATGTTCTAACTAGCTTTTGCCCGCGGCTTCGCACGCCTTAGAAAGAGACAAAAAGTAGCCTATGTCACTCTCCATCCTTTCAACTATCTCTACTTAAAAAATCATGTCAATTCGTCGCTCCGTTTGGCTTTGAAAGGCGGACAAACAAACAGACACACACACTTTCCCATTTATAATATTAGTATGGATTAGTTTCAGTGAGTCGCAACCAATATATAGATGTACTAATCTAATCCAACTCGTCCTAAAATGTGTTTAAATTATAGTCGTATATACAAAACACGATCATTTTATCCTATTTCACATTCATGAGAAACACCAGCATAAAATAATCTAGGGCTCGCTCTTGAGACACGCCTTATTTGTGTGTTATGTAACCATCAAACGTCCTGGGGAGCCGTTAATTCTGCGTGAAATGGAAATGAGATTGTTTCAATTGCTAACAGAATACGGGCGATTCGGAGTCTTAGAGTTCTTACAAACCGAATATTATGGCCAGAATGCATAGACAAGTACTATTTATAGATAATATATTACCGCCGATTGGGACAGACGATGCAACGAAGCCTCGTCGTCACCTAAAGTTAATATTTTGTTATATATTTTAGTTACACAGTGCTTTGGTTCTTACTGGTTTAGTAGAGCGGCGAGAGGGTCTCGGAAAAAGTTGATGTGACTGGAGAGTATACTGCTGACAAGTGGTATCGTTGTGATCGGTAGACTTTACTGAGTACGAATTAATGACTTGTCGCATTCTCAGACTGTGGGGGGGTTAACTATGACGTCACAAAGATCGCGGTCCCGGGTTTCAATTTTTTGCCAATTTGTCTAGAACCCCTTATCCAATTTTGAAAAATGAGGTGTCGATTGAAAGCGTATAACATGCTGATTAAGATTTATTATAAGTGAAAAGTATAGTTTTGTTAGTTATTTTTTAATTAACAATAATGCAAAAAATACTTTTTTTTTACTCTCTTTTTTGATTTTTGTGACTCAAGGCAATGAAAACGGCCACTTAGCTAAAAAATATGTTATATAAATCATTTAACTACATTATTAAGCTATCTGTTGCTTTTTAAATTTCTACGATCAGATAATAAATAAGCAAACTACAAGCACATACCTGTAGGCGGGGAGTACCGCTTGACACGCGTTCCCATACATTCGGCGTCTACCAAATTACACCTCGCGCAAAATTCGTTTCAAGCAGATATACCTCTAATCTTATTCATCGTACCCTATCAATATTGGTATCATTTGAAAGTACAATTAAAGTCCTTTAAGAAACAATATCAACCATTTTCTTAAAATCAATAATCGCCAGTCTACGGTGGTTACAAAGAAAAAAGCGGGGATGCAATTTTACGGGTTCTCTAGGTTTGATACCCTAGACGAGTTTAAAAGGGGAGGTAAAGGTTACATATGGGTTGTTCTCTGGCCTGAAAGCTACACAGAGGCCCAGGGGAGGAAAAACTAGGGTTTAAGTTTAGTTTTAAGTAATTTTTTCTTTTATTTGTTGATTTTATTGTGTTTATTTTTTTTTTGTAATTTTATCAAGGATACACGTTGGTTTCTTTTGCTGAAAATTCCCTTTTTTATGACAAATGTGATAAATTTCATGGCATTTTCCGATAGAGACTAAAATCAACTTTCAAATAAGGCCACATAGTCATACTTTTACTTATATAATACCAAGTAATACCGTTTGAAAAACGACTTAGAGGTGCGGTTTTTTGACCCAGTAGGTAATAAAAAGTAATCGTAAAATCAAAACGATTGGACTTCGGTCGTTATACACATTAAATCACTAAAATGAAGTTACCTATAATGTTTTAGTAATTATAATGATCACTTTTAGCCACTTTTCTCAAAACATAATTATTCAACAGAAGTCAAGATAACATTAAGAGCATATTTATTATTAATAATGCGTTATAAATATGAAATAGTTGTTGGGGTACACTTGATAAGTACATGCAGCTCCTGCAAATACACTCAGTGTCAAAAAAATCACACATCTCAATCGTTTGCGTTTAAGCAGTATTGACCCACATATTAGAGAGCAGGGCACGCAGGCCGCCTCGTAAGACTATGTGTGGCACTGAGGAACCAGTGAAGTCAGGTCTATGGATTGCTACACTGCTGTCCCGCTTGCACTACTCCGCCGGGGCTATTACCCTTAATATTATATAAGTAAAAGTATGACTATGTGGCCTTATTTGAAAGTTAATTTTAGTCTCTATCGAAAAATGCCATGAAATTCATCTCATTTCTCATAAAAAAGGGTATTTTCACAAAAAAAAACCAGCGTGTATTCTTGATAAAATTAAAAAAAATTAAACATAATAAAATCAACAAATAAAAGAAAAAATAACTTAAAACTAAACTTAAACCCTAGTTTTTCCTCCCCTGGGCCTCTGTGTAGCTTTCAGGCCAGAGAACAACCCATATGTAACCTTTACCTCCCCTTTTAAACTCGTCTAGGGTATCAAACCTAGAGAACCCGTCAAATTGCATCCCCGCTTTTTTTCTTTGTAACCACCGTAGACTGGCGATTATTGATTTTAAGAAAATGGTTGATATTGTTTCTTAAAGAACTTTAATTGTACTTTCAAATGATACCAATATTGATAGGTTACGATGAATAAGATTAGAGGTATATCTGCTTGAAACGAATTTTGCGCGAGGTGTAATTTGGTAGACGCCGAATGTATGGGAACGCGTGTCAAGCGGTACTCCCTGCCGACAGGTATGTTCTTGTAGTTTGCTTATTTATTATCCGATCGTAGAAATTTTAAAAGCAACAGATAGCTTAATAATGTAGCTAAATGATTTATATAACATATTTTTTTAGCTAAGTGGCCGTTTTCATTGCCTTTTTGAGTCACAAAAATAAAAAAAGAGAGTAAAAAAAGGTATTTTTTGCATTATTGTTAATTAAAAAATAACTAACAAAACTATACTTTTCACTTATAAGAAATCTTAATCAGCATGTTATACGCTTTCAATCGACACCTCATTTTTCAAAATTGGATAAGGGGTTCTAGACAAATTGGCAAAAAATTGAAACCCGGGACCGCGATCTTTGTGACGTCATAGTTAACCCCCCCACAGTCTGAGAATGCGACAAGTCATTATTTCGTACTCAGTAAAGTGTACCGATCACAACGATACCACTTGTCAGCAGTATACTCTCCAGTCACATCAACTTCAAAACTAGACGACTTTTTTCAATTCCGCCGCCTTACTAGTTATGCTGTTGTAATAAATTTGAATTAAATGAATAAATTACGCTCCGTTGCGTATCGTAACCGATTTTCTGGACCAGTATAAGGTGCTCTTGGTGGTTAAAAGGTTGTCCATTAATTACCGGGCACCCTGTATATGACTACGCACCATGTCCCATACATCAGAATAACAGCGACAATAGTCATAGGTATATTTCTGGTCAGGATTTATTTCTCTCACCAGTATGGGCAGGAACACAGATGTCATACAAATTATACCATAGATCAAGCAAACATATCTACTTAGCGTGTAAAATGAACTCAGTAAAATCCACTGACTTGTCCGTTTTTATTCGCAGCTTGCAGCTTTCGGGCGTCAATTTTTATGTCGAAGTCAACAAAAACATAAAAAATGCCTTGTAACGTGATATTTAATTGCAACAACACAAAAATTATGCACACTCAAGGGCCTGAGACATATTTAAAATTACACACAATCTGACACACTCGGCCCCTATACAAATAAATGAACTTGTTTCTTCTATCTAAATCTAGTTCTGTGGGTAAGAACGGCTAGTGAAACGAAACTGGTGCTCTCGTTCTTACTAAGAACGAGAGCACCAGTTTCGTTTCACTAGCCGCGGATCGTGAAATTCGTGAACGAATGACACTGTCTAGGCCGGCAGTTTAGTTGATTAAAGTTTAATGCAGCAAGATTGAGAGGTATTCGTTTTGACCCTTGGAGAATTAATTTACTTTATTTGCACCGAGACCAAAAACTTTTATTGCCAAAGGGTTGATAGAATTTGAAATGACATTCGATATAATTTATTCAAAGTACTGTTTTCAAATCATGAGAATGACACATTTAAAAGTAGATTCTTTAAAATTGGGCAAAGGCCTCCCCTTCGTTCTCCACTCGTCCCGGTTATGAGCGAACTCCGGCCAGTCGCTAAAATACACGTCCAAGTCGTCCCGCCATCTCCGCCCGGGCCTGCAAGATCCTCGCCCGTCTTGCGGCACCCATACCGTGGCTATTTTAGCCCACCTCTGTGGGTGCATACTGCAGACATGGCCTACCCAGTCCCTTTTAAGCATGGCAGTCTTATCTCCAACATCTGTAATGTGTGTTTTTGAGTGCAGCGTGGAGTTGCGGGTTCGGTCGATCTGTTTTACTCCTAGGATGCTGCGCTCAAAAGCTCTTTGGCAAACCTTCTAAGAAAATGATGGTGTTAAAATATTTCATATGAAAATAATAATTATATTATTTTCTTGCAATTTAACAAAATGTAATACAGAAGTAAACAATAAAATAAAATGAATTGTCTATCCTATCGATATAATTTTATATTCTAAGTACCTGATGAATAATATTATCGCTAATATTATAGTATCGCTGGTGTATTTAATGTTGAAAAGGCGTTCGGTTCATACAAATGCCCAATAAATAATACAAATAATGAAACAATTTGCTACAACTCGAGTAACATAATACTTACGAATGAACAACCGGTAAATTACTTTAATACTTATACTTACTGATAATAGCGTTAGAGTTAGATTTAAATTAAAGGAATAAGTTTTTTTGTAAAAATTAAATTTTTGGTACAATCTTTTATCGCCGATTATACCTTTCTTTCAACAGTCATCTACTGCTGTCCGAGACGTTTCTAAAAACCCCTTACTCGATGGGGGATACGATTTTTCAAATAAAAAGAACACGCTTCGTTATTTTAATATCATGATATAACGTCAATACACATTTTGAAAACAAATACATTTGTAGGCATCATCAGTGTGGTTATGATAGTATTTAATAGGTGGCGCTAAAAATTGAGTAACGATTCTTAGTATGAAGATTTTAAATCCTATATATAAATCAGTTCTATACATATACAATCAATCCTATATACAATCTACAGTTTTATAGCCAGGGCCCGTAACTTTCATGCCGATGACATAAATTTGACGTTACGCTGCATGTAGGATGATTCAATAGTTTTATTTAATAAGTTAATCATTATTCATCAATAATTTTAATCATGACTTCAAAACTAATCTGAAAATTTACGTGAACCTACTTGATACGTGAAAAGTAAATTAAATTATTATTTTATTTTTTATACATACATATTATTAAATAATTTTGTTACCATATTTCAAAAAATTATAAAAACAAAACAAATTGTTACCTTTTCGTTTCACGTATCAAGTAGGTATTAATTATTCCACGTATGAATAGCTTTCTTTTGAAGTCATTTTTACATGACTAAATCGATTAATTAATCATCCTATATGCATCGTGACGTCAAATTGATGTCATCGGCATGAAAGTTACGGACCTTGTTTATAGCTGTTGTAATTATTATTCAGACTTTGTTTACTTAGGTCTCAGCAATTAATTTGAGTGCACACTAGAAATTGCTGTTCATAAATTCTTGACGATTGCTCCCAAAGTTATTGTTTTACAATGCCTATAAATTTTGATCTCGGCTAGACGTTCTCGCAGCTCAAGCTCATATAAGCATAATAGAGTTGTGCCTGCTTGTTCACTGAAAAGATCGCTCCCAACTAGTACGATCTCCGAAGTGTACTAGTTCGTCCTTCTAGGACATTTAGTACAGTAGTACACCGAAAGAGCGAGAGACAAACTGTGCATGTGGCTCGTTCAGTAACTAACTGAGAGCTGATCGGCCGTTTTCGCTCTCTCTCGGTCCGAGTCAGTCGGTTCTAGTTCGGTTGCGGTCGGATCACACGGATCGCTTTGATGTCATTGTCAATTGTGAAATGACTTAAATAATTCTGAGTGAAGTTTATCTCTGAGGATTAGTTTTGTATTATTTGTCATTGGTGATATATATGGGATATCATTAGTTCAGTCGTTTAAACATCAACATGCACACTACCTACTCCATTATACGACACTGCCTATTTGTGCCCAAATTTACGTACGTTCTCCGCTGCACTCACCTTTGGAAGCATCCTAGTCTGCTTCTCAAATGAGACTCGCTAATAGAGGACACTCTGTCAAGATGTCTTTAATATTCGTTTCGAAGAAAGGTCTTGGACTCAAGCTACTCTGCCAGTTCGGCACGGTGGCCTGGGTATCCGCAAAATTTCTAGTGTTTCGCTCCCAGCTTTCTTATCCTCGGTGCACATCAGTGCTCAAACCTTGATCGAGAGCATTTTAACTCCTTCTCTCGGCACCACAGAGGCAGCCCATGCCTGCCAATTTCTGCTCGCAGAGGCAGTGGGACGAGCCGCTCTGCCATCTAGTACGGAATAGTCTTGTTGATACGTCAACTAGCACGGCAGAGCGAGCTCGTCTTCTTGCCGCTGCGGAGTGGGAGTCGGGCCTGTGGTTGCAAGCAGTACCCTCACCATCCATAGGCATCTCACTTGACAACTCCACCTTCCGACTGGTGACATGTTTGCGTCTAGGGATTATAACTAACGTTCCCCATCGCTGCTGCTGTGGTACCATGGTGGATAGTCATGGGCATCATGGTCTCTCCTGTGGCATCATGCGAAGGGCCTTTGTCAGTGTCAAAGTCCCAGCCATCCTTGAGCCAGTCAGTCTGGCAAGGGACGATGGCAAGAGGCCCGACGGTGTGACTCTGGTGCCTTGCAAGTTGGGACGGCCTCTAGTGTGGGATGCCCCGTGTGTTGACACACTTGCATCGTCCCATCTTCAAGGCACCAGCGGTGGTGCTGGTCATGCGGCGTCTGTGGCCGAAGACCTCAAACGCCGCAAATATGCCAAACTTGGTAGCAGTTAAATTTTTGCGGCGTTTGGTGTTGAAACATTGGAGCCATGGGGGCCAAGTGCGCGACATCTATACAAAGAGCTAGCGGCGCGCCTAATTGACGTCACAGGTGACCAGACGGCTGGCCAATATTTTGCTCAACGCATAAGCATTGCCATCCAACGTGGCAATGTGTGGCAGCGACTTGGGAGAGGTTTTTTATTTATAGGTTAATTTAATTTATTTTATTTATTCTTATTTGTAAGTAGTAGTAGTAGTAGTAGTAAACACTTTATTGTACAGAACAAATGAAATGAAAATAGTTTATTCAATCAATTAAAAGTTAATACAATAAATCCTTAATTACTAACAATTACAGACGTAGCAAACATATTAAACGACCATTTTATAGAATGTGTACAAAACTTGCCAGAGAACGAAGTCCAAAAGTGTACAATTTCTAAGAACGTACATTCAATGTTTATGGCTCCATCCACAGACCATGATATTAGTTAATAATTAATAATTTACGAAACACTAGAAGTGTGGGCTTTGACCAAATTAGCACAAATGTAATCAAATATGTATGTGATACAATAGCCCCCCACCTCAGCCACATACTAAATCTGTGTATTGATACGGGTATATATCCCGATAAGTTAAAGACTTCGATAGTCAAGCCTTTATATAAAAAAGGTGATAAAGAGAGCCCTCAGAACTATCGACCAATAGCCTTAATACCAGTTTTTTCAAAAGTGTTTGAAAGATATATCTATCAATCATTATATAGTTTTTTTGACACTTTCAAGATATTATGTAAAGAACAAAAAGGTTTCAGAAAAGATACTAATATAAACATGGCGATATATGATCTGATACATAATGTTATGGAATGCGTTGATAAGAAAATACCGATATGTGCTGTATTTACAGACATGACAAAAGCTTTCGACCATGTCGATCATGACACGTTACTTCGCAAACTTAATTGTTACGGCATTAGAGGAAATGTATTAAATCTTATCAGATCATATCTTGCCAATAGGTTACAATACACTGAAGTAACTCAAAGTTGTATTAAAAGTAAAACAGACAAAGTTTACTTATCCGATGCAAGATGCGTAAAATATGGAGTGCCACAGGGAAGTGTCCTGGGTCCTTTGTTGTTCCTGATTTATATAAACGATCTGCCCACAGCCATCGATCACCCAATGATTTTATTTGCGGATGATAGTACTTCTATTATAAAATGTAATGATATTGATAATTATGAGAATTATATTAATACTGTAATCAATGACATAATAATGTGGCTTAACAATAATAACCTAGTAATTAATCTAACAAAAACTAATTTAATACATTCTTATCAACGAATTAGTCCGAAAGACATTAATGTTAATTATGAAGGGACCGAAATCGATACGGTAGAAGTTACTAAATTTTTGGGTTTATACATTGATAGTCAACTTACCTGGAAATATCATGTAAGTGAAATTTGTAAAAAAATTAAGCAAATCAGCATTCGCTCTACATAAGCTTTCGAAAATAGTAAGTAAGGAATCTTTACTTGTAGCTTACAACGGTCTTGTTGCATCAACACTAAGATATGGAATCATATTTTGGGGCAATTCAGTTGATAAAGATACAGCGTTTATAGTACAGAAGAGATGTGTAAGGGCAATGTGTGGGCTAAAAGTGTTAGATAGCTGCATTCCATATTTTAGATCGCTAAGTATACTGACCTTGCCCAGTTTATACATTCTGGAAATTGCTATTTTTGTTAAATGCAATCCACAATTATATGAAAAAATTGCTGACATTCGAAGACTCCCGGTAAGACCTCAGTATGAAAATGCATTGCGTAATAAAGCTTGTCACACAGCCTTAGTACGAAAAAGTCTGTTGGGAATGGCCCCACAAATATTTAACAAAATACCAGACCATATTAAAATATTAAAACTTGGAAAGTTCAAGACAGAACTTAAATTGTTATTAATTAGAAAATGTTATTACAGTGTACAACAATTCTTAAATGATATTGACTTATAATTTATTACACTAAATTTATTTTTAATCTTTTGACATGTTATTACTATTATTATTATTTTTTTTTATATATACATATATTTATTAATTTTGAATACTGTATTTGACGAAGCAATTATTTTTTGTATTAGCACTTCAATATCGTTTGCATAAATTTCTGGTTGTATAGTATTTTGTTAAGCATGAATTATATCTTGTAATTACGCATGATTAATATAAGGAAATAGTCGTACGCCAGCAGGCAAAACATAGTGTTACTGACATATTTATTTATAAGACCAAATTTTTGTACTACCTATGTTTAACGAATAAAAATATTCTGATTCTGATTCTGATTCTGATACACATAAATCTATTACCAACTAAATAAATTAAAAATTACACAAAAAAAAATACAAAAAATACTAGGAATAACCTAACCTACTTACTAACTAAATCCACTCCGAGTCCCTCCCGCCGTAAAGGAGCCCAACACGCTCGCCGCGTTGCCACGTTGAACAAATTACATGTACAGAGAATAATTATAACGGTTATGTACAAAGGCGAGCTTATCCCTTTAAGGGATCTCTTCCAGCTAACCTTAGAATAACTGAGAGAGGAAAATTGATGGTAGACAAACACAACTAAAGTGCATCGGTATATATAATATACATCCCTACTCTAAAAATGAATGCAATACGTATACCTAAATACATACATAAGTTTGTATTAGTAGTATAGTGGTTTTCTTTTGTTTGTTTTTCAATAAAGTCTACGTTCAGTCGTAAATTTTATATCGTCCTAGATTTTTGGTAATCCCATTCCCACAGACAGTCACGGCGTATCAGAATCAGCGCTGTCAATTTTTGCTGACATGCCATTACATTGCTCATCAGTGGGCCCTTTAAGTGGCTGTATTCAGTGTGATATCTCAATTATTATTTTTTCTACTCCCGTACTGTTATTCGTGAGTTACAAGGTCGTGCATAGAACTTTAAAACCCTACATAAAAGATGTCAGGACAAGTCTATCTAGTCTATACCCTGAAAACATTTAGTAGAAGTAGCACGATATAGCTGTTACAGTTCAGTAAATACATTGCTACCAACTTAACAAACCAATTCGCAGAGTCGAGACTCCTTCGTTTTCTGCTGCGTTCATTGGCGACGCGTCGAATCGCATTCAAATGTATGAGAACTCGATTCAACTCGGCTCGATTCGTCTTAGTGGCCAGGCTTCAGAGAACCATACCATAGACAGTTTTATTTTCATGTTTGCACTCAAACTGCATATTCAAAATGGTAGGTAGGCGGTCCACCTAGATAACTAAGATGACTGAAAGTAGGTATTTGTTGAATTTATAATTTTCTTTCAAAATAAGTGCTTGGTCGTAGAAAAAGTATTGTATGCAACGGTGTTTAACTGAGTCAAAAAATGCTCGTGGCGTCTTTATTAACAATTTTCGGCTTCGCCTCAAATTGTTACCCACGCCACTCACCTTTTTTGACCTCTTTTAACCACCAGTTGCATAAAATACTATTTTATACCACGTCGGTCGCAAACAGGTATACGGTCCGCCTGATGGAATGCGGTCCGTAACATATGGGCGCCTGCAACTCAAGGGGTGTCACATGCGCGTTGCCGACCCATTAGAAACTTGTACACTCCTTATAAAAAAACTAAATTTTAATATGTTAAAAAAGGGTCTATAAGACGTGAAATAAGCGAACTAAAATTATTCGAAGTATTTCGTCATCTAGTTTTTTACCAAAACTTTACTATTATTGATTTGTTCGTTTTAAAGATTCCATTGAAATGGAGCAAAAAAAGAACTAACCTGCTTATTTCCAACCGTACAAACAACTTTTTAAATTAATTTATTACCAATCACCCGTATAAAAATGAACTAGCATACCGTCGTACTAAAACCGAAACGTAAACAGCGAAATACTTTCGATTTCTATAAAAAAAGAAACGGAATCGATCGAAGTCTTTGTCGACTTTTTGCTGAAAAAAGTTAAGAAAATATTCGGGCTTTCTATACACTACGTAGCCAAATGCACTAACGCTCACGATAATATTGTTATATTAGCTAGCTGTCTCTATTGCTCTTACGTATTAGCGCGACAGGGCCAGACTGCGTTTCAAGCGACGTCTAGCGTCAACGTCTTTTCGGCTACGCCGGCAGTCGTCAACATTGAAATGCTGTCGACATTTTCTTAAGATCTTCACTTTACGGTTTAAAATGAAACAGACTAAGTATCATTACAGTTGCAACCGCTACATGTGCAGACTTTGTTACACTTTCACTGCAATTACGAAGAGATTGATAGACATATAGCTGTCTCTTTTTAACTTACGTATATTGAACATGTTAATTTTTTTTTAATGGCGAAATAGTTCGCTTGTACCCGTAGGCGTTTGAGTGGGTATCTATGTTATATTTTGTAAAAAAAAGTGTACAATCGGAAAGAACTCGACATTATTAATTTTTTATAACAATTCCTGGGCCTGTACCATGAGTTTTTGACTTCTTATAATACGATAGTTATTCAATAGCGTACCTGAACATAGTCAAAACTTAAAGGTTGTCTGTCTCTAATCACATCTTTCGCGCGTCTATTTTTGTAGATGGACGTCAACGAAAGCATTAATAAATAAATCCATACTAAATATTATAAATGGGAAAGTGTGTGTGTCTGTTTGTTTGTCCATCTTTCATGGCAAAACGGAGCGACGAATTGACGTGATTTTTTAGGTGGAGATAGTAGAAGAGATAGAGAGTGACATAGGCTAATTTTTGTCTCTTTCTAACGCAAGCGAAGCCGAGGGCAAAAGCTAGTAAATAATAAATAAATATTATAGGACATTCTTACACAAACTGACTGAGTCCCACGGTAAGCTGAAGAAGGCTTGTGTTGTGGGTACTCAGACAACGACATATGTAATATACACATACTTATATACATAAAAAAAACATCCATGACTCAGGAACAAATATCTGTGATCATCACACAAATAAATGCCCTTACCGGGATTCGAACCCGGGACCGCGGCTTAGCAGGCAGGGTTCTACATGCTAGGCCAGACCGGTCGTTAATAAATGTCTCGTTATGTGGTATTTAATTGTAACAACACAAACTTTACGACCACTCAAGGGTCTGAGTCATGTTTTTTTTATTACAGGTAAGTACACTCGATTTCATAAATATATGTCCATTTTTTCACCTTAACTCGTTGCAATAAGGTAAAAAAAATGTACACATATTTATGAACTCGACTGTAACAGGAAAACCGGCCAAGAGCGTGTCGGGCCACGCTCAGTGTAGGGTTCCGTAGTTTTCCGTATTTTTCTCAAAAACTACTGAACCTATCAAGTTTAAAAGTTTCCTGGAAAGTCTTTGTAAAGTTCTACTTTTGTGATTTTTTTCATATTTTTTAAACATATGGTTCAAAAGTTAGGGACGCACTTTTTTTCCTTTAGGAGCGATTATTTCCGAAAATATTAATATTATCAAACCCCGTGTGGTGACGGGTTAAGAATTTCATCACCCCCTTTCTCCCCGTGGGTGTCGTAGAAGGCGACTGTGGGATATGGGTTAAATTGTGGCGTTAGGCGAGAGGCTGGCAACCTGTCACTGCAATGTCACCGTTTCGTTTTCTTTCAACCCCTTATTTGCCAAGAGTGGCACTGAGATTTTAGTAGTTTCATGTGCTCTGCCTACCCCATCATGGGATATAGGCGTGATTGTATGTTGTTGTATGTTGTATGTATCAAAAAACAATCTTAGTAAAGCCTTATTAATTTTTAAATACCTATCCAACAATATATCACACGTTGGGGTTGAAATGAAAAAAAATATAAGCCCCCACTTTACATGTAAGGGGGGTATCCTAATAAAACATTTTTTTCCATTTTTTATTTTTGCATTTTGTTGGCGTGATTGATAATTATACATATTGGTACCAAATTTCAGCTTTCTAGTGCTTACGGTTACTGAGATTATCTGCGGACGGACGGACGGACGGACGGACGGACGGACGGACGGACGGACGGACGGACGGACGGACGGACGGACGGACGGACGGACGGACGGACGGACGGACGGACGGACGGACGGACGGACAGACAGACATGGCGAAACTATAAGGGTTCCTAGTTGACTACGGAACCCTAAAAAAGTGTCCCTTTCCTTTCAAACGTTCAAACACTATTTTTTTCTAACAAAGAAGAAAACGCCCCTTCCCAAAATTGGTGATGTGTGAAAATAACAATTTTTATCAAGAAATCTGCTGTCAAATAGTAGGGGAGACCGGGGCTAGTTGACTATGGGGGTAGGTTGACTAACTATTAAAAAATTGAGCCAAAAATCAAACTTCAGCGAACTAGTGATACGATATGAGGTACGAGAGGCTCACCGGTGACTGAGCGGGGGGAGGTGACGAACTTTCGTACCTCACTGGTTGGCTCAAGTTTGATTTTTGGCTCAATTTTTTAATAGTTAGTGTTAAATAATATATTTTAACATGAAGGTTTTATATTTTTATAGTATGTATAGGAAAAAGTACGTCTCAAACTGGCTAGAATACCTTTTTATTTTTAATGTGACAACACCAAAAGTCATCTCTCTTTTCATAACAATTGAGAAATTGGCCATGTAAATTTTTACTTCAAACGAAATATACGTTTTTCATTCTTAAAAAGCTGGTTTTCTATAACATATCAGCAATTTCCGTCAACTTTGTACAAAAATTAAGGGAAAAGTTAAATTTGTTTTTATTAATTCCTATTTTGTTACCAAGATTTTGTTGATGAATTGAGATTTTATTAAGTTTTATTTCGTCATTAAGGTTCTCTTCTCTAGTATCTATATTTTCTTAATTATAACAATTATCCTGTATATATCTTACGACATTCGAATTATATTACTAAATGTTGGTAACAAAATAGGATCAATTAAAATTTGCTGACGTGGCATTGTACAAAGTTGACGGGAATTGCTGATATAGCTTTTCTGGTCCTTCGAACCGGATATGAACCAGTGACCTATGGATAGCTTACAACAACCTATTATTATTATTCAACCTACCCCTATAGTCAATTAGCCCCAGTCTCCCCTAATGTATCAATTCTGCTCTCTACAATGACAGATACGACAGCAAATCACTGAAATGTTTTCCGATTTTCTTTTCTTTTCCAATGCACGCATTTTACACAAACTGGGTCCTTAACCAACGTCACAATTGCTTACGCTTCGTAGCTAAGCGTTTCGTAGCTAGCTCTCTCTCTCTCTCTCTCTCTTCTGCCGGCCTAAATGACAAATGACAATCGTTGACGCCAGACACCGATCGAAACGCAGGTTTGCGGTGTGCGTAGCCGAATGAACTAACGCTCACGATAATATCTCTTTCGTAGCTATCTATCTCTATCGCTCTTGCGTATTGGCGCGATAGAGCCAGAATACGTTTTTCTTAAGCTCTGCAGAAAGGTAGTCAGCCTCTGTCTCGCCAATACGCAAGAGCGATAGAGATAGATATCTACGAAAGAAATATTATCGTGAGTCAATAAATAGTATCGAAGATCGACTTAGCTAGCTATAACGACATTATCGTAAACGTTAATGCATTCAGCTAGGTATCCTGTAGTGGCGCGACAGAGACAGACTGCGTTCCGATCGCCAGATCGCGTCAACGGTTGTCGCGTTGGCTAGGCCGGCAGGTATTGATTGTTCACTCAGTGGGACAGTCGTGCTCAAAAAGAGGAACTGCAAGTAAACACGCAGTGTGGAAGAAATTGGTATGGCAAACGATTTCCTGGAGCAAAGAGTATTATGCGTAGAAGCGACTACAACGAATATATAAAAGTATGAAAAAAAATTAAAGCGTGTTTGTTTAAACATAAAATATAGGTATTGTTTGATAAACTAGTCTTTAATAAAAAATAAATAAATAACGCGCCATGCTCGGTATTAAGATGCAAGATCGAGTAAGGAATACCGAAATCCGTCGTCGCACTAAGGTGCAAGACGTAGGTTTCGTTATTACTAAACTAAAATGGAGTTGGGCGGGACATGTTGCTAGGCAGAGTGATGGCAGGTGGACCAAAATGTTAACGGAATGGTGGCCGCTAACAAATGTAAGAAGTGCCTGGATTCCGTTGGCCCGTTGGGTCGACGACATCCGAAAAACTGCGGGTCACAACTGGATGAGATTAGCCCAGGACCGGGACAAGTGGCGTACTAGAAGAGAGGCCTGTGCTCAGCAGTGGGCGATAAAAGGCTGATATGATGATGATGATGAAATAAATAAAAGAAACATATAAAATATGAATGTGTTAGATCAAACGTAGCAAGTATCAATTCTATATTGGCGTAATAGGGTTAGGTAAGGAGCCCACTAGCTGTCTACTATTTTATCGGAAAACATTTAAGAGCATTTTAGATCTCATTTTAGAGCTATCGCGTTTTACTTAATTTTTTCGTTTTTTTTTGCCATTCATATTTTCTTTGTAGGAAAACTCTCATCGGACATAAAATAACGATTAGGCAGAATTACTAGACACACTTACTGAAGGTAACTTTTATGATTAAAAAATTAAACTAAAATATTTGTCTGTAAAAGTAACAGGGTTCACCTAAATGAAAAATTAAATAATATAATTATATTTTTATCTTTGTACGTTTTTCGCAATTTTTATCCTTTGTACCCCAATGGAAAATGCTGTTAACATGCTGACCACTGTGGCCTCCTCTTATTTTTGTCGAAACAACAAAGTTTAAAAAGCCGTTAAAAACCACTGATGCTTCAACCCGATATCATGTCCTTTCAAACGTTGAAAAACCACTAAGAACCATTGATGCCTCTACTTCATAATGGTGTTGTAACTACTGTACATTTTTGTGATGTCTAGTTATCGAGAAACGGTTTCTAAAACGTAAAAACTCACGGTAAATGGTCTGTCACCTCTACACGACATTGTCTTTGGCAACCGCGACGGCGCGTGACGCACCCGTTTAATTGCAACCCTGACTTTGCCCGAGCGAGTTTCCGTTACCTCACGGAAACGGGCGCTAGTCAAGACACACGTCATACACTGTTTCTGCAGACGGTTCCGTATGGGGAATGCGCAATGAAACGGACGGGTTATGAAACGGACACTATTGATATCTTTAAAAAATCGAAGAGACCATCTTCATGTCTTTTGGTTATTGCCTTGGCAACGCTGATGACCATAGTAAATGGGCCATTTTTTTCAAAGTTGTCCACCCCACTTTTTTTTGGATTTGGAAATTTTTATGTGGTTTCCACTCAGAATCGCGAGCTTTTTCCATTCTAATAGGAGAAAAAAAGTGTCCCAAGGTATTTTCTTTCCGTTACCATTTTTTCCTACATTTTGTATGGCGGTAACGGAATGGAAGGTTCGAAAAAATGTATGGAAATCTTGGGACTTGTTTTTCTCCTATCAGGATCGAAAGACCCATGTTACAAAAAAAGTGGGGTGGACAACTTTAAAAAAAAAAATGGCCCAAATCCACAATAATGACAGATCCCGGTGGCCATTACTTATTTCAATATTTCGCACATTATAGAACCGCACTAGTTTAGTAAAAAATGTCAAACTAACCCTTTAACGCTCAAAAATTTTTTTCTATTTTTTTCTGGTTTCAAGCACATAAATGAGTTCTTAGGGGTAATATGAACCACAGAAAAATAATAAAAAAAATATTTTGTGTGTTATGTTTTAGAAAACATATGCTAAGAATACTTGACATTGCCCAACTTTCAGCAAATAACTTTTGATAACCAATGTTCAGTATTCTTGACATTGCGAACGGATTAGAGAGATAACTAATTTAAAAAAAATTAGTTTTTATGTTAAAAGTATTTATGGAGTAACTTAAAACGTCGAAATACAATTTATATTCACTTCCAGAGTCAGACTAAGCTAAGTTGGCAGTAGTTTTGATAGCTCCACATGTTCAAGGGTTAAGTAACCGTCATAATTTCATTGAAGTTTGACGTGTAAATGACACTTGTGGAGTTTGTACCATCAAAAGAGCTGTCAACTTACCTTAGTTTGATACGAGGCATAATCTTAATTTGCAATTTGAACCCTAAATGTTTGTTTTCCCAACTTTGCAATACCTACATGTGCCGTAAAAGATATACACCAGCAAGAGTCACGTCATGTACCATCGTACCTACTGAACTATAAATCATAAAACTCGTGTCTTTTTTGCATTATTCCAGCATTTTGCCACGGCTCTTGAAAGCCTGGAGTCCGTTTTTGGCAACCAATTGAACCAATCACAGGTTTTGGCGTAGACACTAGTTTCATGAAAGCGAATGCCTGTGCTTCCACTCCAGACGGTAAACTAGGGCTAGTTGGGATTAGTCCGGTTTCCTGAATGTGTCTTTCTTGAAAGTCTAGGAACTACCGTTTGCCTTTCTGACAAATGCAATTGGTTAGGCTTAGCCCTGTGTTTTTATCAGCTTAATTGCTAGTTGTAATATCGGTAAAGCCTAGCGGTAAGAACGTGCGAATTTATTTGAATCTGGAAGTCGCGGAGACATAATCATTTGATATTAGCTGGTCGCTTTACGCTGAACAAAAAACATTTTAAGGAAACCGAATTAATCCCAATAAAGTCTAGTCTGGTTTTCTAAAAGTTAATGCTTATACCAATCATTGAGATTAGTTGATGCCATAAACCACGATAGGTCAAGGATGATTATGACTGCTAGTTGTAATCTAAATTTCTCTAGAGCATGGTATTTTCCGTAGCAGCGGCTTGTTTCCGATACAGCAACCATTCAGTGAAACATTGAAAATTTCAGATACGCCAGCACGTACAAATACAAAAAACTTTAAAAGCCTCATTTCTTTGTTTTGTTTTTCGGGAAACATTGATGTCTGCCTCGTATTCTGTCATTGAAAAAGAGTGTCAGTAAAATCGCTTTGAGTGTTTATGTTCTTGGTCTTTGTCGGCAGAAAGTGTTCGTAGTGATAGAAAAGTTGATCATTTAAACACTGGCAATGAGATTTATTAGGGTAGTTCTCAAATTACAGGGTTAAAGTCGTTTTTTCACCTGAGAAAAAGAGAAGACAAGGTGCTTGACTTCATCATCTGAACTAAATTTAGTCCTTTAAGAACATAATTATGGTATGGTATCTTGTCTGATCTCGCAATTGAAATGTCAGATTGATTTATATGCTCTTCTTCATTATTGCTGCCAGATAAGGGGTGTTACTCTAGAGGCTCGAACTCCAGAAGTTCTTCAATTCCCCATTTTATTTTGCTATAAGGTCAAAAACCAGACAAAAACACATGCATCATTCAAAAAACACCCACGCACAGTGTCAATATATATAACACATTACAAATATATAGATTATATCGAAACAAACATAAAAATGTATATATGATACGTCTTCACTCATGGTAACTTTATCTTCGCAATGTTAAAATTACTTAACAGCCTAACAATATTCTACTTCGTTCATAGCGGCGCAATGCTAAGTATACTTAACATGCGTACCAATAAGTACATTTCTAAGAATCTCGCAAAGCTAAGCATACTTAACACGCATATTTGTAGCTCTGTCTAGTGTTCATTGGGCGTCTATATTGTTAGAAATATATAATAACATAAAGAAAATATACCTAAGAACACATTGTAATGGTGTGTAAATAAATATCTTTGTTATAAATATTTTTTAGAAATTTATAATTTTCTAGTGTCCCAAGGCTGATTGCTGTCACTTCGTGATCCTGACAATAACTTTCGAAATATATGCGCCTGGTCAATGATTTCACTTCTCGAAGATACGTTAGGGTTTACACTATTATTTTATTCATAAAAGTACTGAAATAAAGTGAAAATTACGTTGCAATAATTTTTTGAATCTCGTGTTAAGTATACTTGACACTGCGAGTTAAAGGGCTAATTTAAAGCTCCATAAAATCTTAAACTACATTTGTAATGGTTGTACTAGTTGTGATATATTCTCAAGAAAATAGGAGTCGGATCTCCCCTACATGTATTACAATCATATGTGTGTACAGATGTAGTGAGAAAAGATTTGCCTTCGTATCGTTCGTTACGGAAACGTACGAACGTGTCATGCTGTTTCAGTCAGTCTCTGTACAAGATGTACTGACATTGACTGAACTAGCATGACAAATACGAACGTTTCCGAAGGAAACCCTTTTCGTAATACATCTGTAAATACTGTCACCGGCACAAAACGAGACTGCAAACTTATCTGGCATAATCTTATTTCTAGATTCATAAGAGCGTGAATCCTCCTTGAATGATAAACCATTAGGCGTCACGAGCAGGCCTCTAACCCCCGCCCATCTAGAAGAGCATACACCTGCCGTGCGGACGAGGGATCCTCTCTCGAATTGGGCTATACAGCCACGAACGTAAGTATCGCAAGGATGCTGCTTGAATCATCTGTTACAGATGCAAAGGCCTGTTATATAAGAGCGTGTCAGATGTTTTTGCGGCTTTATTGTTGTAGGATGCTTTTGCCGGTGACTGTACTCGTGTCGTGGAATTTCGCGGGTTCAAGCCTAGGCAAGTTCAGAGGTTAATAGCTTGCTTGGACTTTATACTGTTCCCGTTCCGTACACTGAAATATGTTGCATTAATAATACAACATTTTCAATAGGTAAATAATTTATTAGGGTCAAATAAGAATACATATAAAAAAATTACAATTCCAACATTAAATTATCAACTTTTAAAACGACAAGTTACAGTGACAATAGAAGAATTATTAATTGAATTGATCTGACAAAAACCGGCCAATAGCGTGTCGGGCCACGCTCAGTGTAGGGTTCCGTAGTTTTCCGTATTTTTCTCAAAAACTACTGAACCTATCAAGTTCAAAACAATTTTCCTAGAAAGTCTTTATAAAGTTCTACTTTTGTGATTTTTTTCATATTTTTTAAACATATGGTTCAAAAGTTAGAGGGGGGGGGACGCACTTTTTTTTCCTTTAGGAGCGATTATTTCCGAAAATATTAATATTATCAAAAAACGATATTACTAAACCCTTATTCATTTTTAAATACCTATCCAACAATATATCACACGTTGGGGTTAGAATGAAAAAAATTATCAACCCCCACTACATGTAGGGGAGGTACCCTAATAAAACATTTTTTTCCATTTTTTATTTTTGCACTTTGTTGGCGTGATTGAGATACATATTGGTACCAAATTTCAGCTTTCTAGTGATAACGGTTACTGAGATTATCCGCGGACGGACGGACGGACGGACGGACAGACAGACATGGCGAAACTATAAGGGTTCCTGAGCTTTTGTCACTGCCATATTATTTTCTTCTCGTTTTTAGGGTTCCGTAGTCAACACTACGGAACCCTAAAAACGAGAAGAAAGTAATATGGCAGTGACAAAAGCTTTCATTGACTATTCCTACCAAGACATTAATTAAATCGCAAATAAGTTCAAAGAGATTAAGATTTTATTAGTTCAGAATCAAGCAAAGGAAATCACTTTGCATTATGAAGTTTTTCACGTCAGTGTTTTAATAGAATCTAGCTTTCTGGACGGATATTGAGCTATTGAGAGTTAAGTATTAAATGCTAATGGATGCTTAGAGTTAATTCGTCTTTTAATTACTTTTATAACAATGAATATGATTGTGCAATTAAACCTTTATATTTAATTGGTTTTTAGTTAGCACTTTCAATATGCATTGCATTTTTTTGCATACATGTAAAAAATATAAAAAACGAAATATTTAAGACTGTGTTCCTTTTTCGTTATATTGCTGTTGAAACATCATTATCAATTAATTAATGTGATTATAAATTAATGTAAGTGTGCAAAATAATCTAGCCTTAGTAAATAATTATAATAATAAAACTACCGTGAGACACTGACATATTAAACATGTAAAATCGGGTAACTCTACGTCATGACGTAAAATTGTCGAATTGTGAGCAGTCTGCGTCGAAATACCATCGGCATCGCGCGTGCTCAGTAAAAATGCTCCTCGTTACGGAGCGAAACATGTCGAGCTATCTTCGACAATTTTACGTGCGTTACCCAATTTTACATGTAATAAATCAGCAATTCCCGTCAACTTTGTACAAAAATTAAGGGAAAAGTTAAATTTGTTTGTATTAATTCCTATTTTGTTACCAAGATTTTGTTGATGAATTGAAATTTTATTGAGTTTTATTTCGTCATTAAGGTTCTCTAGTATCTATATTTTCTTAATTATAACAATTATCCTGTATATATCTTACGAAAGTCGAATTATATTACTAAATGTTGGTAACAAAATAGGATCAATTAAAATTTGCTGACGTGGCATTGTACAAAGTTGACGGGAATTGCTGAAATAATTATACTAAAATTGTCCAACTAGTTGAGTTATTGCAATGGAGGTCACAGCTGGCGGCAAAAAAAAGAACTATAAAAGTCAGCATCTTTATCAAAGACACAATCAAGAGGTAAGACGACTTTTAAGTCTTTACATAACTAAAACGGTATCATCTTCTACTGTTGAAATTATTTACTTCACTGTGACAGATCTTGGGTTAAGATAAAACTATAAGAACTCGCCACTACTCTAATATCTCTTAAATTAATGATGATGGTTATGACCACACTAGCCATTACGACACCGTTTAACCTTTTTACCGAATTTTCCTGGTATTTAAACGTAGTTGGGTATTTAAGCGTAGTTGTTAACCTAAACGTAGTTGAGCGTTCTCCAAATTAAATCCCGAGTATCGAATTTCACCAGATCTGGACGTGTTTGGGCTCATTCTTCTCAGAATCACGAGCTGATTCGATCCCGACGATAAAAAAATGTGTCCCAATTCCATACAAAATTCTAGTTTCCAATACGTCACGCTTGTAGTAAGTTCATACTAAAATCTTGACGTAAAAGGAAAAAAAATTAGGACACATTTTTTATCGTCGGGATCGAATCAGCCCGTGATTCTGAGAAGAATGAGCCCAAACACGTCCAGATCTGGGTGGCTAGCCGAATGGCACAATCGCTCACGAAACGCTCACGAAACGAAGCGCTAGTAGATATCTATCTCTATCGCGCTTGCGTATTGGCGCGACAGAGCCAGCGGCGTATCGCTTTCGTTTGGCGTCGGAGAAATGCCATTCGGCTACGGGGCCTGGTGAAGTTCATTATTCGGGATTTAATTTGAGATTAATTGTTATTCGAAATGGTTTCTTATTTTTACGTTTTATATTATTATTATTGTTGATGAAATTAATATTGTATTTTTTTGGACATTGGATTTTTCCTAGAAATATTCTAGACATGTATTTTTATATATACATATACCTAATTATATATTTTTTGTTTAACGATTATTTTTATATGAAATTGTATATTATAGACTCAATATTATTATGAACAATAATTTACAACAATAAATTGCTCTGATAATTGGGTTAGATTAAGATCATAATATATATGTAATGAACTATTCATAAGAGCTTGTAACTAGGCCTACATGAATAAAGATATTTTGAATTGAATTGTAACGCCCAGTTTCCATTTTGCCTTCAGAACCTCTACTATAAGTTTTGAATGAATGTTTATTCACAATAACATATGGTACAATACAGTAAAGTGTTATAAAATGTTCACATTGGTGAAGGTGATCCTTAATATGTTCGATCGCATGTGAAAATTTACATGTCCACGACATGATAAAGCCATTTATTAAGCCATATTAATTGCTATAAACCCTGAATCCCTAAGGGCCTGGCCACATGGGCGCGTTGCGGCGACGCACCGCAAAAATTCTGCGTTGCGTTGCCGCGCCGCCAGTTTTTGCGGCAGGAAATCTGCGGCGCGGCACCGCGACGCAAGAACTCGCGGTGCGTCGACGCACCGCAAAAACTCGCGGCGCGGCACCGCAACGCAGAATTTTTGCGGCGCGTCGCCGCGCCGCCAAAACTGGCGGTGCGTCGCCGCGCCTCGATAACTATACACAGTGCAGAACTTCACGATCAGTCTTTATCCAGACATGGATCCCATTACGCGCATTCTGCTCTTGCTCGTATTACGGAGGCGCTTAAAAAAAAGGAGACGAAAAGAAGATGCTGGGTCAACCCATATATATATATATATATAAAATGAATAATGACGGAACTCATTTTGAAAGGAAATATGCGGCATTAAAGACAAGTGAAGTGAAGTTCAAAGAATATTTCAGAATGACAATAGCAAGTTTCGAAGAACTGGTCTTTAAAATCTCACCTCGAATAAAAAAACAATATATATTTAGAAAACCTGTCGGACCTCTGGAGATGCTGGGATTAACTAAATATGCCGAATACCGAATATTTACCGAATATTCGGCCCATCTCTAATGTGGACGAAGGACGAAAGGACAGCCTTATAGACAGCAGCAGGCAGGCAATTATGGTCACGCGATAAATGATAAAAATATCAGGCCGTCCCTATCGCACTATTTGTAAGTGCGATAGGGACGGCCCGATGTTTTATCATTTATCACGCGACCATGATTGCCCTGCAGCTTCTTATTGCTATCGGTGTCGAGTACTTATCTAAGTTAGGTATCTATTTTAAATATGACGGTGTAATTGTGTGCAGTACAGTACCTACAAAAAAAATGGTACAGAAATTAAAAATAATTACAGTTCGCTGTATTTAGGTGGTGAGTATTTTGGTGATGGTTTATGATATATTATATCATATCATTTTCCTCAGAGCATTTTTCCTGTCTTTGTGTATACTACCTACGGTTGGCAACCCTACACCGCTCAATGTGGCATTTGCACGATACGTGCCGCGCCGGCCGGCCGTGTCGCAGTTGTTAGCTAAGCTACCCTTGTGTGCGTGCGTGATGACACGATGCGCTGGTTGTTCTTTTAGGTATTTAAGTACTTTTAGGTATTTAAGACGCTACAGGAGCGAAAATGGAAAGGAAAGGGAGCCCTTTCAATTTGGGAATTTTAGTTAAATATACTAGTGTTATTAACTAGATTTATCGAAAAAAATTGTCCATTCAGGACAACTCAGTTAAAAGATATTGCGAAAAAATCTTTAAAATCGAGGTTCCGCTCTCGACTGTTTCCTCCTTCAAAACTTAATGAATCGTAAGTGCGTTTTCACATTATCCGATCCGATATCGGATGTAGGACCGATATCCCATACATTACAGACGCCATCTTGTATTTTTTCCATTGAAATCCTTACGACATCCGATATCGGATCGGATAATGTGAAAACGGCCTAACGGAATTTAATTACTAACAAAAATAATTGATTAGTCTATAATTTGGATGTTTAGATTATTGCAATACATTAAGACGCTACGGGAGCGAAAATGCTAAAATGGAAAGGAGTCCCCCTTTCAATTTGGGAATTTTAGTTAAATATACTAGTTTTATTAACTAGATTTATCGAAAAAAAATTTCCATTAAGAACAACTCAGTTAAAATATATTGCGAAAAAATCTTTGAAATCGAGGTTCCGCTCTCTTTTCCTCCTTCAGAACTTATTTAAACGGAACGAAATTTAAGAATCTGAATAAAAATGAAATAATCTGTGTTGGACCTATTAGATTTTTTGGACAATTGTTACCGATCTTGAGTATCCCTTTTTCGAGCCATATTGAAAAATGCCGTTTTTAGAAATTTTTCATTGGATCTAGCATCTTTTAAAATAGCAAAAAATATCAAAACGGTCCGACTCAGATAAAAGCTTATTTTTAGGAGGCGGCTTTTTTTTCATGGTTTGTTTAAGGTACACACCGACATGTTGTAAACATTTTTTAGTTTTTCGTAAGTTAGTCGTTAAAGGTGGTCTACAGCTAAAATTGATCTACGACAGAAATGATCTGTACATATTAAAGTAAGTAGGGAAGAAAACCGCCATGCTGAAGTGTATTTGTGCATGCCACGTCTGGTCTGTTGCATGCATGGTGAGACGACTTGGACGCCTTTATGAGTGACTGCATGGCCGGAAAAATAACACCAGAGGGAGTTGAGGAAATCAAGGGGAAAGGCCTTTGCCCAGCAGTAGGGCACTATAACGGGCTAATTAAAAAAATCTGTACCAGTTTAATTTTAATGAAATTAGCTTGCTAAGGGAAGAAAATAGATGTACTATAGCAGAATTAAAGAAAAAGTTAAAAAATACGCTTTTGGAGAAATTGCCCTAAGATATTTATCTACCTACCTAAAGTATAAACAAATAAATAAATATTTAAATAAATAAATAATAAATATTATAGGACATTCTTACACAGTATAAGTGTAATTGAGTAGTCCAGGAAGCATTAGCATGTAATAATGATAACATAAGCTTGCGCACTGCATGTAAATAGTTTTAAGTTTATTAGTGCCTAACAAATATGTAAGTAAGTACCTATAATATGTAAATGTTAAAAATGAGCGCTATCTCGCCAACAAACTGCAAGACAGTTTGGCGAGAAACATAAATGTGAATAATATAATGTACTTATTTGTTAAATAAATTAAAAAAAAAACTATTTTTAAGAAATTTTCCTACTAAAATGTAGATTCTAGCGAAAAAACGTACCTAGGTTTTTCCAGTTGAACATTATTTTTAGCTGCGAGCCACTATTTACGATTTAATCGATTTAAATAAAACATGCCTACTAAATTATCCATTTGCATATTGATCGTAGCGAAAACACGTACGAAAACGACGTACGTTTTTCTGTTTTACTTTTTTAAAGGCACAGGTCACACGTTTTTCATCAAATCTATGTCGTACCGTTTAGGTTTTTTGGCTAATTGTTACCAATCTTGAGTATCACTTTTTTTGCGCCATAATGAAAAAGGCCGTTTTTGGAAATTTTTGATTGACTCGAGCGTCTTTAAAAATAAGAATATCAAAACGTTCCAATACAGATAAGATTAATAATTAATAACAATCTGACTGGGAACAAATCAAATTATTTTATTGAATATTTTTTTGATTTGTTATTTAATAACCTAACAACAAAATTAAAATTTTGAAAAAAGTCCCGACCGCGACATAGTGGACCGATTTTCATGAAACATGGCTAAGAACACTCCCGACTAACTCAGCTTTCAGACAAAAAAACTAAATTTAAATCGGTTCATCCGTTCGGGAACTACTAACAAACTTATAACACCCCTTCGTTTTTGCGTCGGGGGTTAAAAATAGTCTTTCGCTATATCGTACGAGTAATGCTGCAAAGGAGATAGGAGGTGCAAGCACTAATTGTTGCCTTGGGCCTTGTCGTTTTTTCTTTCGTGTATGATGTCTATTTCAATTTATAGAATAATCTGTGTTGAAAAAAATCAGTCTACCTTCAAAAACCAGGGAGGAAATAGTCGAGAGCGTTGGTATGGAAATTGAACCGTCCTGTATCGTCTTAAAAATATAATCGATTGTCGATTTAGTCCCGCCCGCTCCCCAGCTGCCAGCTTGCAGACCTGAGGTTGACTATGATAAGAGAAGCATCTTAGCAGGTTGCCTCAAGGGCCTACTCCAAATCCTGCCAGATTTCCGTCCATAGTCCATAATAGTGCGTAATTTTATTTTCACGAATTTATCGGATTCGGATCGGACGTAGTTCGAAAGCGCTCTATTTTTAACGTAGGTACCTATCGTCATATTCAGATAGAACGAATATTTTCTTTACCTATGTATTTACAAATTGTCAAATCTTTTGGGAATTACATAAAAGTCATAAAATTATTTATTTAATTAAATTAAAAAAAATCCATCACCAAGTAAAGAAGGGTTAAATATAAACGACACGAAGTTTAATTAGAACACAACAGTTCACAATTGCGAGCAGCGGTGACGCACCGCCAGTTTTGGCGGCGCGGCGACGCGCCGCAAAAATTCTGCGTTGCGGTGCCGCGCCGCGAGTTTTTGCGGTGCGTCGACGCACCGCGAGTTCTTGCGTCGCGGTGCCGCGCCGCAGATTTCCTGCCGCAAAAACTGGCGGCGCGGCAACGCAACGCAGAATTTTTGCGGTGCGTCGCCGCAACGCGCCCATGTGGCCAGGCCCTAATGCCATACGTATTATAATAATTGCTATACATTACTGCTGTACATTATTTTGATGTAACAGCGCCATTATGCCATTATGGGGCATCATTTAATTATCTTCGTTGATAAACTGTCAAAAGTTGACAAGTAACATATTAGAAAAAGTAAAATCTTTTTGGCGAAATTTGCTTAAAGTCATTATAACATTTTTTGTTTCGTCTGGCCTCAGAAATACATGGTTAAAATATTTTGATTCCCTTGTGTTACTGCGTTTTCTCATTATCCGATCCGATATCGGATTTAGGACCGATATCCCATACATTTAAGCCGCCATTTTTAATTTTTTCTATTGAAATCCTTTCGATATCCGATGTCGAATCGGAAGGTGAGAAAACGCACTTATACCAAGTAAATACTATTAAATTATGAGCGTCGTAATAAACGTTACATTCCACACAATATCTTATCACTATTCTTTGCCCGGGGCTTCGCTCGCGTTAGAGACAAGAAGTAGCCTGTCTCCATCCCTTCAATTATCTCCACTTAAAAGTCACATAATTCGTCGCTCTATTTTGCCGTGAAAGATGGACAAACAGACAGACAGACACACTTTCTTATTTATAATATTAGTATGAATGTTCGTAGAAAATCAAAAGCGGTTATTAACTATTTCTTAAGGAACCCTAATAAAAACCGCGTAATACTTTCAAATGAGTAGGCAAGACAGGCTTAATAGTGAATGTTTTTGCACTATTAGTGTCAAAAACATCTACCGTCTGACACAGACTTAAAGTGGAATTGTTACAATTGACAATTCAGTATTACGCGCGACGAACATTTTTACTTGTTTTTATATTATACTTACTATGAATAACCATCAAAAAACTTTATTTTAATATCAAAATATTGGCTCAAAACACAATTTTTACAAATTATATTTTTTAGTCGGCCTCGACGTAGTTGTGATCGCTTCGCTGGCTAAGTTTGTCCACTTGTTGTCTAATGTTTGCCAAATAAAATGAGAGTTACACACAATGTTTTTCATCACATATTTCATGAACTATTGATCCCAGATAAAAAGTGTACATCCTTTTTTTGTAGAGAATTTTCTGAAGATTACTTGTGTCTTAGAACATTTTTTGCTACGTCGCACAGTTTAAGAGGTATTCACGAAAAACTAAAAAAAGGGACCTTTACACTGAAAAAAATATCTTGTTGTACGATACTAAACTTTCGTTTATTCGTAACATAAAATGGATGACCACAAAACTAGAGTTATACGTAACCAAAATGAGTTTGGTTATATGTAAAGCCGAACTGTTTAGTTATTTATGTTAAAACCGTAATGTCTAGTTCTAACTAACATGTTTGTTAATAGCTAAGCCTGTTGTTGAATAACTACTGGACTTCAGTAATGCAGCTAGTAAGCTAACGTTTTGCATACTTACAACTGAAATCTTCGTTTAGACCGGCTAAAGTGTTATGTTGGTTATAACTTAACTACTGGACTACGCACAACTAAATTATCATCTAAATATATAAAAGAAGAAGCTGACTGACTGACTGACATATCAACGCACAGCCGAAACCGCTGGTCCTAGAGATCTCAAATTTGGCACGTAGGTTCCTTATATAGTGTAGAGGAGCACTAAGAAAGGATTTTCCAAAATTCACCTCCTAAGGGGGTCAAATGGGGGTTCAAAGTTTGTATGGGGAAACAAGATTAGTTTGACTATTTTATTCGAAACTTCACAGGAAGATTCCTTAAGACATATGACTGAATACGTGTTTCAGGTTTTTTGAAAATTTAACCCCTAAAAGGGTGAAAAGGGGGTGATAAAGTCAAAAAATCAATATGGGTATCGTTTTTATGGTTTATCGGGTCGCTGATCACGATAAATACAACGTTTTTAAAATCTAACGAGGCGGAAGTGAAATACCTTCTCCCCTGTTGTGGTGCAATGGGGTTTAAATATCAAAAAAATATATAAAAGAAGATATTGACTGACTGACTGACATATCAACGCACAGCCGAAACCGCTGGTCCTAGAGATGTCAAATTTGGCACGTAGGTTGCTTATATAGTGTAGAGGAGCACTAAGAAAGGATTTTCCAAAATTCACCTCCTAAGGGGGTCAAATGGGGGTTCAAAGTTTGTATGGGGAAACAAGATTAGTTTGACTATTTTATTCGAAACTTCACAGGAAGATTACTTAAGACATATGACTGAATACGTGTTTCAGGTTTTTTGAAAATTTAACCCCTAAAAGGGTGAAAAGGGGGTGATAAAGTCAAAAAATCAATATGGGTATCGTTTTTATGGTTTATCGGGTCGCTGATCATGATAAATACAACGTTTTTAAAATCTAACGAGGCGGAAGTGAAATACCTTCTCCCCTGTTGTGGTGCAATGGGGTTTAAATATCAAAAAAATATATAAAAGAAGATATTGACTGACTGACTGACATATCAACGCACAGCCGAAACCGCTGGTCCTAGAGATGTCAAATTTGGCACGTAGGTTCCTTATATAGTGTAGAGGAGCACTAAGAAAGGATTTTTCAAAATTCGAAGCGGGTTAAATGGGGGTTCAAAGTTTGTATGGGGAAACAATGTTAGTTTCACTGGTTTATTCGAAACTTCACAAGAGGGATCCTAAAAACATATGACTAAAGACGTGTTTCAGGTTTTTTGAAAATTTAACCCCTAAAAGGGTGAAAAGGTGGTGGTAAAGTCAAAAAACTAATATGGGTATCATTTTTATGGTTTATTGGGTCGCTGATCACGATAAATACAACGTTTTTAAAATCTAACGAGGCGGAAGTGAAATACCTTCTCCCCTGTTGTGGTGCAATGGGGTTTAAATATCAAAAAAATATATAAAAGAAGAAACTGACTGACTGACTGACTGACATATCAACGCACAGCCGAAACTGCTGGTCCTAGAGATTTCAAATTTGGCACATATGTTCCTCATATAGTGTAGAGGAGCATTAAGAAAGGATTTTTCAAAATTCCTCTCCTAAGGGGGTGAAATGGGGGTTCAAATTTTGTATGTGGAAACAAGATTAGTTTGATTATTTTATTCGAAACTTCACAGGAAGATTCCCAAAGACATAGACTAAATACATGTTTCAGGATTATTGAAAGTTTAATCCCTAAAAGGGTGAAAAGGGGGTGATAAAGTCAAAAAAAAAATGGGTATCGTTTTTATGATTAATCGGGTCGCTGATCACGATAAATACAACGCTTTTAAAATCTAACGAGGCGGAAGTGAAATACCTTCTCCCCTGTTGTAGTGCAATGGGGTTTAAATATCAAAAAATATATAAAAGAAGAAACTGACTGACTGACTAACTGACATATCAACACACAGCCGAAACCGCTGGTCCTAGAGATTTCAAATCTGGCACATAGGTTCCTTATATGGCGTAGAGGAGCACTAAGAAAGGATTTTTCAAAATTCTCCTCTTAAAAGGGTGAAATGGGGGTTCAAAGTTTGTATCGGGAAACAAGTTTAGTTTGACTATTTTATTCGAAACTTCACAGGAGGATTCCTAAAGACATGTTTCAGGTTTTTTGAAAATTTGACCCCTAAAGGGGTGCAAAGGGGGTAAAGTCAAAAACACAATATGGGTATCGTTTTTATGGTTTATCGGGTCGCTGATCACGATAAATATTTTAAATCGAATGAGGTGGAAAAGAAATTTTCTCCCCTGTTGTTGTGCAATGGGGTTAAAATATCCAAAATAGCCATAAGTATAGGTTTAGTTTTTATCTTTACTTCTGGTTCAAGAGATTTCAAATTGACACGGAAGTTCCTTAGAGGAGCACTAAGAAAGGATTTTTCAAAGTTCACCTCCTAGCATGATAATTTGACAGGGGCAAGGACAGAGACAGGGACAGGGACAGGGACAGGGACAGGGTCAGGGACAGGAACGGGATAGGGTTAGGGTTAGGGATAGGGAAGGGATAGGGGTAGGGGTAGGGGGTAGGGGGTAGGGGGTAGGGGTAGGGGTAGGGGGTAGGGGTAGGGGTAGGGGTAGGGAAGGGGTAGGGGTAGGGGTAGGGATAGGGATAGGGATAGGGATAGGGATAGGGATAGGGATAGGGATAGGGATAGGGATGCGGATGCGGATGCGGATGCGGATGCGGATGCGGATGCGGATGCGGATGCGGATAGGGATAGGGATAGGGATAGGGATAGGGATAGGGATAGGGATAGGGGACGGGGATAGGGATAGGGGAGGGACAGGGGCAGGGACGGGACGGGGACGGGGACGGGGACAAGGATAGAGATAGGGACGGGGATAAGAATAGGGATAGGGGACGGGGATAGGGATAGGGGAGGGACAGGGGCAGGGACGGGACGGGGACGGGGACGGGGACAAGGATAGAGATGGGGACGGGGATAAGAATAGGGATTGGGGTCGGAATAATCGGTCGGCAATCGATATCTAGGCAGTGTAAAATGCAGGTGGCTCAGTGGGAAGGGATTATTAAGTAGGCATCGGCGAGTATTGTAATGGAAAACACAGCTATTTGTTTGGTAGGAAAATACACTTGTCAAATGTCAATGAATCACTGAACTGACAGCTATTCCCGTCGTGTTGCCAGCACCTTCTGTCCACATTTCTCGACTTATGTCGAGACGGGGACCGTGTGATATTAAAATAAATATTATGTTCCTTGTCAAACGAGTGATTTTTGTCTCTGAACATTCCCTCTATTCTAATAAATATTATTTTCCGCTTGTCCAGCGAATTTCATTGCGCTTTAAATTAATTCCCGTAACACGAAACGACGTCGAGTGTTCCGAGGAAGTACCCGGATTGGGACCCTGGCAACACCGAAGAGGAAGCGAGAAAAAAAATGGACCAACGCCATTTTGAAGACAGATTTTCTCCCAAGAATAGGCCGACAGGCCGCCTTTGAGTGTTTTGGACGATTTTATTCCCTTGGTAAGTTTGCTTATGGCTGTTAGTAAAGGAAAATCGCGAAATGCGAATCGGTGTCATCGATCTTTAACGTGAATTGTTTCTTCCAGCTGCCCTTGTTCGGCAGAAAAGCGGGCCGTGACTAACCGGCTTCCGCGGGCGCCGGGCGCGTCTCTGTCCCCTTGGAGTTGACATTTGCTCACCGTAAACCCCCGCAGGACAATTTTCCTCCGACAGGTAAGCATTCGCTGTTATAATTGTCATAGTCGTGAACTTCGGCGCATGGCGCGCCATGCGGTGCCACGTTCCTCTCTCGTAACGTTGAACTGATACGCCCTGGTAACCTTAGAGGAAAAATCAAGTATCGGAGATCGTACTTATTGAAGTGCGCCGTGCTTGCTCCGCGCAGGGCGAACCAGGAACTCTGATGAAGTTCGGCTAGAATTAATTCCGTGTCCGGAATATTTCAGGAGGTGTTTGGTAGAGGCGTGGCCGTTGGAGGGCCAGACCCAGCGCCGCGGCTCCTCGTGGTTCCGACTGGCAGGTGCGGAGTGACTGGAAGCTCCGGCCAGCTGAGAGGGAAGACCATCGCCTCGCCGCTTCAAACCAGCTAAGCCTTATAACGTTGTTGCCGCTCTCTTCTCCGGCCTAGTAGTTCTGTAACATCTCCGTACTATAGCGCAATCGACCAAATATCACCTTGTGTTCCCGTAATTAGATAAGTTATAAGCTAAAAGGCCCTAAGCCATAAGTAGTTGTCAATAAGCAAGCCCATTTGGTGCAGAGTTAAATAAATTTTGTATGTTACTACTCTGAGCAGTTTTCTTCCCCTCCTCTAGTACACCCCGAAGGGAAATAAAAAAAAAGAATAGTATTTCAGTATCCTGCATCCGTAATAACTATTACATTCAATGTGCTGTAAGAAGATCGTTGTTTGCTTGCCTTTTATATGTTTACGTTTGCAATAAGTATAAGCAAAATGGAAAAAATTGTAAGCGATAATGCAAGGAAGTACTTTTTACCCTACCGACCATAGCGTCGAGATACTGGCTATGTGGGTTGTATGAAGTTTCCCCAGTATAAATATTTATATAGGTAAAATACATACATATTCGTACCTACTACCTACGCTGTGGTCGCTGTGTAACAATTCTACAATCATTGCAAGAATTTCTTTTAAAACAATAGTAATATGTGTAAGGTACAGTCAGCCAAAAAAGTGGTTTACCACTTTTTGATCAATAGAGTCGAAAAGTGGGAAACCACTTTCATGGCTGACCGTACAGCAAATAGATCAGTTACAATGGCCCCCCCAGTCGAGAATTGCCCCGCTTTACCTTAATCGAAATAATCGCGGACAGATGTACCTACAAAGAAACCTACGGATCCAAATGAAAATCTTATTTTTTGTAAACGTTTCAATAAGAATACTTTTATTACGCGGGCGAAGCCGCGGGTAAAAGCTAGTTTTACATATAACCTAAAACTAATATTGCTGTAAATAATCCGTTATGCTAATGTTAGCTAAAGTGTTTTTTGATTTTAACCAAACTACTGGACTATGCGCAACCAAACTACTTGATTATAAATAACAGATTTGTTTACTTGATTTAGCTGTACTTGTTTTGTTAAATAGTACGTAGTACTTTTGTTAAACGCAGCATTTTTTTTTGTTAATATCAGGTGGGGTAAGGGGTACTACGGGGAAGGGGAACACTGATTGATAACTCTGAATTCATGGATTGTAGCTACATACCGAGCTACAATCCATGAATTCAGAGTTATCAATCAGTGTTCCCCATCCTCCGTAGTCCCCCTAACCCCACCTGCTTACTAGTATCCTATTAAAGTACCTACCTATGTTAATGTTAAAAAATAAAACACTGTATTTAAAAATAAATTAATAGTTTAAAAAACACTATAAAACACGCTTTTATAAATGCACGTAAAAGCCAAAAATAAATTATGGATCGTTCAAGTTGTCTCTATTTGTGAGCTGATGTTTAAAAACTATGTGCTTTTAATTATAATATTTGATTGTAAAAGCGTGGGGCGCTGGAACAGGAAATACTTTTTGTATAACTTGCTGATAAATCAAATTATGCTATGTTACGGGAAGGAGGTTACACAGATTGACGCGCTAACTGGAGTTGCAGCATGACTAGTAGGTTCTACATTAAACAGTCAAATCAATTAAAAGTCAGTGTTCAAAGTAGGTACCAGTTTGTCGAACTCAGACAAAATATGCGCTAGTAGCGAGGAGAGTCGACAGTCACCGACACTTAGAACGCCGCTTTTTTCCGGTATTCAAAGTACAAAAGGGGAAAGTGTCTACAGTGACAGGATGCAGAGTTATTGTTCGTGGACGAGATGTTCTCTTTGGTAACCCTTAGGCGGCATATGTAAACGTTATGTTCTTATGCAACTTCATTCGCCAGGAAGTTCGGATTAGTATTTGTTTACAAGAAAGTCTTTCCTGTTCCAGCGCCCCACGCTTTTACAATCAAATATTATAATTAAAAGCACATAGTTTTTAAACATCAGCTCACAAATAGAGACAACTTGAACGATCCATAATTTATTTTTGGCTTTTACGTGCATTTATAAAAGCGTGTTTTATAGTGTTTTTTAAACTATTAATTTATTTTATACTTTTTAGTCATTAATAATGAAATACTTTTAACATTTATTTATAAATTTATTTCAAGTAGTCGGATTTTACATGCCATTTGTGGCTTAACGTGTACTTATTGCTAATTGCTACTTAATAATAACTAGCGGCTACCTTCTTATTACGGTATTATCATAAAAATGTTTATACCTAGTAAGTTATCCGTTAAAGATAGACAATATAGACATGTGCCATCGCGGACTTTTTGAAGACATTAGAGAGACATACTTTCGCCATACATTGTTTTGAAGCTCTCAGCTAGTGGGATTTTGTTTGACTCGATTAGAAAATATTGTCACATTTCAACTAATTCAAACAAAATTTAAGTATTTCTTTTTTGCCGAGCCCCCTTTATTTGCTCTTAAGGGTCACAAAAAACCCATTACCCAACTTATTTTAAATACAACGTTGATCTTTCTTTTATGCGGGGGCTTCGCCCCCGAGCCCCCTTTTCGTTACTCTTAAGGGTCACAAGAAAACCCTAACCCAACTTATTTTAAATACTACGTTGATCTTTCTTTTATGCGGGGGCTTCGCCCCCGAGCCCTCCTTTTCGTTACTCTTAAGGGTCACAAGAAAACCCTAAATCAACTTATTCTAAATACAACTTTGATCTTTCTTTCATGCGGGGGCTTCGCCCCCGAGCTCCCCTTTGTTTGCTCTTAAAGGTCACAAGAAAACGCTAACCCAACTTATTTTAAATACAACGTTGATCTTTCTTTTATGCGGGGGCTTCGCCCCCGAGCCCCCTTTGTTTGCTCTTAAAGGTCACAAGAAAACGCTAACCCAACTTATCTTAAATACTACGTTGATCTTTCTTTTATGCGGGGGCTTCGCCCCCGAGCCCCCTTTTCGTTACTCTTAAGGGTCACAAGAAAACCTTTTTTTTTTTTTGATGACCCAGGGGGAATCCATTATGGATCCCACTGGCCCGGGAGAAGCCAGTGGGTATGTCCGACTCACACGGACTAAACCCCCTGGGGCGTTCCGCCGCTCGCTGTTTGGACGGGGTTTCGGGCACTCGGTTGTAGGCCTCCGATACCCCGTCAGCGTTGCCCTTGCGGGGCCTTCTCGAAGGCTACTTAGGCAGCTTACTGCGCTGAAGGCCCTCGGAACACGGGAGGGCCTTCCAGCTCGGAACCTCGTTTAGGCGGGTGATGGGACTCCCGATCCATCACCCGCAGGTTCCATGGGCGCCAGAAGAGTTCCGGCGCCCGGCGGTGGACATGGTCTTTGGTTCCACCGCTAACCAAGTCGGCCGCAAAGGATAGGGAGAACGGCGCACCGTAATACCGGCACTCCTCTTCCCTTGCGGCCCCACCAATGCCGCTACAGCGGAGCGGCCCCGCCAAGGTCGCAGAGGGTAGGGAGAGTGGCGCACCGCTATACCATCACGCCTCTCCCCCTGCGATCCCACCTCGGCCGCCGAGGACAGGGAGAACGGCTCACCGCAATACCGACACTCCTCTTCCTCGACGGTCCTCCGCCAATGCGTCACAAGCGGGCTTATGAAGCCCACTTGGAGCATCCTCCTCGGGCCAGCTCGCCCAGCAACAAGCCGGCCCTGGTTGCCTCTTCGCTTCACCGTGGGTGACCAAGCCACGGTTACTAAGCCCCTCCACCACGACAAGGTGAGCAACCTGCGGGGGTCACAAGAAAACCCTAACCCAACTTATTTTAAATACTACGTTGATCTATCTTTTATGCGGGGGCTTCGCCCCCGAGCCCCCTTTTCGTTACTCTTAAGGGTCACAAGAAAACCCTAAACCAACTTATTTTAAATACAACGTTGATTTTTCTTTCATGCGGGGGCTTCGCCCCCGAGCCCCCTTTGTTTGCTCTTAAAGGTCACAAGAAAACGCTAACCCAACTTATTTTAAATACAACGTTGATATTTCATTTATGCGGGGGCTTCGCCCCCGAGCCCCCTTTGTTTGCTCTTAAAGGTCACAAGAAAACGCTAACCCAACTTATTTTAAATACTACGTTAATCTTTCTTTTATGCGGGGGCTTCGCCCCCGAGCCCCCTTTTCGTAACTCTTAAGGGTAAAACAAGAAAACCCTAACCCAACTTATTTTAAATACAACGTTTATCTTTCTTTTATGAGAGGGGCTTCGCCCCCCGAGCCTCCCTTTGTTTGCTCTTAAAGGTCACAAGAAAACGCTAACCCAACTTATCTTAAATACTACGTTGATCTTTCTTTCATGCGGGGGGCTTCGCCCCCCGAGCCCCCCTTTTCGTTACTCTTAAGGGTCACAAGAAAACCCTAACCCAACTTATTTTAAATACTACGTTGATCTTTCTTTTATGCGGGGGGCTTCGCCCCCCGAGCCCCCCTTTTCGTTACTCTTAAGGGTCACAAGAAAACCCTAAACCAACTTATTTTAAATACAACGTTGATCTTTTTTCATGCGGGGGCTTCGCCCCCGAGCCCCCTTTGTTTGCTCTTAAAGGTCACAAGAAAACGCTTACCCAACTTATCTTAAATACTACGTTGATCTTTCTTTTATGCGGGGGCTTCGCCCCCGAGCCCCCTTTTCGTTACTCTTAAGGGTCACAAGAAAACCCTTAACCAACTTATTTTAAATACAACGTTGATCTTTCTTTCATGCGGGGGCTTCGCCCCCGAGCCCCTTTTATTTGCTCTTAAAGGTCACAAGAAAACGCTAACCCAACTTATTTTAAATACAACGTTGATCTTTCTTTTATGCGGGGGCTTCGCCCCCGAGCCCCCTTTGTTTGCACTTAAAGGTCACAAGAAAACGCTAACCCAACTTATTTTAAATACTACGTTAATCTTTCTTTTATGCGGGGGCTTCGCCCCCGAGCCCCCTTTTCGTTCCTCTTAAGGATAAAACAAGAAAACCCTAACCCAACTTACTTTAAATACAACGTTTATCTTTCTTTTATGCGGGGGCTTCGCCCCCGAGCCCCCCTTTGTTTGCTCTTAAAGGTCACAAGAAAACGCTAACCCAACTTATTTTAAATACAACGTTGATCTTTCTTTTATGCGGGGGCTTCGCCCCCCGAGCCCCCCTTTATTTGCTCTTAAAGGTCACAAGAAAACGCTAACCCAACTTATCTTGAATACTACGTTAATCTTTCTTTTATGCGGGGGGCTTCGCCCCTCGAGCCCCCTTTTTCGTTACTCTTAAGGGTAACAAGAAAACCCTAACCCAACTTATTTTAAATACAACGTTTATCTTTCTTTTATGCGGGGGGCTTCGCCCCCCGAGCCCCCCTTTGTTTGCTCTTAAAGGTCACAAGAAAACGCTAACCCAACTTATCTTAAATACTACGTTGATCTTTCTTTCATGCGGGGGCTTCGCCCCCGAGCCCCCTTTGTTTGCTCTTAAAGGTCACAAGAAAACGCTAACCCAACTTATTTTAAATACTACGTTGATCTTTCTTTCATGCTTCCCCCCTCGAGCCCCCCCCCCCCTTTTTCTGTTCTTATCTTCCGGCACCATCATCAGGTCTTGAAACCTAATCGTAGTCATAGTTCATTACAAGACTTTTCTAAGAAGCCCAAAAACAGCTATGATACGATATTCCATCATGTAGTTCCAGTTCATATCTTCCGGCTCCATCATCAGACCTTGAAACCTAATCGTAGTCAAAGTTCATTACAAGACTTTTCTAAGAAGCCCAAAAACAGCTGTGATACGATGTTCCATCATGTAGTTCCAGTTCATATTTTCCGGCTCCATCATCAGACCTTGAAACCTAATCGTAGTCAAAGTTCATTACAAGACTTTTCTAAGAAGCCCAGAAACAGCTATGATACGATGTTCCATCATGTAGTTCCAGCTCATATCTTCCGGCTCCATCATCAAAACTTGAAACCTAATTGTAGTCAAAGTTCATTACAAGACTTTCCTAAGAAGCCCAAAAACAGCTATGATACGATGTTCCATCATGTAGTTCCAGTTCATATCTTCCGGCTCCATCATCAGACCTTGAAACCTAATCGTAGTCAAAGTTCATTACAAGACTTTTCTAAGAAACCCAAAAACAGCTGTGATACGATGTTCCATCATGTAGTTCCAGTTCATATCTTTCGGCTTCATCATCAGACCTTGAAACCTAATTGTAGTCAAAGTTCATTGCAAGACTTTTCTAAGAAACCCAAAAACGGCTATGATACGATGTTCCATCATGTAGTTCCAGTTCATATCTTCCGACTCCATCATCAGATCAGCTCAACAGTACCATATTATTGTATTGTCATCGGAACTACATATAGCTGCCAATTTTCATTACGCTACGACTCCTGGAAGATGGTTAAATTAGCTTCCTTAGATTCCATTACATACATAGTTACATACACGACGACCTAATAAAAGCGTGTTAAAAATGAAAAATTTTATTGACCTTCTTCATCTTAAAGTTATAATATTATGCAAATGTTTTAAAGCACTTGATCAGCCCGGAGTTTGTGTTACAATTATTGTATTATTTTATCTAACCAAGTTAATTTTTCACCTCACTTCACTTCTCACTCTGACTTCAAAGTCCTCCATCCACAGTATGATGACAACTTCGTTTTCCGATAGCATTTGGAGAGTTTCCAAATCTATGGCTTGTTCTGAAAAGAAAACGTACAAGACTTATAAAAGTAACTAATTTATGTTAGAAGTAGATAGTAGATTTAAAGGAAAGAATATGCAAGTTTTGGGTATTTGATATACTGATATGTATTCAATAAAACTTACTATTATATTAATAATAAAATTGTTTCATACCTTTGAATTTAGGAATGTAAATTTCCAAGTCCCATTCACGCATATGGTCCTCTAAAGGGTCGGGCGGCGGGGCGACCATTATAATAGCATCAGCCCTAGTCAGTGGGAGGCGTGCCATAAAATCCAACATTAGTTCAGTTCAGTTTTTAAAATTAAATGGCTTCATTCCATTGGGACTATTTCGCCAGTTTCAAGGTGATTATGAGCTAATATTATTAATAATCTTGGTACGGTAAGTACGACAGTGTACGGTGAGTTAGCACTTGTAAATTGATAGCTAGATTTTACAAGAGCACGTGGGCTAACACTGGACTGGACGCGACTAGACTGCGTGGTACAAAACGAGGGGGGGCGGGGGCAGGAGCAGGGGACGTATTTAGGCTACGTATAGACAAAAATGTTTGATTCCGTTTAACCAAAATATGGTAGTCTTTTGATAACGTTTATGTTATTTCTAACAAATGGGTTTTGTTATTGATTACTAAATTTGCGTTTTTTCTATGTAACAAACAAAATGGTTTGTTTCGAAACATCAGAGTTAAAATAGTCAATCTTTATTGACTGTCAGTAGGCAAGATGAGTCTTGATGACAACAAGAATAACTCGGCTGCCCTATGCAGAAATCAAGTATCTGCTTTTTGCCAAATTTTACAGTAGAGCGAAAAAACGATTTTGTTTTATTTTTCCTGATTATATGCTTATTAATTAATTGATAGCCTTTTAAACAGACGAACTTTATTATACTAGATATCATTAATAGTGTACTATAATTTTTTCTTCAAAATGGATAGCACAATCATTTTAAAATACAAAAACAGCTTTCTGCGTAGAATGCGATAAGAAAATTTTAAAGCTTTTCTACAAGAAAGCAAGTATCTTGAACTGTTTTCATTTAGCTTTGGTAGGCTTCTTATTTTTAACTGTATCTAAAACAAAAACTACAGAACGGATTTTCATGCGGTTTTCACCAATAAATAAAATGATTCTGCGGAAAGGTTTTGGTATATAATTTGTTGAGATCTTGTTTAAATTGGTTGAAATATCTCAATTTTTGCTAATCAAGTCGGACAAAATTCTGCTGGCTGAGAGCTTTAATCGAAAACGCTGCCCAAACTGTTTGAGCTGTATCAAAACAATGTATCGCGAAATTGTGTATCTTTCATAGACATACAAAAAAGTCAGTAATAGCATATGTCTATCTTTTAAGGATAAATAACTATAACTATTTTTATGACAGCCCCGTGCGCAGCCGGGGCGGGCCGCTAGTAGATAGGTACCTATATGTATACAATGTATACATTTTAGATAGATGCCTTTAATGTAGTGTATGTCATGCTTGTGTAAATTAGGTTTTAATATAAATGCAATATTGGAGTAATACACGGAAAAGAAGCTCTGGTTGTGTTTGAATGCAAGTTGTTAATCTTAAGAAAGATTATAGGTTTAAGAGGTTTATCTGTCACGAAGAGTTCAAAAATACTCCTGAAACTTAATCAAGTACTTACGTTGTGGGAGACTATTTAAATAATAAAAAAACCTCGAAAGCGATTTCCCGTGGAACGCACAATATTAATTAAGTACAGTAGGTAGGTGCCTAAATACTCGGAAGACAAAAAAAATAATGAAAGTTATAGTCTTCCTTAATTATAATATCTAATAGGGAACTTGATTGTAGTTAAAATAAAATATTTTATACCATGCACGAAATAAAGCATAAGAATTATGAGATAAGCTAGGGTAGAAATATATGTATAAAGTTACTGAGTTGACCGTGACGTCACTCAATTCAATGTCATATAAATTCCATTATTAGCAAGTCTTTCAAATTCGTTTTGACAGTTCTTAAAAAGAAGCTGATTTGACTACGAGGCTAGTAGCCTATTTATTAACTAACCAACATGCAATAATTATGTAAACGTGTGTTCGTTATATGTATTTTCGTATTTTGTATAAAAGAAGTTACATATTAAATAAGACAAGTTCCTTGTGCTTTTACTGTTTAGATACATCTGGTTGTTTTTTAATACTAAGACAATTTCTACCCGAAACCCAAATTAATACATGTATTAGTAATTACAAGCTTTTGACATCATAACAAAATGATAGACGCCGAAGTCAAGTAACTTCGCAATGAATATAAATAGTTCTACGCTGAAGTCAAGTAACTTATCAATAAATATCAATATTTCTACGCTGAAGTCAAGTAACTTCGCAATCAATATCAATATTTCAACACTGAAGTCAAGAAACTTAGCCATCTAATATGAATTGCAAGTATCTTTCGCAAGATACTCGATTTCAAGATAGAAATATGGTAGATACTTGACTTTAGCGTAGAATACCCCGTTAAAAAAAGATACTTGAATTTTTTAAAGTTCTGTATTTTGAAAAATATACATTATAAAAATTTCAAAAAAATACTAAAAGATGTATTTTGAAAAACTGAATCGAAAGATTTTCAGTGTACACCCCCTCCACCCGTTATCTCCACCTCCACACCCGAGTACTTTGAGTATGTGGATTAAGACACCATTCCCTACAATTATACCAAAATTCGCTTATACACGAATTATTTCTATGAGGTAGGCTTCGTTGAGTGTGCTACCACGGCAAAACGGAGCGACGAATTGATGTGATTTTTAAGTGGAGTTAGTTGAGGGGATGGACATAGGCTACTTTTTGTCTCTTTCTAACCCCCCACTTACCTAAAATGGGGGGGGGGGACGTTTGTACGCAGCATTCCGCAATTTTTGCGAATTTAACGCGAGCGAAGCCGCGGGCAAAAGCTAGTAAATTATAAATATTACTGTTAACGGGATTAAAATGAGGCGTTGGTGGCCTAGCGGTAAAAGCATGCGACTTTCAATCCGGAACTCACGGGTTCGAACCGCGGCTCGTACCAATGAGTTTCGGGTTGCGACAGAACAAATTAGTTCCGTAGGTCCTTCCGTCACTATCACACCGCACTCGTTGAGCTCTGGCAGCCTTACTCACCGACAGGAACACAACACTATGAGTAGGGTCCAGTGCTATTTGGCTGCGGTCTATATTTTTTTATAGTAATTTTATTTAATACCCTTACATACAGAGTAAATGATACGAATCGTAATACATACGTAAATGGATGTACATTTATTTTAATTATATACATAAGTACGTATTTACGTGTTTATTAAGTTATTAATATTATGCAGAAGGAATTCAACGCAATGTTGTTACAATAAAATTACATAAGTTGAGTTGAATGAAGTTACTTGTGTATTTAAATGGGAATGAAACAATATTTAAGTAACAAAATGTGACTTTGGAATTATCATAATATTATTATACGCTAATTTTCTATGAAAATATGGCGTTTATGGCGCTTCCTGGCTTTAAAACCCCCGACGAAAAAACGACGGGGTGTTATAAGTTTGACGTGTCTGCCTGTCTGTCTGTGTGATTTAGTTTTTTTTTGTCTGAAAGCTAGATTATCTATGAATATGTCGGAGTAAAGTTTGTATGCTTGACGTAATCTAGCTACTTATGATGTTTTGTAGCCATGCAAAGTTATTTATTCATTTTAATTTATTTATCAATCAGCCATGAACAACTGAAGGACTTACACATATAATTATGTATGGATTTTATTAGCTTTAAAATATACTAATCACTTTTTAGGCATCTAAAGTTACAGCCAAGTAATTAATAAGTTTAATGTAAGTTCTTATTAATACCTCTGAACAATGACGCCTGTTAAAATATCAGTTCTTAAAATGTAGCAGATACCTATTTATTTATTTCAAATACGCATTATAGTAAAAACTAAAGCACTGTATAACTAAATAGTATTTTATGCAACAGGCATTTAAATAAGGTCAAAAAAGACTAGTGGCGTGGGTAATAAAGAAGCCACGAGTTTTTTTTTTGTGTCAGTTAAACACCGTTGTTTTTTACGACCATGTACTTAGTTTTTAATAGTTTCTAGAATAACTTTCGTGAAATTCACACTGATTCCTGTATTTTTACGCAAAGGTTTGCGCAGCCCAGTCCAAAGCCATCCCGCGCACGCGCGCAGTATCGTTATATTAATTCGTTACCTACCATGGTTAAAGAACCAAACAATGCGTTTTAAATTTTTTCGTTCCTGCTCGCATGCGCGGAAAGCCGGCGGACGCTGGCTTTGGGGAATATACTTTTATGTAGGGTTTTAAAGATGTATTGTATGCACGACCCTGTAAATGAGGAGTAACAGTTCAGGAGTAGAAAAATACATAAAAGCGTAGAAGTACAAAAATACGAAAAAATAAACACATCTAAAAAAGACGAAAAAAAACAATACGTATTCTATTTAGGCGACGACGTAACAGCGTGGCTCCGTTGCGTCGTCTGAGACGGCGTAGTTCGGCAGGTTGCCCCGGAGCCGCCGAAATATGACGCCCTTCGGCTAAAAGTCTGCGCTCGCTATGGTGTCCTGCAGCGGCCGCGGCACTGGCAACACAAACGAATTGAAGTGCACGTAGTGGTGCGACTGCTGTCTATCTCTGTCATACGCCACCTCTAGGCGTTTGAGCATTGAAAGAAGACATGCTATCTCTCTATACGCCACCTCACGGCGTTAGAAGGCATGGAAAATATCGCACACAGTCATCTACAAGCCTCCCATTTCTCAGATGTTGAGGTGAGAGGATTGAACCAGTGTGCCAAAAGGTTCTATGTTCGCGTCCTGTTGGAGGTGTAAATTTTTACAAAAAAAAACCGGCCAAGAGCGTGTCGGGCCACGCTCAATGTAGGGTTCCGTAGTTTTCCGTAATTTTCTCAAAAACTATTAAACCTATCAAGTTCAAAACAATTTTCCTAGAAAGTCTCTATAATAAATAAATAATAATAAATATTATAGGACATTCTTACACAGATTGACCGAGGCCCACGGTAAGCTCAAGAAGGCTTGTGTTGTGGGTCCTCAGACAACGATATATATAATATATAAATACTTATATACATAGAAAACATCCATGACTCAGGAACAAATATCTGTGCTCATCACACAAATAAATGCCCTTACCGGGATTCGAACCCGGGACCGCGGCGCAGCAGGCAGGGTCACTACCGACTGCGCCAGACCGGTCGTCAAATCTATAAAGTTCTACTTTTGTGATTTTTTTTATATTTTTTAAACATATGGCTCAAAAGTTAGAGGGGGGGGGACGCACTTTTTTTTCCTTTAGGAGCGATTATTTCCGAAAAAATTATAATTATCACAAAACGATCTTAGAAAACCCTTATTCATTTTTAAATACCTATCCAACAATATATCACACGTTGGGGTTGGAATGCTTAAAAATATATCAGCCCCCACTTTACATGTCGGAAACCGGGAAGTGGGTCTTTGGAATTTCATTACAAACAGACAACTGGACTGAAATTAAAACACTTGTAAAAAATTTTTTCCATTATTTAGTTTATGAATTTTGCATACTAATTTATAAATGGCGTGTGTCTGTTTGTTTGTCCGTCGTGATTTTTTTTTCTACGTCAAAAAACGGATAAAGACGAATGGACGGACATGAGGCCTAGTTTTTAAGCGAGAAGATAGTTGAGGAGGGATGGAGAGTGGCATAGGCTACTGACTGATGGAGAGTGACATAGGCTACTTTTTGTCTCTTTCTGACGCGAGCGAAGCCGCGGGCAAAAGCTAGTAGGTATCTAAATCTAAAGACACACACGGGTCGAACGCGACACAATAACCTTTTTAGGTATCTTTGATCCAACGTTTCGTGGTCCACGACGGCCATGATGTGTACAAAACGCGAGAACTTAGTGTTACATACATACATACATACAATCACGTATCCCATAAAGGGGTAGGCAGAACACATCAAACTACTAAAGCTTCAGTGCCACTCTTGGCAAATAAGGGGTTGCTAGAAAACGAAACTGTGACATTGCAGTGACAGGTTGCCAGCCTCTCGTCTACGCCACAATTTAACCCATATCCCATAGTCGCCTTCTACGACACCCACGGGAAGAAAGATGGTGACATTCTTAACCCGTCACCACACAGGCCCTTAGGCAGGAGAACTTAGTGTTACATCTCAATTTTCATTTTCTCAAGCTTCATAAAGTTAGACTGACCTCGTGACGGCTACAATGGCTACATATCAAACTTCTAACAAAGTTACCAACATACTTGAAGAATATGTAACCGTATGTATAAATAATCAATTCACTTTATCGGTACGAAGAGTTTGCAGTTCAAAAGTTATATGCGAGAAGGCAAAGTTGATGAAATATTTATTTCGTTATAAACTTTATCATTTTTCGTTATAACTGAGTCAGTTGCGGGACTTCGGACCGTCAACATCAGCTCCTGAGGATGCCTCGTAGAGAGGCGAAACACGTGTCGAGTTATGTATTTTTGGTGGTGGGTTGTTATATTTATTTGCGTATTTATTATTTTTGCGGTGGGAGGCTGGGAAAATTAATTGCATGTAAAAAATACGCAAGTAATTATAACAGGTTAGCACTGATTGACTTGCACGTTATCTATTCGCGGATTAGCAAAGGAAAGTTCTAGTTTACGATTAACATGGATTTCCGCAAAGTAACGCCTGATTCCATCGATTCTTTATCAAACTGTTAAGAAAACTTATGGGTGTACTTAGTTGTAAGTTTTGCGGTGTGAGCAAACGCGCGATGAAATGTATGAAAGAGGCGCCTTCCTACGTAGACAGTCTAAGCTCGTGTAGATGAACGCGTACCATGCATGTATGAGTGAGATATGACAGGTCGACTGGTCGCGTGGTTGACAGGCGGTAACTGTGTGGTAACCGAGAGCGGGTGGGCGGCACTTTCAGTGGGAAGCGGGAGTAGCCATACTGTACGATAGTACCCTTTATGATATTGTGGTGTAAGTAAGTTTTAGGCATGATGATGATTATGTTCGAGGTATGGAATTACCAGTCCATTCTTGAGGAGCTACGCATAAAGCGCCGACTGTCAACAATATGCCAGGACCATACTCTTAGTTATTTCGGTCAAATTTCACGTCGCCCGCCAGATAGCCTGGAGAGAATAATTATGACGTGCAAAGTTGAAGGCTTGAGACCTCAGGCACCTCCCCCTACTAGATGGTGTGCTCAAATTACTGCACCCATGCGATTAAAACTGCACGACGCCATGCGCTTGGCGAGGAACAGACGCCTATGGAGGGACCTGGTCTTCAACAGAATGACATGATGTCACGATCCTCAGCATTGAGGGAACAACTAAAGAAGAAGATGGAATTAAAATTAAATTACCTAAAGTTGCATTTTACGAAACATGTTACTTTGCACAGCCAGTTATGATCCATATGCTTAAGCATTTAATCAAATTATAAACTAATTCAATTCTAAATTATATTTTAAGCGCGTTACTCACGTATTAAAGTCGATATGACGCTACATAGTCGTTATCATTTTTAGGGTTCCGTAGTCAACTGGGAACCCTTATAGTTTCGCCATGTCTGTCTGTCCGTCCGTCCGTCCGCGGATAATCTCAGTAACTGTTAGAACTAGAAAGCTGAAATTTGGTACCAATATGTAAGTATATCACTCACATGTATGACAAAATAAAAAGTGGAAAAAACGTTTTGTAAGGGTACCCCCCTACATGTAAAGTGGGGACTGATTTTTTTTTCATTCTAACCCCAACGTGTGATATATTGTTGGATATGTGTTTAAAAATGAATAAGGGTTTTCAAAAATCGTTTTCTGATAATATTAATATTTTCGGAAATAATCGCTCCTAAAGGAAAAAAAAGTGTCCCCCCCCACCTCTAACTTTTGAACCATATGTTTAAAAAATAAAAAATAAATGACAAAAGTAGAACTTTATAAAGACTTTCTAGGAAAATTGTTTTGAACTTGATAGGTTAAGTAGTCTTTGAGAAAAATAAGGAAAACTACGGAACCCTACACTGAGCGTGGCCCGACACGCTCTTGGCCGGTTTTTAAATATGTTAGAGTCTCTTTGTTCCTCACCAATTACTAGCAAAAATGTTGGATGCTTCATACCTTCGTACCTGTCAGAGTTAATTTATCAGGAACCTTTTTATGCCTTACTTTGAACAAAGAACTATCAAAGTTAATAAAATTCCTGTTATAAAACAATTGTTATTTTCTTGAACGACTTACGACAAGGCCTTGTATAGACAACAGCATAAAAATTTATTGTATTACTACATACTTGTTCGTTAGTGTATTACACCCATACACATAATTGTAACTTATGGCACACCTCGGACACTGGCGATCAAATATATATCAAAGAGGCGCGTTCCTAGCACACAGTCTAACCAACAGCACAATTTAAACCACATTGTTCGGGAAATAGATTGGTAACTGAAGTGATTTTTTACTACCTCATTGGCAAGCAAGCACATACAGCACCTTGATGGCAAAAAGTCTACCTTTGGACGCCTGTAGCTCTAGAGGTGTTCCAAGCGTATTGCCAACTCCAACACCCCCCCTTACGTTGGCGCAAATTTATTTACAAACAGGAACACAATACTATTATGTGTCGAGATTGCGATATTGTAAGTGTGAGGTCAGGTTCTTGGAGTATGTCCACTCCTTTTGGTTGCCATATTTTGGCAAAGCAAGCGTTGAATTTTCACTTTCGTAAAATGAGATTTTTCGTTTTCACCCCTTTAGCTATTAAGCAGTTTTTTTTATTAAACAATTAGTCAAAAATTTCAAGATACGTCCAAAGAAATGTTATTCGGTGCAGAACAAATTCACTATGTTCCGATGCAACAATAGATAGGTTTGTCTCAGGAACATTGTGAACTGCCTTCCGTTGTGCTCACGCACATTTGTCACGGTATTTTGCATGTGTAGCATCAGTAGAAAAGTTACTACCAACAGTTTCATGGACTGTTAATTCATAAACAAGTGTAACAGTATGGTAATTAAAGCCGTTTAATTTGAGTCTATTTAGTATAACATTTGGATCTGTTTGCAAAACATTAGCATCATGTTTATTTAGTTCAGTCTCGACTCATTTACATTCGTCGCATGTTGATGTGTATCGATTTATATGTTAGTACACGAAAATAAATGTCCGACCGAAAATGTATTACTTGTATTATGTAGTGTTAAAACGATAAAAGTAAAATAGTCCATATTTGCTAACAGTACATTCGAAAGTAAAATATCATTCCTGCAGGCCTATTAACGAATCCGTGCGCTTATAACAATTTTTTCGCATACATTTCGCTTCGATCGTCGAGATTGCACCTTACGCACGCGCACGACGGAAAATAATTGATCGCGAACGCGCCCAGTGGAAAGAACCAGAGTTCTAATGTAAATCAAGTAGAATACCAACACACGTGAAGGCACCGGCAAAAAAAATGCACACACGGACTTGAAGAAGCAAGCACCGTGACCGTGGATAAAAATGATCAGCAGTGCATTCGAGGGTCCATTGACGAACTAACCACCGATGAAGGTGGTGCGGATCGAGGAGTGGTGACCCACAAATGGATTGGTGACTTTAGTGCTGAAGTGTAGTGACATTGGTTCAAAATGACTGCCATATTGTTGATCGCATGTATGGTGGTGGCGCAGGCGAGGGCGGGTATAGTTGAGTTGAGCTGCAGTGATAATGCGACGTGTATAGAGAATATGGCGAGGGAGTTTGTGCGGAGCATGCGGCAGCAGAGGGCAGTGAGGGTGTTCGACGTGCTGACGATCGAGCCGGTGATGACGTCAGGGATGCGACAAGCGCGATCGAGGCAGGGGTTCCTGTCGAAGTTCCTGGAGAGTCACGCGTTCAGCTTCGACTGGAACGACTGGTCGTTTCGGTTGACCAAGCCGGAGGAGAGGAGCGGTGTCGTGGACTTGGAGGTTTACGAGAGCAGAACTGCTAAAGGTTAGTGCTGTAGACATAACATATTCAAATGTGAGTGTGTTTAGCAAAACGTCCCACTTTGTCAGTTACCATTAAGACGAGATTAACTTGTATCTTTACATATTCAAATAAACTAACGCTTTTAGGTGCAAATTGATTGGGAAATTGTAAACTTATTAATTGCAAAATATTTAAGATTGGTCGTAAAGATCACTCATCAAAATGTGACAACAGTAAATTTAACTAACAGTTAGTAAGTACAATAAATATGCTAGAATGTAATATGTACAATGAACACCAGATACTTGATTTAAAAGAAAAACATAACAAGGTATATTAAATACGAGATAAGATGAAATAATTAATTTTATCCGAATCAGTTTTCCAATGACTTTCCGAAGTTACAAAACTCACAAAGCGTGAAAATCTTAATTAATTCGAGGTGTCTAGATAGTTTCCAAATTTCGATGTAATGAATTCGAAGAAAATGAAACTTCATTAACAATACAAAGATAAGTAATTTTACCTATTTTAAAGTTAATTAAAGGAAACATTTTTAGTAGTAATAAAGTAAAACCATTCTAAACTAATCGTTAAAGATAAAGTAAACTAAAATTAAGACTATCTAGAAATAAGCAGATAATTAAGTTACATTCCGGAGAACCTGACCAAAAAGTGCCAAAAATGCTAGCAGCATTGCCGCGTTGCACAGCCAGCGAAATTTGTTGGACAGTCACCGGCATAAATAAGTGATGATTTATGTACCTTGTCGCTTTTAATCGTTTGAAAATTTCGTATGACATTTCAAAAACGCTGTTAAAGTGACAAGGTACAGAAATTATCACTAATTTATGCCGGTGACTTGACCAGGTAAGAGCCGGATCAAACAAAAAATTTGCAAAGGAAAATACCATGAACATATTAATTCAGCTTTGATTGAAAAATCATGGTTCGGTACTCATATCGTCACACATGCCTTGTTCTAAGCTTAAGAAAGTAATAAGTAAATTTCGCCACTTATAGCAATTTTCGCTGAAATGGTTTGTAATAAGATTGTATTTAGAGTGAATTTGTTGGTCACTTAATTTGTTAACGAGTTAATGCATTTTGTAAAGGTGGGTGTACATTAGCAGATAGTTTGAATAGATTACTTGCTCGGATTTGAATGAGGAATTGAGAGAGGTTTCATTATTAAGGTTCAAACATAATGCTGTTTACAAAATAATTAAATATCAAGGCGAAAAAAGCAGCAATATTGTATATTTGAATTCAAGTGTTATGCTAAAAGATATCGAGAAAAGGATACGGCCGTGCTGCTTTTTTGCTCGACTTAGGGGTACGGTAGAGTTACTGCACTCCCCTAGATAGGAATGGATTCTCTTTAACTCACTAAGTTACATGAGAAATCTTACATTAATTTAAAGTAAAACTTTGCTTATGCTTCACAATTACAAAGATTGCAAACTCGAGACATCTACGACAATATATTGATTGTTACTCAATTTGTTCCGACACGCTTTCTATAAGATTTTGATAGTTCATAATTTGAATTTGTAAATCCTGCGGACGTAGCACACTAGTTTGGATAAACTTTATCACATCGGTGCGTCCCTATCGCACTTACAAATAGTGCGAAAAGGACGGCCGGACGTTATATCGTTTGTCACGCGACCATTGCATGCCTGGTTATTGTGCATATAGATAATGAATAACCTAACCACAAAATTAAAATTTAGAAAAAAACCCCGACCGCGACATAGCAGACCGATTTTCATGAAACATGGCTAAGAACACTCCCGACTAACTCAGCTTTCAGACACAAAAACTAAATCTAAATCGGTTCATCCGTTCGGGAGCTATACGATGCCACAGACAGACACACAGACAGACAAACAGACAGACAGACACGTCAAATTTATAACACCCCGTCGTTTTTGCGTCGGGGGTTAATAAATTAAGATATTATAAAACCGCACATAACACACATCAGATAGTATTGTATAAATTTCCGTTTGATAGTTTCAATCGTTGAATTTTCAACATGAATGAATATTTATCAAATTCCGTGTTATACGAGTAGGTACAATCATTTCCTAAGTTTTTTATTTGTCATAATGACTAGACCGCCTAGCAAAAATCACAATAGTTAATGTTCCTTGTAATAAATATATATTTATGATATAAATTTAAAATTAAGATGGCGAATGGTTAAATGCTATGTAATGTCAGTACTTCTTTATGGATCGGAGAGTTGGACTCTGTCCAAACAAATGTTATAAAAACTTGATGCCTTCGAAATATGGATATATAGACGCATGCTTAAGATAACTTGGCAAGATAAAGTTACAAATCAAGAAGTACTAAAAATAATGAAAAAGAAACAAGAATTAGTACTTACGGTAATGAAAAAGAAAACAGCTTATTTTGGACATGTATATAGACATGACAACTACAAAATTGTTAAAGGCATAATAGAAGGAAAAATCGAAGGTAAAAGGGACAGAGGAAAAAAAAATAACCTGGATGGATAACCTTAGGAGCTGGACGGGAATAGACGCTACCGTGCTGGACAGAAAAACTGCAAATAGAGAGGAGTTCCGGACTGTGGTAGCCGACATCCGAAGAGGATATGGCACCTGAAGAAGAAGAAGAATGTTCCTTGTAAGAACGAAACGCAACTGGCTCTGTCGCACCTATGTCCCTTACTTGAAGCTACCGGGAATTTATGGTCAAGCTATTGTGTCAAACTGTAGCAACCCTAATAATTGTTACGTATAAATATGCGCCGACCGAAGCAGGAATCTATAGGGACAATGTCCAATCACTGGTCATAGCTGTTTTTCTCGAAGTCGTGGCCAAGCAAAATTTCCTCGTGTGTGTACGCCGCTTAACCAATTCCATACCGATGACATGCCAACCAGTAATTAGCTCACTTTGCTGTGAAATTAGTCTCCGGCTTTCCTCTTGAGGAATTTCCGTTATTGCGGATTTTCTTTTTCCGTTTGAATTTGACGTCGTCCTTTCATTTTGCCGCTACAGATTCTCAGTGTGTAATTAGAAAATAATTATTTAATGTTATCTTCGGTTAGCTCGATAAATACTCATAAAAATTATTTAAGCGTAAATATTGTGGTTTGTTCCGGAGGTCGCGGGTTCGAACCCCGGTTCGCACCAATGAATTTTTCAGAATTTATGTGCGAAATGTCATTACTCATTTGATATTTGCCAGTCGCTTTTCGGTGAAGGAAAACATCGCGATGGAACCGCACTAATTCCAATAAGGTCTAGTTTACCCTTCGGGTTGGAAGGTCAGATGGCAGTCGCTTTCGTAAAAACTAGTGCCTACGCCAAATATTGGGATTAGTTGACAAAGCGGACCCCAGGCTCCCATGAGCCGTGGCAAATGCCGGGATAACGCAAGGAGGATGATGATTGTGGTCAATATTAAAGACGCAGGAGGAATGGGGGTGGTATTATTTTTAGTAATATTTAATGACATCGAGACCCTCTAGCACAACTTGCCTTGTCGCGCATGAGTCCATATTTGAAGTCGCGATTGATGTATGTACTCAGTACTAGATTACAGGTTATGCATCAAGGCTACCGGAACGGAATCGCTTATTAGGGATTTAACTATTAACACATCCAACGTTTCGAACCTTTACAGCTTTTGTGGTCAATGTTAAATATACAGGTACGTGATAAATGTAAATTTATTAAACGTGGTTTTATTCATCTTTATACAATTCCGTAAAATATATATATGTCAAACAGAAAAGAGGATAGAGAACATCTTAGTAAATTGTGTCCTTAACAAGTCAAATACTTCACGGGTATTTTGAATTTAATTGTTGATTACGTAAATTTTAGAAGTCATTATTTATTATACTGCTAGAGTGTGGCTAATGAAATATTGCCCCAACTTTTGGCGGGAAATTCAAAAAATCTAGGGCTGGTCACATTTGGTATAGTAGGAGATATAGTTTTGATACTAGAAAATATTTTTGTTTTCTGTGCACACTTATATTGAAAATCAATAGAAATTGCTAATATATGTACAGAAATTTGACAAAATCTGTTAGCATTTGACGTATTAACCTAAAAGTTTGACGATGGTTATTGGCATTTAAATATTAATAATTAACGTGTATTACAAGTATGGATGAAAAAATTAAAAGTGCCTGTTAGTATGTCTCACCACAGTTTAAATTAGACTACTATGCCAAATTTCAACTCCAACTTACAACATTTGCATTTGCTTGTTTGCTCACAGGCAAGACAGAGGCCGAAAGATGTGAAGTCTCCAACCCGCATTGGGCTAGCGTGGAGACTATATAGCCCGAGCCCTCTCAGACATGAGAGGAGGCCTGTGCCCAGCAGTGGAACGTATATAGGCTAAATTATATTATTTATTTTATTTTTTATATTTTTATATCAAATTACTACTGACCAGTCACTTCACTGATTTCTTCTAAATATTGGTTTTTCGTAAGTAAGTCGTTACGTTCCAATATTTTTATTTTATTAATGCTTTCCAGAGCTTCGAGTTTCTCCTTGTCTTTACACTCTTTTCCTGTTTATGAGATTTAAGTTTTATTATATTCACATACTTAATCAAAGTTATAGGCAAATGTTAGAAGTAGTACTTAAAGTATCAAAATATTAATAGAGCACCAACCTACTATATTGTTTACGACTTGTAAACATTGCAGTTTTTCATTATATGCCGCTTCACGTCGACTTCGCTCTTAGTTGTAATTATTTATTAGCTTAAACAGCAAATTGCGGACCTCGCTTGGTATCGTCATTGTTATAATATTTAAGATTTACCCTTAATAACCCGCGAACAATTTGAATAAGTGACATAAATTGACAGCAGACTTTTAGCCTTTTTTTTAAACCATAGACAATTGGTGATACCACAAGGAAATATCTGTCAACAATATTTGGCTAGCCAGACTCTATGAGGATGTATCTCCATTCGATGGAGGGTACATTTGGCAAGGTACAAAGATAATAGGTGGACTGTTCTGGCAACCAATTGGAAAAGTCCTCTTGGAAAAATAAACAGAGGGAAACGAAGAAAAAGGTGGAATGATGACATCATAGAAACCGCAGGAAATAATTGGGAGCATATTGCGGAAAACAAAATCAAATGGAAGAAGATGGAAGAGGCTTTTACCCTCAAGCGATCACACATCAATTTACAACAAACAAAATAATATAGCAAAATAAATATGGGATGTGTGAGAACAAAGCTAAATAATAAATGAGGATGTATACAAGTTAATATGCACCAATATCATTCATAATGTTAATTATAGATCAACTTGATTAATTTATAATTATTCCATTAGCAGCAATAATAATCACATCTGTTAGGTACATACAATACACGCGTGTATTGCTATTGTATAAATAATCAGTATTGAGTAATGACGATAATTATTAATTACTCGTATTATTAACTTCAATGAATTTTAGTCACACATACAAAATATTATCCGTGTAGTAATGGGTAAAGAATTTTACCACTCCTTACCTCCCGTGGATGTCATAGTCTAAGGTTCATTTGCGTTGTAGGCGATGGGTTTAAACCTCTCATATTTTTTAAGGGACTAGCTACACACAGGTGACGCACGTGGCGGACGGACGGACGCCAGCGCCGCACCGCCTGCGTGTAATTTAAAAAACGTCTCCTCAGTACATTTTGTATAGGAAAAAATAAGACGCGCCACACCCGTTTCAGGCGCGCGCCGCGTCGCTTGGGGCGCATCTTACGTCTTCCTTCGTCCGTTCCGCGTCTTACGACGTGCGTCGCATGAGTGTGGGTTGCCGCTAATATTAATTATTTTGCTTTTTTTTTACCCGTTATTTGCTAAGAATGTCATTTCAGCAGTTGCATTTGCTCTGTCTACCCTTTTTGGGAATACAAGCGTAAGTTTATGTTTCTCTGTATGCAGTAGTCTCTTAAAGTCGGACTAAACTTACTCTGCATGCTAACGAAAAAATGTGGAACCTCCAACGTCGCGTCGATATTTTATTTTTATTCGTGTAAAATGACCTTAAACTGCATGCGCCCTCTAAACGAATTAAATTTTGCATAATATGCCTATTCCCTTATTTGATTTGTTCCCGGACTCGATATTATTGAAATAGAATATCAATCGATAAAACAAAAAATACATTCGTAAAAGAGCCAAACCCACACATAAAATCACCTATTCTACTGAAAAAACCCTATCACTGTAAGCAATGTACGGTCGACTCGACTTACAAACAATTTCACAAGCACCCTCACAGGTAAACATGCCAAAACATATATATTAACAAGTCTCTGAGACAATGAAAATAAGGCCTTGTATACATATTTTTGGAATGTTTATTTGTATAGATGTTTGTCTTTGTTTGTCTTTACGTTCACAATGGTTACTCGTGCCAGTTAGTTGCGTATGTTGATGGAACCGTAATGGTATAATCAGACATCAATTCAGTGGTTTAGAGGAATACAAGCGTAACAATATAGGAAACTTACTGTCAGTAGGTTTGCTCCAAATGTAATCCACTAAAGTAAATACGAACTTAAGAACATTTAATTATTTAATTTATTCATTTATTTAAATAATCATCATCCTCCTTGCGTTATCCCGGAATTCGCCACAGCTCATGGGAGCCTTTGACAACTAATCCCTTGGCGTAGGCACTAGTTTTACGAAAGCAACTACCATATAATCTGACCTTCCAGGCCTTATTGGAATTAGTCCGGTTTCCTCACGATGTTTAACTTCACTGAAAAATGACCGAAAACCTCATTGATGCGAGCCGGGGTTCGAAGTCGCGACCTCAAGATCGAAAGTCGCACACTCTTACGGCTAGGCTAGCAGCGCTATTATTATTATTTCTTTAAATAATATTGCAAAAATTTAAAAAATATAATAATGTAGAAATGGTGGCCTTAATGCCTAATGGCATGTACAAGTCAACCGTCGGGCCAAACAGAGACATGCACCTAACAATGGAGCAAGGAGAAAGAAGCGGGTCTGAACTTTGGATGGCCGCCGTATCGACACATATTTTTTCAAACAACTTCGATCTCCTTATGAAAAAAAATTAAGAATATAGAGCAAAATTATGGAATATAAGCTATTTTTATTTCAAATAAATATTAGTAATATTAATTTAATAAATATAATAATCAACTGTACCAATTTTTCGACCACATAAGTACATTATAATCAGAAGACAAGGAAATTCAAATAGAAATAAGAAATGTTATTCAAAAATTTCTAGCAGAAGCCAATTTATCAAGAATCTTTAAAATATGAAAAGACTGTCTAGTACTGAGATGGAAAACCTTTTCTAGAAAATAAATATACTTATTACAATTGATTGACTGTAATTGGCAGTGACAACTGATTTTCTTTGAATTGTGAAATGTCACTTTCATTTTATAAACTAATACATTTCAGATATAAATTGATAAAATATTGGAACGTTATTGCATTTGACGTATAAAATAGTTAAAGTACCCATTGATTAGGTTATAAATTACATCAGAACAATAAATAAAGTTTCCATGAATGATTTTTTTTATCATAAAGTTCAAGAATGAAATACCTATGCTATATTTTAGTATCGGGTGATACCGGCAAGGACATTTATTTGTGTGATTGAGCGCAAACGTTTCTTCCTGAATCATATTTTTTTTTTATACTTTTAGGGGCCGGTTGCATCAAACTGTCTGTCACCCTTAAAGCGTTCCTTAAATTTTATTGTATGGGAAGTTCCATAGACATCTGCTGCGTGACGATGATGTGTTCAAATGTGGTTGATGCAACTGGCCCTAAGTATGATTTTATAGACACGTATATGTTAATCAGTTATATTGCTACCTAGAACCCATAGTTCACATAATTATGCTTAGTGTGAAACCTCGACGATCTGTTGAGGTTGAACAGTGTAAGGAGTAGCCCAGCATACAATAATATCCATAGGTATTAAGTGTATTAAATGAGAAAGTGTGTATGTGTCTGTTCTTTGTCCGTCTTTCACGGCTAAACGGAGCGACGAATTGACGTGATTTTTTTAGTCGAGATAGTTGAAGGGATGGAGAGTGACATAGGTTATTTTTTGTCTCTTTCTAACGCGAGCGAAGCCGCTGTCAAAAGCTAGAATTTTAATATTCCATTCTTCAACCCAAACAACCTATGTCCAAAACTTCCGTACACAATCCGTCCACGAAGCTTTTGTTAAGCCAAAAGGCACAATAGAAAACTCAAACACTTCACCACAAAATCTATCAATAAATGCGGTTGGACCTTTCACGGAATATGGGCTGAATAAATTATCGATAAGCAATTAATTAATTATGCATGGATACGAAGATAATAAATAACTGATTTCCTGATGGAAGTACAAATTAACGTTCACTTTGGTTCGCTCCACTGCCCGGTATAAGTAATGTCGGGTGCCGGAACTACCGCTTTGTATGTGACTCCTTTATGAATTAGAAAGAAAAATGGCAGAAGATTGAAATCAAACCTGATACGAATATGTATGTACAGATTTAAGTGGACAGAGTGTGTGTCTGTATAAATGTAGGTCTATCGCATTTGATTTCGGGTAATACCTTCTAAGATGTGAGCAAGATGTTATTGCGATATTATACTGATCTCAAAATAAAAACGTCGATATAAACTTAACTTCAAATCGGATTGAGTTTGGACAAAATCATTAACTAATTTCAGATATTTTTGTTGGGGAATTCAAACATTCTCAAGTCATAATAAATGTATTTAATTTTTTAGTACACCACACCACAACTTTTGAAGTAATTATTATTTTTAGTTCTTTTTTTTTCCATGCCCTATAAGTAATTATGTGATGTTTGGATACTTTATCGTGTAACGTAGTCAAAGGCCTAATTATTGTAGAGGCTACGTTTCTTAATGAAATGAAATGAAATGAAATGAAATATTTATTTTCCAAGTAGGCATATTACAATGCGCTTATGAACGTCATCTCTCGAACAAAAACTTTTGAACCTCAGTTTTAATTTGGCCTTTACGCCTCAGCCTCGAGAAGATTAATAAAAACTAAATAAAGACCTAACCTAGTATCAGAAAGAGGATCGAGTATTATAGAGAGTTACTGTCGATATATAAAGTAAAATGTAATCACAGTGCATAGACTGCAGGAACATCTCTCGACACAAATAAAGCTTAAACTTTTGAACCTCAGTTTTGTCAACCGAGCCTTTATTCCAGCGGTCGTCAAAAATGTAATATGTGTTAAAATGTCAAATATTAATATTAGCGCCATCTAGCCGAGCGTTCCCCAAAGGTGTAACGCCATCTAGGCCACCGTACCTATTTCTATATGGTTCTGAGGTTCGTTTTTTTTTAAACTGTAGCTGTCTCTACGGAGTTACAGTATATCTTTGCCTAGTATGTAACTATGTACATGCAGCTTTTTATTGGCTAATCACAACTCTAAATTTATTTTTCGTTCAATCATCACGTATCCTATTGAAGTCTTTGGTCACCTTAATAAACTTAGCAAACAAACCTCAGATAATATTTATATATTGGCATCACAGACCACCTCGTCTTCTAGACAAAGAATTCAAGCCATCTCAAAGTTACCAAATATGTCGCGTAGTGATCTGATGATGTCCTCCCAGACATATCCTTGGACGGACATATCCTGGCAAGCTTTAAATTTTAAATTATTTACTATTATTTGTAAACAAAAATGTTTAAACTAAATCTTTACGTGCAGTCATATATTTAGTATGGAACCGCAATAGATCGACCCAGTTGTGTCAACGTTCACAACCAATACTCGGGTAATTTAGGAATCAAAGAGTACATTACGATACAAGTGCGTAAAAAAGGAAGTTTGAAACGAGTGGCTATAGTAAAACACGACCGAAGGTAGTGTTTTAAATCGACACGAGTTACGAATTTCCTTTTCGCACGTGTATCGTACGACGTTTTTCACTACATGTGGCCCTCTGAAGTTTCAAACTGACAAGAATTGAACCACTTCTCGTACTAGTGCGTAAAAAAGCACCATCTGTACTGAAATAGTACATTTCGTTATAAGTGCGAGAAGTATGTCATTACTTCACGAGTCCCGAGACATTTTGCACGAGTGCGTAAAAACCAACTTCTCGCACGCTAAACAGCCAAAAAACTGGCACTTTTTGAGCAATTGTATTAAAATAGTACATTACGATACAAGTGCGTAAAAAAGGAAGTTCGAAACGAGTGGCGATAAATTAAAACACGACGGAAGGGAGTGTTTTAAATCGACACGTGTTACGAATTTCCTTTTCGCACGTGTATCGTACGACGTTTTTCAGTACAGATGAGCCTCCGAAGTTTCGACCTGGCATATAATGAACCACTTCTCGCACTAGTGCATAAAAAAAACACCATCTGTACTGAAAAAATAGTTTTAGGGTTGAACCTAGGCTGTTATTCTATGTAATGATGTAAGATGCTACGTTAGGCCTGATTTAGACGGCGTGCGAACTCGCATACGATTTTAATTACATTGCGGGCTGTTGAGGTTACATACAGTTTTGCACAGCCATCAAATACTGCAATGTAATAAAACTCGTATGCGAGTTCTCGTGCCGTCTAAATGGGCCCTAATTGCGTTGCTCATTTTGTAGTACGAGTATTCAAGACGCTACAGGAGCGAAAATGCTAAAATGGAAAGGAGCCCCCCTTTCAATTTGGGAATTTAGTAAAATGTACTAGTGTTATTAACTACATTTATCGAAAAAAAAAAATGTACATTCAGAACAATTCAGTTGAAATATATTGCGAAAAAATCTTTAAAATCGAGGTTTCGCTCTCGACTGTTTCCTCCTTCAAAACTTGATCAATCGGAACAAAATTTGAAATCCTGCGTAACAAGGAAATTGTCTGTGTCGGAAGGTTTAGTTTTTTTGGCTAATTGTTACCAATTTTGAATACCACACCTTTCTTTGCGCCATAATCAATTTAAGCCTCCGCCACACGGGCGCGTTTCGAGAGCGTTGCGTCAGCTTAGCGGCACGCGAGCTGAACGCGCGCTGTTTCTGCGCGTTGGCAGAGCGCTCCGCCGGCGTCGCGCCGGCGCATCGCGAGCGGTCCGCCCTCGGAACGCTTGTGCAGTCACAGATAACACAGCGCGTGTTGCGATCGGACGGATTTGCGGCATCATGAATTCGAACGTAGAAAGATAAATGCGAAAGTAACTCTGTCTGTCTGTCTGTCTGTCTGTCTGTCTGTCTGTCTGTTACACTTTCCCGCTTAAACCACGCAACCGATTTTGATGAAATTTGGAACAGACAATCTTTAGACCCTGAGACAGAACATAGGCTAATTTTTATTTCGAAAAAAAAGGGATGAAGGGGTTGAAAAAGAGAGATAGGGATAGCGATAGGGATAGCGATAGCGATAGCGATAGCGATAGCGGCACCTCTGGGTCGTCTTCCATCTGAAACTTATGACAGACTGTCTTAGAATAGTGTCTCTAGCACTTGAACAAGGGCATATCTCTCTACTCACGAGTAACTCCACATAAAATTCGACTCTACATAAAATTCGGCTCTACATAAAATTCGGCTCTACATAAATTCGGCTCTACATAAATTCGGCTCTACATAAATTCGGCTCTACATAAATTCGGCTCTACATATAATTCGGCTCTACATATAATTCGACTCTACATATAATTCGACTCTACATATAATTCGACTCTACATATAATTCGACTCTACATATAATTCGAATCGCAATCGCAATCGCTATCGCTATCGCTGTCGCTATCGCTGTCGCTATCGCTGTCGCTGTCGCTGTCGCTGTCGCTGTCGCTGTCGCTGTCGCTATCGCTATCGCTATCGCTATCCCTATCGCTATCCCTATCGCTCAGATCATGAGCGGATTGCGCGCGCATCGCGCGCTTCCCGCCAGCGTCCGGCGGGCGACACGCCGGCCGCCTGCCGGCGTCACGCCGGCCGCCTGCGGGCGTCACGCCGGCGTGTCGCTCCGCTGACGCGACGCCGACGCTCTCGAAACGCGCCCGTGTGGCGGAGGCTTAGTTTTTGGAAAAAAATGATGGGCTCTAGCGTCTTTAAAAATAAGAATATCAAAAGAAAACAAAACGATCAAACATAGATAAAAATAATAATAATCTGTGTTGAAAAACTCAGCGATCTATCTTCAAAAACCAGGGAGGAAATAGTCGAGAGCGTTTGTATGGAGAATTGACCCCTCCTGTATCGTCTTAACAAGTAAAATTTGTTAAACGGCTCATAATGCGGAGTCTGGGTGGTTTGTGATTGGTATTGACCTAAACTGTCTTACTCGCCCTCTGTCTAATCAAGAGCAAGCAACAAGACTGGACGGCGAAAATTGAAATGTCGTACGTAAACAACCCTCTACAAATATTGACTTTAGAATGCTGAAGAAGACGAATAAAGTGTTTTGGGGACGCGTTTTCATTGCCAGTGCCTCGTAGCCGAATGGCATTTCTGCGACGCGAAACAAAAACGAAACGCCGCGCTTCCAATTTTAAAGGTAGACATCTGTCACTCTCACACTGCTAAAGCGTGACAGACGTCTTATCCACGTGGATAAGTGATAAAATTAGAAGCATGATACGCCGGCTGGATCGTCCCGCCAATACGCAAGAGCGATAGAGATAGATATCTACGAGCGTTTCGTTTCGTCAGCGTTTGTGCCATTCCGCTACGTACCCTGAGTACATAGACAAATTCACGAACGCTCAAGATAATAATTGTCGGTATCGTTACTAGCTATACTATGCTGTCGCTGCGTGTGCGATTTGGTGGACAAAACTTTTTTTTTAATTTTTTTACCAGTATGAAATCAACATTTATTGGACAAAAATAACACTAAATATTTTACAACCAATTATCCGCAACGAAGGCTTCGTCATGAGGTTACAGCCATAAATCAGCAACAGGCGTCGTCCTTACACACAAACAATAAAGCTATGCGCAACAGGCTTCGTCATTTACCCATATGTGGGTTATTGCAACAACAACATACGCGCAAACTAACTAGGACCCGCCCGAGTCGTACCGGGCCCAAAGGTTCCCATCACACTAGCAGCATTTCCACGCTGTATAGCCAATGAAATCCCCTGCACCAGATACGACCCGGAACGCGGATCGCATTTTTTTAATTAAGTAGTATTTAGTAAAGTCCTTGAGCCGTGCGGGGAAAGGGGGGTTTGAAGGTATCATGTATCAGTATTTCGCCAAATATTTCGGAAACGATGCATCCTAACGACATGGTGATTGTAAATAAAATAAAATAAAAAATAAAAAATATTACAGGACATTCTTAGACAGATTGACCGAGTCCCACGTTAAGCTCAAGAAGGCTTGTGTTGTGGGTACTCAGACAACGATATATATAATATACAAATACTTATATACATAGAAAACATCCATGGCTCAGGAACAAATATCTGTGCTCATTACACAAATAAATGCCCTTACCGGGATTCGAACCTGGGACCGCGTCGTAGCAGGCAGGGTCAGTACGCGCTAGGCCAGACCGGTCGTCAAAAAAAAAGGTTGGAAAGGATTGTGAAAGACTAAAAGCTGATTTTTGTCACAAGCTTATAAAAGCTTTATATCTTTTTATTGCCGTGCCGGTTTTTTCCTTCACCGAAGTGACCGGCAAATATCAAAAGACATTGCGCATATAAGTTCCGAAAACTCATTGGTACGAGCTGGGGTTCGAATCTGCGACGCGATTGAAAGTCGCACGCTCTTACCGGTAGGCCACCGCTTCTCCATATTTATTATAGGTAAATGAATAAGTTTAACCAGTATATCAGCCCTGTATCGCCCATTGCTGGGGATAGGCCCCTTCTCCCGCTCCGGGGCTTGTCTCATCCAGTTGTGATCCGCAATTTTCCAGATGTCGTAGAGCATGCTCAGTGTATAACACAAAATATTCTAAGTTCGATATTTTCAACATGAAGTTTAGTCAGTTTGTTACTGCATTGAAACATGAACGATCTGTGTTGTAGCGTCCTTCTCATACGTCTATGTGACGCATTATGTACGTACAGACATATGTATTAGTTTAAAGATATAGTAGTTACTTTCTGATTGCTGAATTGCTTTGGATGATGCCAATTCTTTATTTCTGCATTTAATAAATTTCCCCTTTGAGCATTTCTGTATTAGTTACTAGTGGAAACTGTTTTGGCTCATGTTTTATTCATATTATTGCATGCTGTTTGTTTCCCGAAATAAATAAATAAAATAAAAATAAAATAAAATGTCTTCGACCCAACGGATGCCAGGTACCACTTACATTTGTTAGCGGCCACCATTCTGTTAACATTTTAGTCCACCTGCCATCACTCTGCCTAGCAACCGGCTCATATATCTCATTATACGTACATATACTAGTTTTTGCTCCCGGCTTTACTCGCGTTAAATTCGTCGTAAAGGAAAACAAATTGCGGAATGCCCTTTAAGCCCTTACTTTCTAAGGATCACTTTCTATACGTAAAGGAAACTTCGTCCAGCACTAAAAATATTTTATCCCCCGTTTTATGTTTCCAAGAGAAAGATAGTGACCTATATTTGTGACGTGATAAGAAAAATTGTATCTTTAAAGACATAAATGAAAGGTAGCCTAGTATGTGAAAATTCTTACAAGAACAACCTGTAACTACATTATCAAAAATATGAATCAACATAGTAGGTAGTCTTGACTCAGTTTGTATACGCGTCCCTTCAACTAACTCCACTTAAAAAGTCAAGTCAATTCGTCGCTCCTTTTTGCCGTGAAAGACAGATAAACAAACAGACACACACACTTTCCCATTTATAATATTACTAGCTTTAGCAAGCGGCTTCGCTCGGGTTAGAAAGAGACTAAAAGTAGCCTATGTCACTCTCCGTCCCTTCAACTATCTCCACTTCAAAAATCACGATAGTTCGCTCCGTTTTGCAAGACGGACAAACAAACATACACACACTCTTTCGCAATTATAATATTAGTATGGAAGTATGGATTTCTTTTGTCAACAACTTCCCAAAGAAACCTTATTAGCTACGTGACGTAGCTACATAATTAAATGTTTTTGTACGGGACGTTATTTGATCGTTATTTCTTCCTTATTCCTTGTTTTTGTTATTTTGTGTAAAGATGTTTCTTTACAGATGTTTACCGTTTTATTATTTTGCCTATATTTTTCCTTCTAATCGTTACGTTATCCTGTTTTTGAAATTGAGAGTAATTTGATTCTACTTCCACTCCCGACTAACTCAGCTTTCAAACAAAAAAAAAAAAACGAAATCGAATTCGGTTCATCCGTTCGAGAGCTACGATGCCACAGACAGACACACAGAAAGACGAACAGACAGACGCGTCAAACTTATAACACCCCGTCGTTTTTGCGTCGGAGGTTAGAATATAAACTTTCCAATATTTTCATCGCGTGCGCTGTAAGCTAAATACTTCAGCACATCCTGTCTCATCTAGTTTACAGTAATTAGTGGGCTGGCTTTGAATCGTTTACTCGCCGCTTAGTGCGGCCAGTCACGCGAGTGGTTAGTAGGACAGAAAACTGGAGAAAAATGTATTCTGTTCACTTTTTATTTAGTTTCACCTGTCTTCTTGTCTGTAATTAAATCTAGTTGAATCGACCCAATTTCTTAATGTCATTAAAAAGAAACATTAAAATAGTTATTTAATTAAGACGCTACAGGACCGAAAACGCTAAAATGGAAAGGAGGCCCCCCTTTCAATTTGGGAATTCTAGTTTAATATACTAGTGTTATTAACTATTTATTTTATTTATTGTTATTATTAGTTACAGTATAGGACTTATAATTAAAACATATCCCTGCAAAACTGCATCTACAGTTTGTCTGCAGGTATGAGTCTCTATTTAGCAGATATTATGTAGATTAAACTACTTATGTATGTACTTATAATTTAAACAATATTAATTACATATTTAAACACTTAAATGACATTTACACGTTTGTAACTGTCATTTAAGTGTTTGCAAGAGGTACAGTTTTAATGCGTTTTTAAATTTTTTCTTATTTGGCTCATGCCTAATATTCTCGGGCAGACTATTTAAAAAGTACGGAATTCTTTTCTTTAAAGTTCTATCACCAAAATAGTTACTAACCCGAGGGACTTCAAATTTCCTCGCTGTTACTGTTCTTGTATTATGCTTATGATCCAATAGTATTGAGATATGTTCTCCATTGCCATGGTTGTTAAGTGCTAGGAGGAATTTATGTTTTAAGCTAACAGGTAGTATTTTGCAAATTTTAAAGAGTTTAGAATAGTCACCTTTACAATTCTGTCTTGTTTTTTTATTTACGAGTAATTTTAAAAATCTGAGTTGTAATGCTTCTAATTTATCTAAGTACGATTTAAATGTAAGACCATAGCAATCGAGTGCATAGCTCAATACAGACTCCACTATTGAAAAGTATAGGCATTTTAGTTGTATATTATTAGGGACTTTAAAACTTAGGTGGTAAAATCTTCCTAGTAAAATTCTTAGTTTATTACAGATATGATTTATGTGTTGCTGCCAAGAAAATGTGGTATCTACTTCGACTCCTAAATATGTGACGCAATCTACTTTTTCTATTGGTTTGCATTGACAATTAGTTAATTTATTGTGATAACAATTAAAGCTATGAGTATACATTGGCAACGGTGTCTCTGGGGTACATAGATAGGGTGACTGTATGATAAGAAGTTTTGTTTTATCCGAGTTCAGTATTATACCATTATCATGAGACCATTTAACTACTGAATTTATATCCTGTTGAACCATATGACAAATTTCTGTAATATTGCTCCCTGCACGTAAGGTGCAAAGATCGTCAGCAAACATATAGGCAGAACAATTTCTTATAACTCCACACAAACTATTTACATGCATTAGGTAACACACAGGTCCACACACCGAGCCTTGTGGCACTCCGCACTGCACCGGTGTATGGTCACTTACGTTGTCACCTATTTTGACGCGATATGATCGTGATGTGAGGTAATCACGGAACCAATAATTCAGTGGCTGCCCCACACCACATTCTTCCATACCATTTAAAAGGGTGTTGGTGTCTAAAGTATCAAATGCTTTTTTAAAATCGTAAAAGATTGCTACAACAATTTTTTTATTATCAAGGTGTGTGTTTATTTCATCAGTAAAAGCGGACAAGAGAGTGGCAGTGCTTTTGTTTTTTTGGAATCCATGTTGACTATTATTTAATATACAATTTTTTTGTAGAAATGAGCTGGTTTGATTTATAATACATTTTTCGACTATTTTATCTATGCTGGACAGTATGGATATTGGTCTATAATTAGAATGTATTTTACGGTTACCCTTTTTATGTATCGGACGGACTAAATGATTCTTTAAGTCTGTCAGGATATTTTTGTTCTTCTACAGATAAATTTATAAATTTGGCTATGACTGGACTGACTTTATCTACAACTAGCTTTAGGTCGGACATACGTGCGAGATCACTCCCCGGTGCTTTGTTTTTATCTATTTGATTAATTACACGTTTTACATCAATACTACGCACGGGTTTCCATCTCATAGATACGTCAGCTCTATTTACATAACTACTTTGTCTAACCATCTATCGTTACATGTATGTTTTATTTGTTCTATCTCATTTGAAAAAGTAAATGCAAATTTATCACAGACATCTTTTATACTACCTTGTATTTTCATATTATTAAGTATGGCATTATCTAATGAAGTTTTATTATTTTATTTATTGAACAAAAGAAATCATTAAAAAATACATACGTTTAGATCCACAGCGCAGGCTTCGTCATATAACAGAGTGTCCATCCACCTAAGGTTTCGTCAAAATAAAACATTACCATAACATTTTCCGCAACACGCATTCAAAATCAAGCACACAAAAAAAAAAAGGCAAACACAATACTTAATAAAACCCTTAATAAAGTTTTTTATTTTATAGACTATTTATTTTATCCCATATTTTTTTAATATTATTATTGCACTTTAATATACTTTGCTTATCATATTCATTTCTACATTTCAAAGTTGCCTTATTACACCTATTTCTATATTTAGTATAGTTGAGTCTTTTTAACATATTCTTTGGGTCATTACACCATAAGACAAACAATCTATCACGTTCTGAGATCATCTTTTTCAAATTATCACTTACCCAAGTCTTATTATTCCTAATGTCACAGTTTTCTCTAATTATTTGTGTTCTATAACATGCATCATAAATATTTTTGAAAATAAGAGTAAATGCCTCGTTCAACTTAAGTGGGCATTTTAAGTTTAACAATTCCTCAAAGTTAGTTTCTAACAACTTTTCTCTTACCAGCCGATTATCGAGTACTAGTGGGGACGTTTATCGACAAAAAGAGGCCAAACCTTCTTTTTCTTGACCAAAGCATGAAACTTGGCACAGTTGTTCCTTATATCAAAATAAGCCGATTAAGATCGGGAGCCTTCGGGAGCCTCCCCCCTGGGGCTCGGGAGGGGGGGTCAAAGTACCGCTTCACCCGGCTTGCTTTGAAAAATTCTAACATAGCCCGTTTAGTTCATAGGTCATGTTTGGTATCGTTTTCGAGTAAATCAATAACGTAGAATTCATTTTTCGTACTAAAATTATGATTTAATGGTAAATAAAATAAAAAAAAATTAAAAGTTTGAAATTTTCATCTACGATTTACAAATTCAAGTCATCATAAATGTCAAACTGTTTGCTTTTTCTACAAATAAAAAATATGATATGAAAGCCTATTTAATATAGATTATGAATAATGTAACTTTTACCCACCTTTACTAACGTAAAGTTTCATAAAAAAAACTTTAAGCCGCGCGGCGTCGGGACGCCGCGAGCGTAATTTTAACATACCTTTATTTTAAAAAACTCTATTAGAACCCGTTTAGCTATTAGGTCATATTTAGTATCGTTTTCGAGTAAATTAATAACGTAGAATTTAGTTTTGGTACTAAAATGACCATTTAATGTTAAATGAAATAAAAATAAAAAATAAAAATTTTCTGTGAGTTGCAAATTCAAGTCACGATAAATGTCAAACGGTTTGCTTTTTCTAAAAATATAAAAATATGATATTAAAGCCTATTCACAAAGGATAGTACGCGTTCACCTACGCGAGCTTAGACTGTCTGCGGGGAACGCGCCTCTTTCATATATTTGATCGCCAGTGTCAGAGGTGTGTTAATGCATAAATAGAAAAAGATTCATTATTATTGACGTGTCGACAACGGCAACACTCGGGTCGGACCACACGATCTAAAGACCGACTGTACCTGTTATTTATTCATTGTAGTGAATCCTGAAAGAAATTTATATAACAGTATTTTATACAATCGTGATATAATACAAAACTTTTCAGTCGAGTACCATGTGTAGTACGGTACGAGAGTGAAAAGCTTAATTATATCACTATTGTATACAATACTTTTTCTACGAGTCATCATCTTCATCATCAATGGACGGAAATATCACCATTCATGCAAGTTAAAATTAATGTCAATAGAGTTGTTCACCGTTGTCTCAACATCGAATTACCTAGCAACCAATTGTTTGTAATAACCGTCTCTGATTGGCCGATAACGCGACAGAAAAAAAAATGTGTTTCAGATGCAGGAAAATTTGCCAGGTATCGCAAATTAGTATAGAAATTGTATCAAGTTCTATTTTTGAAATTATTATAGTTAACTAAAGTCCATTATAATGAGCTTATTATAATTGAGTCGGAACTGCCATAGAGTATCCAACACTGAAAAGTTAGCACTTATAGTTTAGTCAGTGGTGTCCTAATTGACAGATTACTCATACTCATACTATACATTCCCTTCACAAAAACATAGCTGGGTACATATGGAACTGCATAAAAAAGGCTCTACCCTCTTTATGCAGTTGCATCGGTTTTTGCAACCTGATTTACATTTACATCTTGTAACTTCTAAGCATATACTGGCCACTTCAGTGTTGTCTGACCAGTGTGGTACCCATTCGTCTCCTTCTTCCTTCCATCCCCAAGAAGACGGACTTGGCAAATTTTGGTGTGGCACCAACGCCTGACTCCAAACAAGAACGCCCTGAGTCCCATTTCTCAAAACTGAAAGTTACAAGTTACAAGCGGAAGTCTCTTTCCAACTTGTCATATTAGACATTAACAACCACTTGTAAATTGTAACTTGTAGCTTCGAGAAATGGGCCCCTGGTACACTGCGCAGTATATGCTGATCCAAGGCAGCCTCTGAAGGAGGTATGTTCTCCAATTGTCGATCTTTTCTGGTACCTAAAGAGGTAGGTACTTCGACCACTCATTCACCGTTGCGCAACGACTTGGTCTGAAACAATATGTGCATTATCAATTTAGAGTCTACAACTATCAAATTACAACTTTTTGGTGGATCACGTAACCTTCAGTATTACCCACTTACGTTACGTATCATAGAAAATTATTACAAACTTTAGTAGAATCTGATTTGCCTCTGATATTGCTCCATCTTGTAATAGTTTGACACCTTGAGTGGCCTGGCTAAGCTTCAAAGCCAAAATAAAACGTTTCTAGATTAGACATAGTATGGGACAGGTACGATAAACGCAGCTTGAAACGATCAACAAGGGAGAAACATGGCCACCCAAGGCTTCAAACTATTACGAGATGGAGCAATATCATAGATAGGCTAATCAGATTCTACTAAAGTTTGTAATTATCTTGTATGATAGGTAAGTGTGTAATAGTGAAGGTGATCCACCAAAATGTTGTAATTTGATAGTTGCAGAATCTGTTTAAATAAAATGACAATGCACATATTGTTTCAGATCAAGGGTCCTTACGCAACAGTGAATGAGTGCCGGAAGAACCTCTTTACTAGAAAAGATCGACACTTGGAGAACATACCTCCTTCCGAGGCTGCCTTACTTCATCATATACTGCCATTTGTCTAAGACTGGGGCTAAAGACATGCCAACCACACCCTTGCTGCCGACGCATTAGGACACCACGGACTCCACTGCCAGTCTATTGCTGGCCGAATTTTGTGACACACTGCACTTAACGATTTAATCCGCAAGGCTCTCGGCACAGCGAACATGCCGACAACCCTCGAACCTGTCGGCTTGTCAGCAGCAGACGGAAAGCGGCCTGATGGTTGCTTGCTTTTGCCTTGGTTTCTGGAACGACCCTTGGCGTGGGGCGTGACCTGTGTGGATACCTTGGCTCCGCCCAACGTCTAACGCTCGGCCCAGAAACCAGAGACTGCTGCTGCAAAACGCCCAGTTTAAACGGGCAAATATGCATTTTTTAAAAACAACTACATATTTGCGGCAATTGCATTTGAAACATTTGGACCATGGTCATCAGACACCAAGCAGTTCGTGAAGGAAGTTTCCACCAAACTTGTCTGGGTGTTTGGTGACATAAGAGAAAAAGCAAACGGTTGACATTTTTGTTGACTTGAATTTGCAAATTATAGATGATTTTTTTTTTAATTTATTTACAATTAAATTATAATTGTAGTACCAAAAATAAATTCTTTGTTATTAATTTACTCGAAAACTATATCAAACATGACCTAATAGCTAAACCGGGTCTAATAGAGTTTTTAAAATAGAGGTATTTGAAAATTACGCTCGCGGCGTCCCGACGCCGCGCGTCTTAAAGTAATTTTTTAGTGGAACTTAACGTTTGTGAAGGTGAATAAAAGTTATATTTTTTATAATCTATATTAAATAGGCTTTCTTATCATATTTTTTATTTATAGAAAAAGCAAACAGTTTGTCATTTATGATGACTTGAATTTGTAAATCATGGATGAAAATTTCAAATTTTTTAATTTTTTTAATTTTACTTACCATTAAATTATAATTTTAGTACCAAAAATGAATTCTACGTTATTGATTTACTCGAAAACGATATCAAACATGACCTAATAGCTAAACGGGGTCTAATAGAGTTTCTAAAATAAAGGCATTTTAAAATTACGCTCGCGGCGTACCGACGCCGCGCGTCTTAAAGTAATTTTTTTGTGGAACTTTACGTTAGTAAAGGTGGATAAAAGTTATATTTTTTTACGCGCCGGGTGAAGCGGAACTTTGTAACAGGCGCGGGCGGCTGTGCCAAGTTTCATGCTTTGGTCAAAAAATTTAAGGCGCTCGCCGCCGCGATCGGCCCGATCCGCGCGCGCCGCCGCCGCCCGTCACTAGGCTCGGTTCCCATTGTATCGCGACTGACGTGAAATAGTGATCGGAGATCTTATGCGTGATTATTGCAGAGTCTATAATGGATGATGGTGTTCTAACGTAAATACTCGTATGGTCTATACGTGATTCTACAATTTTTCCCATAACTATTTCTCGTCGTGTTACATCCTTAATACATTTTATAAATCCGTATTCTGATAAAATATTTTCATATGCTGTAACTTTACTGTCCTGATTATTTAACAAGTTAATATTTATATCCCCACAAATTATAACCTGTGAACTTATAGGTAAGCTGTTTAAAAGATTACGAAACTCAGTTAAAAACTCTAATATTCTATCCTGTTTATTATAGCGAGGAGGTCTGTATATAGATATAACATAAACATGTTCATTATTATGATAAAATGAAATGGAAACACACTCTGCGGCTCGCATGACACTCGCGGTGGCCAGCGCACCCGTCTCGCTCGCACGCGCGGAAGAAATTGACCCCTCCTGTATCGTCTTAAATCAATCACGCCTGTATCCCATGAAGGGGTAGGCAGAGCACATGAAACTACTCAAGTTTCAGTGCCACTCTTGGCAAATAAGGGGTTGAAATAAAACGAAACTGTGACATTGAAGTGACAGGTTGCCAGCCTCTCGCCTACGCTACAATTTAACCCATACCCATAATTATTATTGTAAAATTTGTTTATTATCTTTCACTTGTAAAATGTACTTTTATTTGACCAATAAAAGCTGTATTCCGTAGGAGTTGAGTGGGATCTTATGAGTTAAATTGTGAAAGACGAGAGGCTGGTCACTGCAATGTCACGATTTCGTTTTTTTGTAACCCCTTATTTGCTAAGAGTTGTACTGAAACTTGAGTAGTTTCAATCATGTGCTATGCCTACCCCTTTAGGGGATTCAGGGGTGATTGTATGTACGTATATGTATATTATGTAGGTAGGTATTTGTTGGGGTATTGGTGAGTAATAACCATAATATGGTGACATAATAATGGTATTGCAGGAATAGCAGGCAGGTACCCTTCAATGATTTCTTCTATATTTTTGATTTTACAAATTAATTTAATTTTGCTTAATTAAATGAAATTTTACAATTATTTGAGATAGAAAGTGATTCTATATAAATTCGCAAAAATCGCGAGAGCGGCTTGTGTGCCGTGTCGTAGAGGATGGTAAAGTGGGAGAGGCTGTCGCCTAGAGATGTGTCAACCCGGTTTGCCAACCCGGTTCAAACCGAGTTAGGCTCAACTCGGCCCGACTCGGTTTGACAGTTCACCAAACCGGTTCCAACGAGCAGACGGAACGCAGCCGAACGAACGTACTGATCGGTCCCCCTCCCACATGACTCAACTCGAAAATGTTGATAACGAAACCGGCAATCGGTATCGGAACTGCAAGCCAGCGAGTGCAAGCAGGATAGCTGTACTTTCGCGCGGAAGTGGCGCCACGGCCAGAATCTGAAACACACTCCCGGTCCGCCCGACCGTGGTCGCTTTGGTTTGAAATCAATTATAACAGATGGTGCTCTTTTTCCTAATAATAAATGGGGAAATATAACAGTTTACAACTGTAATTAAATGCTCCCGCTATTCTGCCGTTGCCGCCCTTACCGATATTCTGTGAATTCTGTCTCCGTTACGAATATTTTGATGAAATGAAATATATTTATTTGCATTAATTTAGTTTCAGTTTAGCTCGTTCAAACACAACTTTAATTTTAAATAAATAAAAAAACACACGTTTATATCATGTGTTTCGGGCATAACTTGACTCGACTCAACCCGACCGACTTGATTCGTGTTCAATTTTGACGAATCGCTTCACACGGGCCAAACCTAACCGCTACATTAATACGCTAAGGACCGTCGTAGCAACTCGGTTTGGTCAAACCGGGTTGAAACCGGTTTACGTAGAAAATCAAACCGTTCAGCCCGGTTTGCGATATTTTCGGTTTGGCACATCTCTACTGTCGCCGCGCCCGCGCGCGGCTGCGTGGAACTCGTCCTCTTCTCGGGAGGCCCGCTAGATGGCGCTGTGCTCGCGAACAGTATTTATTTTGCAAGGTGGTTAATGGTTATATTTAACCTGCACTCTTGTTAACACTTTCGAAACCGGGCTCTACGCGGCGCTACGACATTTTCGCTACATACGGGGAAACCCATGTAATCGGCTACGCTTCTACGAGCGGTGTACCCGACAGTCGGGTTCTTGGTAGCGAAAGTGTTAATATTGATACGCTACTGGGCAAAAGATTTCAATATTGATGCGCTTTGCTTGGATCGAAAAGATAAACCTTGATTCTTACGAGTGTTTTAAGACACGAAGATTGAAAGTACAAGTTTTAGCACCGAGTGAAATATATTTTTTAGCAGAGGAAAAGACTAACTCCGAAACAAAAAAAAATCAACCGAATGAAATTGCAAATGATACACAATCGTCATTTAAGTCAATTCTACCGGCCAATATAAATATGTGACATGTGAAGTTATATTACTTACTTCTTAGGGCCACTTGTACCAACGAAAATGGAGGGTTAACCCACCATTTTATATGGAATATGACAGCTGACAGGTCACTAACCCTGAGTTAAGTGGTTGGTACAAGTGGGCCTTAGTGCCACCTATTACGCCATGCCGTGTACTTTTGCTCGTGTAGTTTTTGATTCTAGTACTTGTAAGTAACTTTCGGTGGCGCTGTTTACTTTCACCATTATATTTAATACAACATATAGGTACCAATAACACAGTATAAAACTATTACCACAATATATCCTTATACTATGCCAATAATGACGAACTTAAAAAGTCTAAGAGAATTTGTTTATTTAAACACAAAATACAAACTTTGTTCCTCGCGAGATTTACCTAATACATTATTATTATTAACAGCCTGCGGTGTCCCACTGCTGGTCAAAGGCCTACCCCCGCTTTTTCCATTCCTCCAGTTTTGTGCAGTCCTCGGCCATTCTTTCAAAAAGGAGTCCAACTCGTTCCGCCATCGCATACGGTCTACCGGGACCCCGTTTTGGCCTGGGCTGCCACTCTGTGGTAATTTATTAGCTAAAAGAAGGTAGCTTTATTTGACGTTCATATGCGCATTGTAATATGCCTACTTGAAAAATAAATATTTCATTTTCATTCATTTTCATTTTCAATCTTGGCCCATAGCTCGTTCGGCATTCGGCACTTCAGCTTTGGCGCTTTCCGAACTAGGTCGACTATTTTTGTTTTGGAGCGCAGCGTGGTGTTCCGGATACGATCCATTAACTTTACACCTAAGTAAGTAATATGCTGCGCTCCATAGCTCGCTGACAAACCCCGAGTTTGGACGTCTGACTCGCCGTCAAAGACCAAGTTTGTGCACCGTAGGTGAGAAATGGAAGTAGGTATGCACATGTCCATGAGTTTTCGCTTAAGTGAAGTGAGTGGCAAATCGCCTTTCATGAGATGTTTCATGGACCAATATCTTCTCCAGGCGTTTTCAGTCCGTCTTTAGACTTGTCGCGCCTGGAAAGAAACTAGTTGGCCCAAGTAGATGTACTCCCTGGACATATGCAACCGATTCTCCGTTTATCTCAATCATACATTAAACCTACATTAAAGGTGGCTAAAATGATCGAAATTAAAATGAAAACTATATTACCAAAAATAGAATAGAAGACAGGTAAAGGTATAATTTATATCAATATAAAACCTTCATCAATTTTAAAATCAGAATGCCGATATTCGAGGGTAATAATGCCCCTCAGCATTTTCCCTTTGTACAATCAAGGGCCTTCAAATATATTAGTATAATAATTTAGTATGTCGTACCGCTGTGTTTGAATTTTCGTACGTGCTTGTTTTAGAAATCTGATATATCATTAAAAGTTTGTAAAGGTGAGTAAGTATAAATGTTTTTAGACTGAAAATGTTCGGGAAAAGCGTATTTTTAACCCCTGGAGCGCCCGCCCCCCCTAAATTACATACGATTTATAGACACCGTGTGTCTATAGGACGCTCCACGGGCCCCAGACGCAAAAACGACGGGGTGTTATAAGTTTGACGTGTCTGTCTCTCTGTCTGTCTGTTTGTCTGTCTGTCTGTCTGTGTTTGTGTCTGTCTGTGGAATCGTAACGCTCAAACGGAAGAACCGATTTAGAGTTAGTTTTTTTTTTGTCTGAAAGCTGAGTTAGTCGGGAGTGTTATTAGCCATGTTTCATGAAAATCGGTCTACTATGTCGCGGTCGGGTGTTTTTTTCAAATTTTTAATTTTGTGGTTAGATTATTGGACATAATATTGTACATTACGACACAAGTGCGTAAAAAAGGATGTTCGAAACGAGTGGTGATAAATTAAAACACGACCGAAGGGAGTGTTTTAAATCGATACGAGTTTCGAATTTCCTTTTCGCACGTGTATCGTACGACGTTTTTCAGTACAGATGAGTCTCCAAAGTTTCGACCTAGCATATAATGAACCACTTCTCGCACCAGTGCGTAAAAAAAAACACCATCTGTAGGTACTGAAAAAGTATTTAAAATGTACTAATGTAATGTTAGAGATAATTGAAAAAAAAAAAGGCGAACACACCAACACAAAAATTATGAACAAATTAATACCCTATTACAAATTTCCTATCACAGGTACAAGTCACCGGCATAAATAAGTGATGATTTCTGTACCTTGTCGCTTTAAATCGTTTGACAATTTCGTATGACATTTCAAACAAGACGTTAATGTGATAAGGTGTAGAAATCATCACATATTTATGCCGGTGACTGTAAGTAGGTAACAATATCAGTACAAAATGTGAACCGCTCGACTTCTTTACAAATGAATGAACTTATTTCTTCTATCTAAATATAGTTCTGCGGTTTTGAGGCACTTCACTTTCTCTATAAAATGAGGAGGCACACTCACAGGTTATGACAGATTAGTCCATTGCACAGATAAAGAATTTCATACGTGAGAGCGAGACGATGATTTTTTGCTCTCTCACATATCAATGACAGTGACATCCATGCACATGCACAGGAGCCGCCGGGCGGGATTGAGAATGTCAATTTCCCTGTCATTTAAATTTATTCAAAAACGTCCAATAATCATACAGTGTATTATTTACCAGAAACTTCGTTATTGAACATAACTATGCCCTTAATTGAATTAAGGAATAAAAAAATACTTTAAAACAAAAAAAAATAACCAGCAATGCACAGCACACTTGTCAGTTTTAAGGGCAATGACAAAAAAGTATTAGCAATGTGAGTATTGTAAGTAATGACACTAATGGCTGCGGATTTTGGAAAATTTACTTTGCAGTTAATTTTTAGAACTATTACTTGCTGATATACGCAAAACATTGCTAATTTATTGTATTATTTTTTAATAAATGCCCGCATATGGTGATAACACACTGTATTTATGAAATGTATTTGACCTAGTTACCGGGCCTTTTCGTTTTTCCCAAAAATAGAAGGGTAATCTCATAAAAAATGTTCACTGTTTATCCGGTCCAATGTGTCGCCAGGATATATTGTATAACATAATAATAATGCGAATGTAGGATTTCCTTATATCTTGCGCAAAGTGTATGTTTAACATGCAGCAGCACAGATCCATACTAATATTATAAATGGGAAAGTGTGTGTCTGTTTGTTTGTCCGTCTTTCACGGCAAAACGGAGCGACGAATTGTCGTGATTTTTTGAGTGCATATAGTTGAAGGGATGAAGAGTGACATAGGCTACTTTTTGCCTCTTTCTAACGCGAGCGAAGCCGCGGGCAAAAGCTAGTTGTTAAGACGATACGGTAGGGGTCAATTCTCCATAAAAACGCTCTCGACTATTTCCTCCCTGGTTTTTGAAGATAGAGCAATGATTTTTTCAACACAGATTGTTATTATTTTTATCTGTGTCGGACCGTTTTGATTTTTTTGATATTCTGCTTTTTAAAGATTCTAGAGCCAATCAAAAATTTCCACAAACGGCCTTTTTCATTGTGGCGCAAAAAAAGGTGTGATACTCAAGATTGGTAACAATTCACCAAAAAAGCTAAACGGTCCGACATAGATTATTTCATTGTTATTCAGATTCTCAAATTTCGTTCCGATTTATTAAGATTTGAAGGAGGAAAGAGTCGAGAGCGGAACCTCGATTTTAAAGATTTTTTTGAAATATCTTTTGACTGAGTTGTTCTTAATGGACAATTTTTTTTCGATAAATCTTGTTAATAACACTTGTATATTTTAAAATTCCCAAGTTGAAAGGGGGGCTCCTTTCCATTTTAGCATTTATGCTACCGTATCCTCTTAATAAGTTACTGACGTAACATATCCTTCACTTGCCCGTAAAAACAAGTACCTACGCTTTATGTAACTAATACTAATAAGTTACTACGCAAAACTCAGAAGGATAGTAGGTACGTGCCACGCGACTACACATGCAGACGGGTGCGTGGCGCCCCTCAGCCACTTGTTCACTTGACGCGCGACCGAGAGCGAGTGACGTAGGCCTGGCAGTAGCTGAATAAATGGCCACACCAGACACCAGTGTCCTACCATGGGCTCAAAATGTGTTACTAGATAGCGAGATTGTTACAGAGAACGCAGGTGATGTCTGGTTCTTGTTCATAACCGTTTGTTGGCACTGTTTACTCATCCATTTATTTTCCGTGAAGTATTCGCTATTGAGCAAATTATTCTAAACTCATTATAACTACACAGGCTATAACTCGAAAGCGACAACGTCACAGAAAATGAGTGAAGATAAAGATGTACACATAAGTCATGACACGGCCACACCTCGGGCATTTATTTATGAAAGAGGCGCGTTAATACATACATACATACATACAATCACGCCTGTTTCCCAGAGGATCCTGACAAATCACTTTCGCTTCACATACTTTCATAACGTTTCTCATATACGCTCATAGGTTTCGAGTACTTCTGACCTAGCCTTTTTGCAATATTTCTCCGATTTGAACAAGAAAATTCGCCTAGGTCTTCCACTTCCAACTGACCCTTCCACTCTTTTACACCATTTTAGATGGAATTTGACAGATGACAGCTCACTTACTTCGAATTAAGTGGTTGGTGGACATTGGTCTAAGCGCGACAAGTGGGCCATACGTGCGAATGAAAAATCGCTGTGTCGCTCCAACATTAAGGGCACCATCTTTAATATTAGCCTTTGAAGTCCTTTTTAATATTCAAAGTCAAAAACTCGTACGATAAACTCAGTTTCAAAGAAATTAATGGGGCACACTCGAAGGTTATGACAGATGGCGCCACCTTATTAGTCAATTGCACAGATAAAGAATTTCATACGTGAGAGCGAGAAGATGATATATTTTTTCTCTTACACACATATGAATGACAGTGACATGTGGTGACATGCCTAGGCACTTGCACAGGCGCCGCCTGGCTTCCTCATTCTTTCCCTACTGTGTAAATAAATTTACTGCGTTGTACTTTCCGCAATATACGCGTGCAATTTGTCAGAACTTTCATAAGCTTCGACCTACATGTTGCTTCGTAAGATTATTTATTTAAATGAATATTATTTAATAATCGCCATAATATATAAGGAGCGCCCGGGGTGCTCACAAATATCTAAATACGCCTGTGTTGGGTTATGTATAGTTTTTTGAAGATAGGCAAATAATATATTTTTCTCACTAGTGCGAGAAGGTGTTTAAATGCCAGGTCAAAACTTCGGAGGGCCGTCTGTACTGAAAAACGTTGTACGATACACGAAAAGGAAATTCGTAACTCGTTTCTATTTAAAACACTCCCTTCCGTCCACTTTTAATTTATCGCCATTCGTTTCGAACTTCCTTTTTTACGCCCTTGTATCGTAATGATAGAATACGTTATAACGATCACTAAAAGGTGGCTATTATATAGTACATTACGATACAAGTGCGTAAAAAAGGAAGTTCGAAACGAGTGGCGATAAATTAAAACACGACCGAAGGGAGTGTTTTAAATCGACACGAGTTTTGAATTTCCTTTTCGCACGTGTATCGTACGACGTTTTTCAGTACAGATAAGCCTCCGAAGTTTCGACCTGGCATATAATGAACCACTTCTCGCACTAGTGCGTAAAAAAAACACCATCTGTACTGAAAAATATTTTACATCACTATTTGCTCCAATTATTGAGAAATAGTACATTACATCAGAGGCCGGGAAAGTGAGGAATTCCGGCCAAGTGGGTATATACGGCCGAGCGAGCGTGCGAGCGAGGCCGGATAGAGATACGAGGCCGGGAATCCGTTTTCACGCCGAGGCATGTATAGTGCGTTTCTCAAACATACAATGAAATAAAAAAAAAATGCTCTAAAGGACAATATTTTATAAAAAAAGTTACTTTGCAGGCCTAGGCCTAAAAAATAATAATATGAAATCCCTTTACAGTCCTCTCGAGTTGTTGCGCCCAAAAAGCGATACTTCCCAGCCCATTTTAAGGAACGTAAAGACAATATTTCATTGCATGTTTGAGAAAACAAACATAAACTCATTTTGCACTCGATCTAAATATAAAACGCAAACATTGCAATTCATTTCTGTTCTGTCACTGACTGAGGGAATAAGTGAATGAATGGAATGAGTGAGTCGCATTCAGCGGAATGATACTAACAGAATGTTACGCGCTGAGTGAGTCGGCATTTCACGGAACGTAACACTGTTACGCGCTGTCAGTTGGAAGTCGCATGAGAAGTTTCACTTTAATAGAGCAGTCGCAATAGTGTGAACCGTCAGCTTTAACACTTTCGCAACCAATAACCCGCCTGGTGGGCACTCTTGAACTCTGCTCAGATGCCGGAGTACCCGCCGGGCGCATACAATATGGTATGCCATAAAAAGTCCTATTTATAACAGCACTGAGAGAAAATACAACCAGTTTTCATGTTCGTTCAACAAGTTTTTTGGTTAAAATAGCGCCTACGTGCTCTTTGGTTCAAACAACAAGCTACTTGTCATTTGAATCGGCAATATATTTGAATCAACAAGTCGATTTTATAAAAACAACCTGACACATATTGTTTTAAACATACGTTTGGCTGATTCAAACGGATAAACCGCAACAAGTCGAACTTGTTAAATTCACATTGCAAATTTCTCTCAGTGCGCGGTTATAAACAGGCTTAGGACTTTTTATGGCATACCGTGGTTCTAAAATCCGTGGAGTCGCCATATGAAAAATTTTCAAAGTCAAAGTCAAAGTCCAACAGTATGATGTCACATTAAATATAAATATTTATACACACTGTCACATCGTCACTGAGTTCATTTAAATTCTTAGAGGCTCACACCCCTGAAAGTACATATTAATTATTATAATGTAATTAAATGACAAAGAACTAAAATAATTTTAATTCATCCCAAGAAGAGAGCAAATTTAAATTCAAAGATGTAAAATCAATATTATAATAAATATTTATAATAACTGAACGAAGCATAAAACTATTCATGTAATTTCGACGAAATTTAATCAATCCTAGTAAAATTGATTATTATTATTATGACGGAGTTAAAATAAGGTTTTTGTTATAATTTCAGATGTTTCGGAGCAAGTGCCGAAGAAATCCAACAGCAAGGTCGAAGAAGAAGAGGATAAAACACCAAAAAGAACCGGCCTAAGTAAGTTATTAATATAATATACTAAATACCTTTTAATTTATTTACTAGTAAAGATTTCAAAAGTAAGGATACGAGAATTCATAAAGGGTGAGTGGTAATTCGATCTATTCCTTAAAAGGGGTTATTCTATAGGTAGTTTTTGTTATGCGAGTTCTTAGTTTTTTTCCGAAAAATTCTACCTCTCGGCCTATGAATGCAAATTGTAAAAAAAGTAAGTGCATTAGGGATGGTAATTTTTATTTCATTTTGTAGCCCATGAAAAAAGGATTCTTTTTAACATTAAAATCATATAAAAAAAGTTATGCATGATTAAAAAATAAAAGGTTAAAGTATGTTAAAGTTATCATTAAACATTATCATTTGGTGCGTTGAAACGTGATTGGTAGATACGTTTGAGTCACTCGCGCGATTGGTCGTACTATAGACTCGATTGACTCGCATTCGTGCAACATTGCACAATTTTAGTGCCCTTCCTTATGAATGAATATGTAAGTCAATGGTTACTAAATGCTTTCCGCGACTTTTTTCAGTCAGTCAGCAAGTCCTTAATCAGATGAATTGAACTTTACTTTGGACACAGATCAATATAGACTCAATCGTACATTATTCCATAATAAACAGTGTCAGAAGACATTAAATTTGATAAAAAATCTCTATCATAGATGTTGAACCTTCATGGGAAGAATTATTTAAATAGACGGCTGACTCACGTTTTTAAGTACAAAATTTTTAACAAAGCATTTTTGATGTAAAAACGAACAAAAGATATTATACGACTTTTGTAATTTATCGGCATTTTTTTACTATTTTTGAATGTATATTCACATAAAAAGTAAATGTTATTCATAAAAATGCCACTTAAAATAAGTTTTAATGTTTTATTTTTCTAAAAACCTCATTTTTGAAAGGTTTTACTTTTCACTTTTTTGACATCTATCAATGAAGATAGTGAGACTATTTCTCCACAAAACAACTAGGCGTTATCCAGAAAAGTTTATATAAAACTATAATCTCTAAATGTGGTCAGGAATACACTGCTAAAATTGTGTATGTTTTAATAATCACTGTCATACCATACCTACTTCTGCCAAAATATTTCAAAAAACCCAAAGCCTATAATAAAATTGTATATGCCATTGATGTTATAAAAGTCAGTTATTATCCACAAATTTCCATTCAGAATTTCATCAGTGTTAAAAGAAAAGTTTCTTTTGTCTCAAAAAGACGAGTTTTTGTAACCACCTTATGAAGATAACTTTGAAAAAGTTTCCTTTGTTTTCCTTTATCAAATTATTTTTCCCCTCACTAGCTCGGAAACACGTGTTTTGTCATTTAATACCAGCGGGTAAAAACGCATTTTATCCACTAGTGGGTAAAGTAATTTGACCTTGAATAAAGCCAAATTAACTACTTTAAAAATGATAAAAGTGGGTGAATCTTAGTAATAAAGATGATTTCGCAAATGTTATACTTTTATAAGACCAGACATTAAAGTTATTTGATTAAATTCGTTTAATATTTAACATTAAGTCTAAAAAACCGTATAAAAGTATTAACTGCTTTGCAAATTCTGAGATTTCGTACATTAGAAAAAAACATACTCCAGAATAAAAACTGTTTTTTTTTCCATGTGTTTTTTAAGCCGATTTTTGAGTCTCACTGTCACTAAAATACCGGTTGAAAACGGTGAATTGCCTATTATTTTCAGTGATAGTTTTCTGAATTCGAACACCGTGAGACTCAAAAATCGGCCCCCAGAAAACAAACCGTCTTTTTGCAACCCTAGGTCTCTATCATCTTTGTTTAAAGTAACGAACAATTCAAAATCATTCACCTCTTTTTTGGGCATTGTTATTTAAAATCCATTTAAAAAGCGAATTAAACCTTAAAAGATGTAATTATGAAGTATGTAATTGTCTGAAGTATGAAGATGTAATTATGAAGTATGTAAGTGATGTAATTATCTTTTTTGCAACAGGAACCTCGTTAATGCTGATAAGGACCAGGAAGGGTCCATCATACCCTTCCGGGTTCTTAGAATCTACAATTGTCATTTTGTAAAGTTTTGTCGACCTTTTTGCGAGAAATTCCAACCAATTTTAAATAAAAAATAAATAAAAAGTCATTTATTGTCGCAAATAATTTTAAGGTACAATTACTTAAGTATTTATTTCTATCATGCAACAGAGTAAGCTACGCTATGATACAGTACAATCATGTCTTGTTCTATATTAGCTATGATCACAACTTTGAGGACTAAAATAACTAAGTAACTACCAATAGTTAAATACTAGGTGCGACAATAGGCTCGAGACTCAGCTTGTGCCGCGAGTCTAGTGACTGCACAGCGCTGTTTTTCAGCCCGTACCTATTTCTTTGAGTGTATGAAAAAAAAGAATTGCTAGCTATCAGGGGTATAATGACTTCTAACCCGCGTTAACATTTGAATAGCTGCTCACAGGAGTTAAATAACAATTTATAATAAGTACTAATAGCAATTTAAATTTTAAATTTTTGCCCATAAAGTTTTACATTGTGTGAATAGTACTAGTATTAGTATTAACCCTTAAATGCATGATTCTTCTTTTAATGAGAAATTAATGTATGTGATAGACAATGTTTTTTTAACACTAGGAAAAATTTTACTACAGTTAGAATGTACTTATATGATGCATAACATCACTATACATTTAAGGGCCAAGTAATACATATTTAATAAAATTATATTAATATTATTCATGAAATTCACGTATCTCCGTCTAGCAATCGGACCCTATAGTTAATTAATTTTCAATGTAACAATATAACAATATTATTCAATGTAACAGTATTATGCACTATGCAATTAATCATCGTTCACATTTTTGTGTCATTAAAAGAGTTCTTTTAAAGTTAATTTTGAAGGTTGGTATTGATAAATTAGTACGAAGAGGGACTGTGTCTTTATCTTTACGTACGAAGTACAGTACAGTACGAAGAGGGACTGGATTTTATCTTCCTACTTTCTAATTTTTAACCCCCGACGCAAAAACGACGGGGAGTTATACATGAGTTTGACGTGTCTGTCTGTCTGTTTGTCTGTCTGCGTGTGTGTCTTTCTGTGTCATCGTAGCTCCCGAACGGATGAACCGATTTAGATATAGTTTTTTTTTTTTTAAACTGAATTTGTTGGGAGTTTTCTTAGCCATGTTTCATGGAAATCGGTCCACTCTGTCGGGGGTTTTTTTCAAAATTTTAATTTTGTGGTTAGTTTATATGAGACTAATTCCAATAAGGTCTAGTTACCCTTCGGGTTGGAAGGTCAGATGGCAGTCGCTTTCGTAAAACTAGTGCCTACGCCAATTCTTGGGATTAGTTGTCAAAGCGAACCCCAGGCTCCCATGAGCCGTGGCAAATGCCGGGATAACGCAAGGCGGATGATGGTTAGATTGGTTAGGTTATATCGTGTCAAGACTTTCGAAATAAGGCGTTCTGTGTTTGTAATGAGAATATGTCAACAGTGTCAGTTATAAATAATATATTAAATCATTTTTTTCTAATTATTGTTTTTTTATGTTAAAGCGGATTTGTGCTATCTCCAAGCCGCCAACTGGCGCAAGTTCGACTCGTCCATACAAAAGTACCGTAAATTTATATCGGACGCCAAGACTCCTTTAGGGTCACTACGCCAAAAATATACATAATATTATATAAATAAAACTATGTAAACGGATTAAATCGCGCATAATGAATTTACAATTCATCCCGACGTTTCGAACACTTTACAACATTAGTGGTCAACGGGTGACTTCAGTCATCCGCCAAGAAACGTCGGGATGAATTGTAAATTCATTATACGCGATTTAATCCGTTTCCATAGTTTTATTTCATGAGTAACTATCGCGGTAACCGAAGACAATATTATACATAATATTATGTTAATTAAAGTATTAATCTAGCGCCTATCTGAATTTTATTATCTTTCCACGCAGATGACGCAGAGGACATTGCTTCTAAATTTGCGTAGGCGTTTTCATATTCGAAATTTAATCGCATTCATATTCGGTTGTATATTGGAGGTTAGATAGATATAGATAGATAGATAGATAGATAGTTGTATATTGGAGGTTACGTTGTTAATAAATTAATGAATACACTTATTATGTAACTACAAGCATCCTTTTTAACCCCGGACGCAAAAACGAAGGGGTGTTATAAGTTTGTCTGTCTGTCTGTGTGTGTGTCTGTCTGTGGCATCGTAGCTCCCGAACGGATGAACCGATTTAGATTTAGTTTTTTTTTATCTGAAAACTGAGTTAGTCGGGAGTGTTCTTAGCCATGTTACATGAAAATCGCTCTACTATGTCGCGATCGGGTTTTTTTATTCAAAATTTTAATTTTGAGGTTATTAATAATAAATATTTCGAAAAGAAGATTATGCCCATTTTGTTAACGAAATAATCAATTACCTACAATATTCGTTTTACGAATTTTAAATGCTCGTGCTGACCGTACATCAGCATACTGAAACAAGGTATTTGGTCTTATCATAATAATTAAGAACATGATGTGATTTAGTTATTGTATAACTCTAAACTTTAATATAAATAAAGAAATAAATAAATATTGGGGACACCTTACACATATCAACTTAGCCCCAAACTAAGCAAAGCTTGTACTATGTGCACTAAGCAAAGCTTGTACGATATACATACTTAAATAGATAAATACATACTTATATATGTCGCAGGGAAATGGCCAAAACAGAGATTTGATGAAATCTCTAAGGGATATGATCAAATCACGCAGGATGTCAAAATGGCGAATCCATTTCATCATTTCTCTAGAAAATTTCAGTCATTTGACTAAATGCCTGACTCTGTTTAGTGAAATCACAAAATCGGCCAATAGACATGGCACGTTTTGTCATTTCACTAGATTTGTTTAGCGATTTAATAAAATCCCTGAACCACAACAATAAGTTGACGAAACGAGGTTATAAAGTCAACTTGTTTTATCATTTCGCGACGAAACCTGTCCAGAAATTTGATCAAATCACCATATTTATTATATCATATTTCAGTTAAGACTTTATCATTTCCCTAAATTCATTTAGCGAAATGTTAAAACAAATAGACTTTTTGAGTGCGTTCTTTATAAGCTCGTTTCGTCAACTCACTGTCGTGGTTCGAAGGGATTTTATCAAATCCCTAAACAAATCTAGTGAAATGATAAAACGTGGCGTGTCTATTGGCCGATTTTGTGATCTCACTAAACAGAGTCAGGGATTTAGTCAAATGACTGAAATTTTCTAGAGAAATGATGAAATGGATTCGCCATTTTGACATCCTGCGAGATTTGATCAAATCCCTTAGAGATTTGATCAAATCTCTGTTTTGGCCATTTCCCTACGACATATACATAGAAAACATCCATGACTCAGGAACAAATAAATAAATAAATAAATAAATAATTTTGATGGTGGTTAGTATAGGGCATAAAATGTACTAAAAACATATTAGTGATCCCGTCGTGTGGTTACAATTATTATGGAAAAAGAAGTAGGAAGTACTTAATCCCCAAATTATAAAATGAGTTACCTAATAATATAAACCTAAAAATGATAAATTTTTCTCTTAGAAAAATTAAAGATGAAATTACTATACAGTGTAAACATTGCATGAAAGCTGTACCTAGAATGTATCCACTTAGATACCTAGATACCTAGTTATTTTTCATAGATAAATTGAAGTTAAAACTTTCTGTAAGCAATACATCAAAACTGTACCTAGCGTAAACTTTGCTTAGATAGTTCTACCCACTTAGATTATGTAAGGGAGTCCCCTCTGCCAACAAACTGTCCTGCAGTTTGGCAGAAATTTAAAGTTGTCAAAAATGGGGTTATTTTGAGAATAAACTATTTTTTTTTTATAAATTGAAAATAGATATCATACACGAAAGAAAAAACGGCAAGGCCCACTGGTGGCCGAGCCGGGAATCGAACCCGGGTCTTCAGCTTACGCGGCTAACGTCTTTACCACTAGACCACACGCCCGATTTGATTTGTTCCCTAGTTGTATTTTTTTTTATTTAATTAGATAACTTAAAATTTAAATTTAAATTTTATGAAAAAGAAAAATTCGGTTCCAAGACAGTTAAGTTTAAAAGCTCATATCGGATATGTTTATTACATTGTAATGTCATTAACTGTCATCGCAACCACGTTCGTAGTAGAATCACTGCTGAAAAATAACTAAAGTAACTTAAAAAAAAAAAACTATCCTGACCCCTCGAATGCCATGTCCCGTATCCGGCACAGACAATTTAGACTTTAACAAATCAAAGTTATTAATAAAGTAGTAATGTTTTAACATCGGCGTTCAGGGGTTAACCCGTTCGCTAATACCTTGACAGCCGAACCACTGCCGGAGAAAAAACATACCCGTTTATGTATTTTCAGTGACAGTACGTCGACAGGCGGACCACTGTCAGCGAAAGGTTTAATTAATGATGGGTACTTAATGACTTATATGTCTGATTAAATTTATAGCCCGTATAAGTCCGTTTTCACATTATCCGATCCGATATCGTATGTCGGAAGGATTTCAAAGGCAAAAATCAAAGATGGCGGCTTAAATGTGTGGGATAATGTGAAAACGCACTAAGGCACATTTCCATGTCCATCATTTAGATGGCTGGTAGTCCTCAACTGTGCGTTTCTCCAGAAACTTCCTGCGTCGCACAGCTAAACTGTAGAATTAATTATCGCCAGCGGTATTTCCGGACCGATACGACCTTGAAACCTTCAAGAAAAGAGCGTACACAACTTAAAGGCCGGCAACGCACCTCCAACACTGGTGTTTCGGGTGTCCATGGGCGGCGGTGATCGCTTACCATCAGGCGACCTGTCTGCTCGTTTGCCTCCTATCCCATAAAAAAGGCTTACACACTGTGTTTCAATGCTCATGCTGACTGTACTGCCAACATTATTCACTTAATACGGTTTAATGTAATTTCCTGGTACTTTACGATATTTTCATCATTTTTTACGGGATCCAAGTTACGGTATAACTGTCTTTTTACAGTTTTGGGAAATAAGTTGTCGTATATAAATGTTTATTATAAATTGAATTCGTTTTATAATATTAGTAAACTTTTTGAGTACACAAATATAATTTTGATAAAATTCAAAGGTTATCAAAATATATTATTATTACTTTATGATATTTTGCTGCTGTAATTTAACTATTTAGTGAAGCTGAAGTTCAGCTTCACTAAATAGTGAAATAGCTGAACTTCATTGCTGTATGTAACGCTGTGGCTTGCGTGGGCGACGGTCGCGCGACGCATACGAAATCAAACCTTATCGATATGGAAGTATGAGACGCGACAGCGACGAACGCGCGACGGTCGCACGACCGTCGCCCACGCATGACACGGCGTAACACATTCATTAAGAATTTTATTAACACGCATAACGAGCACTTTTAACTGCCTATCAGGGGAAATAACTCGTGTCGAAACGAATTTGGGCGTTAGTTGTAGGGAATGGTGTATTATTATTCTGTAAACCATATTTTGCTGAATAGAATAGAATAGAATCGACGATAATGAAGATGAGAGTATTTTAGGGATAGAAAATAATTAGGAATTTCATTAATAGGAATGAACATGCCGTACATAAACGAATGTGTTTATTTCTTTAGTGTCCATATTTTCCCCTCCATATTTCAGTAACTTATTGATCCCAGATAAAAAGTGTGCACACCTTCCTTGGAGAAAATTTTATGAAGATTGCTTGTCTCAGAACATTTTTGCTATGTACCACAGTTTTAGAGCTATTCGCTAAAAACTAAAAAAGGTACTGTCAGCTGCAGATAAAAGTAGACCCTCTTGCATACAAATTTGTATGGCAGGGGGGCTCCTTTTCTCTGCAGCTGACTGTACCTTTATACCCGTTGGCTTCACCCCCACCCCCCAGTACTTTGAGTATGTGGATTAGAACACCATTACCTACAACTATGCCAAAATTCGCTTATACAGGAGTTTTTTCCCCTGAGGTAGGATTTGTTGAGTGTGCTATACTAGAAGTAATCGTGTTTATAAAATTGTATAATAAATTATTGAAAACAAAATGAATTTTCCAACATTGGACAACATGATTGAGTTACACAATTCCGTCCTTATTGCAAAACCTCATTTTATTCCCTGGAAATCGTATACAAACAGTAAAAATTACCTTCGCAAATGAAAATGGCCGGCGGCATTTTTTAGATTATCTGATTTATTAACTGTGAACCGTAAGCTGGAACTGACTATTTACATTCAAGTTAAACAAATAAATAAATATTATAATATGACTTCTTAAGCAGATTGACTGAGTCCCATGGTAAGCTGAAGAAATCTTGTCTTGTGGGTACTCAGACAACGATATAAATAATATTGTCACTACTTTTAAAAAACTTGTATCTTCGTCTGTCAATGAAAAGAAAATTGTAGTAAGTATGTAAGGAATGCATATAGACTTACTGCGTTTTAACTTTGAGGAACAGCGTGAGATACGAGATATTTTAAAAGTAGTGACGATATACAAATACTTACATACGACATTACGTAAAATGTGGTCTTTGTATCAATTTGGCTGACATAGTACGTTTTTTGAATTGAATTTAATTATTACGATCATGAGATCGGGTTATATGAATAACCCGGCAACTTTCAAATCTAGGGTGAACAGGCCCCGTAGCCGAATGGCATTTCTGCGACGCGAAACGAAAACGAAACGCCGCGAAAGGTAGCCCGGCCTTGTCGCGCCAATACACAAGAGCGATATAGACAGATATCTACGATCGTTGCGTTTTGTGAGCGTTTGTGCCATTCGGCTACGTACCCAGGCATCTTCTGGGTGAGCTCACTCCGTCGTAGGCCACGTCTTTGCCTTTGGCTAGTCTGTGGCCAAGAGTAAGCCCATTTATAATATTTAAAAAAATTATACACTTGCGAGGAGTGAATTCGTAACTGGTAACTCCCATTGGTCGTGTTTTAACTTACCACCACTCGTGTCGAATTCCTCTTAATGTACTAATTATACTTTCCTTGATAGTATAGATATTTACGGTTTTTGTGGCTTAAACGGCGCTGTTTCATTCGAGTTAATTTGTTTTATGTTAGTGTTGCAAGGAACTGTAGACATGGGTGAATCATTTTAATTTCAGCTAGAAAATTGGCAACGCGTGTAACATATTGGCGTTGATTGTCACAAAATACACGTCATTTTATGGGCATGTCCAACATTAATGCCAGCGGCGGCCGCTGGCAACTAATACAGGGTGAAATAAAAAGGACCGTTTAACCCTTAAATGCATGATTTTTTTTTTTTTTTTTTTTAGTTTATTCAGAAACCAAACAGTCACATAAACACATTACATATTGGCAATACAAAAATGTACTGCAAAAAGAGAAAAACAATAACAAAAGACCTGGAGGTTCATAATTGTAAACCAAATAATGTTCACTAAATGAATATAAGAAAACAACATAACGTAGCGTAATACAAGAAAAATTTTAAATTAAACTGCATACAACATAAACATAAACCTAAAGTAATTATGTTATTAAAACAACTTACGTTTAACAATAGTTTTTAGAATAGCCAACGAATTTTGGAAACAATCAACATCAAAAAGGTGTTTATTATAGTAGCTAGGAGCTCGTCTGAAAAAGGTATGTCTAGAATAGTTCTTGACACAAAAACTGATGTGAAACAGCGATCGAGGGCGCAAGGGCTGACGCGGACAACTAAAAGTAACTCGATTTAGCAGATTAGGGCAATTAATACTACCTTTAAGAAGTTTGAACAAAAACATGACATCTAAATAAATTCTACGGTCAGAAAGGGAAGGTACACCAAAATGTTTCGCTGAGAAGGTGGAATTAGCAAAATAGTTTCCGGTTCTGTAACTCAAAGATTTTAGGAAAATTTTTTGTATCCTCTCTAAACGGTCAATATGTACTTGGTACTGCGGGGTCCAGATAACACTTCCGAATTCAAGGATACTCCTAACAAAAGAATAAAATAATAATTTATAAGTATATTTTGGCCGTTTGAAGGGTTGACCAACGCGAAGGATCATTCCTAACCTCTTATATGCACGTTTACACAGATTATCAATATGTTCATTATAATTAAGTTGCGAATCCATAGTGATACCTAAGTCTTTAACGGAAGATACTCGCGCAATGTGAGTGCCAGATAAATTATAATTGTAAAAGATAGGATTGTGCTTTCGATTAAAACTAATAACAAAGCATTTATTTGTATTCAAAAACAAATGATTACGATGACAGTACAAAACGAAATTGTCTAAATCTTTTTGCAATAAAAGGCAATCCGCTTCCGAAGACACAGCTCTAAATATTTTTGTGTCATCGGCGTAAATAAGGTGTTCAGAGCTCCGAAAACAAGTTACCATATCATTGATATACAGAATGAAAAATAAAGGACCAAGGTGTGAACCCTGGGGTACTCCAGAAGGAATAGGGAGAAACCGAGATGTATACCCTTTCAAGGCCACAGCTTGACTTCGGTTGGAAAGGTAGGATTTTATCCACCTCAGGAGGTCACCGTGTATACCGAGTTCGAAAAGTTTCATAATCAAGTGATTATGATTAATTTTATCAAAACATTTCGAAAAATCGGTATACACGGCGTCCACCTGGCAACCAGAGGCTAAATTGTTAATAATAAAATCAGAAAAGGTCAGTAGGTTAGTGTCAACGCTTCTACCGCGGCAAAAACCATGTTGATTGGGCGCGATAAACTGGTAAAAAGCAGCTGTAATTTTGTTATAAACAATTTTTTCAAAAACCTTCGCAAAAATATTCAATTTGCTGATTGGCCTATAGTTTGTCACCAGGTGCGCGTCCCCACTTTTATAAATGGGCGTAATCAGAGCTTTTTTCCATACCAAAGGGAAATGACCATTTGACAACGATTTTTTATAAATTTGAGTAAGAGGTACAGCTAACTCCTGGGCACACATAACAATAAAGAAAGGATGTATCATGTCGGTACCACCACCCTTCCTCGTATTTACTCTCTTTAAAAACCCAAGGACACAATCCTCTGTGACATCAACGTTACTAAGATCTATAGGTGAGCCCTCCGGTACAGACTGGCGGTCAGGACAAACTGAACGATCGGGCTCAAAGACAGAGTTGAAAAAATCATTAAAATAGTTACTTATAGTAGGACCATCCGTGGAAGTATCATGAAGGTATGACATTTGATCAGGCACATTATTACTTGGAAATTTTGATTTCATAAAAGACCAAAAATATGATGGATTACTATGTATTTTATCCTCGGCCAGTGATATAAATTTTTTATAACACTCAGTAGCCATCTTATGCTCCCTGGATCTTAATAACACAAACTCCGCCCTATCAAGGGGATTTCCATACTTCTTTTAATGAGATATTAATATATGTGATACATACTTCTTTTAATGAGATATTAATATATGTGATAGACAATGGTTTTCCATAAATAATAAATAGTAAATCATTATATTATTTAATTTATTTTATTGTATATTAAATAATAATAAATAATGAATAATAATTTAGCAATAAATGTGATTTTGGATAGCTACATATCGAGCCACGGGCCATCAAATGTATGATGCATATATACATCACCATGCATTTAAGGGTTGAACTTTTCATAGTGACTTTTGAGGTCATAATTAACAACTTTTACGGGACCAATGCTAAAATCGCGAAAAATAATTTGGCTATTCCATACAAATGAGCGGCATCATGACAGTCGAAATGTACAAATCAGCCAATTCTTTTTAGAAATCAGCGTAATAAAAGTTGTTCATTATAATTTAATTTTCCCCTCACTAGCTCGGAAACACGTGTTTTGTCCTTTAATACCAGCGGGTAAAAACGCATTTTATCCACTAGTGGGTAAAGTAATTTGACCTTGAATAAAGTCAAATTAACTGCTTTAAAAATGATAAAGGTAGGTGAATCTAGTAATAATGATGATTTACCACCTATGGAACTACTGGAAGCAGTGATAAACGCATTTTTTGCGTTGTAGTTTCCTCGCTATAGTGAGGGGAAAAGTTTTGTGTTACACTCGGGTGCAAATGTATTTTACTTCTCGTATGTTAAAAAACTCGCAAGTTCAGGATTCTATTCTCGAACCACTCGCTTCACTCGTGGTTCAACTATAGAATCCTTTCACTTGCTCGTTTTTCAATTCCACACTCGACGTTAAAATACAACTTTGCCCCCTTGTATAACAAATAACTATTAATACTGGGTCGAAGTTGCCATCGGCAAGGCCAAGTAGGACTGTGTGTGTAATGTGTGTTTGTTTTCATATGAGTGTTATATATATTATGTATCTACTAACATAGTTCGTAAGTTTAAATTGCTACTTATGTCCTATGGATCATTGGTCTGCAATAAATGTTTTTTTTTATAACCCCTAAAACACACTGTGCTAAGTTTGAATGGCCCTTTTTATTTGACCGTGTATGACACCATACAATTTATTATGGAAAAGCCCACAAAATGAGAAACAACACCTCCGTCAGCAATTATTTAGGTACGCATTTCCGGTATTTACCGGAAAAAAGGCCTTGACAGACAGACAGACGGGTGGGAAACAAAGTGATCCTATTAATGTTCAGTTTTTCCTTGTGAAGCACGAAACAGATAGATAAAGTACATTATATATAATGGAACTTGAAATGCGTGTATCATAACACGAAAATAGAAAGGATTTTGGTTTCTTCTCCACACAAAAGAGGGAAACACGAAATGTATTTCGTCGCCGTAGAGCGAAAAGTCACCAAATCACAAAATGGCCAAAATTTACTTGTATTTGCATTATCGCCTCTTTTACTTACACACTCTGAAAAATAAATTGTGTGCTTACTTGTCTTCCTTTGCCTGTTAAACGGCTACATCTCAATTTTCAAAAATTTTGAGAAGTGGCCGTTTATGAGGCTTGAGATTTTGGCAGATTCGGGTTCAGAATCATTCAAGTTACGACCTCAAGTCGAAAAAAATAAAAATGTCTCCCGTTATAAATCATCTTATCCTCCTTGCGTTATCCCAGCATTTTCCACGGTTCATGGGAGCCTGGGGTCCGCTTTGACAACTAATCCCAAGATTTGGCGTAGGCACTAGTTTTTACGAAAGCGACTGCTATCTGACCTTCCAACCCCAAGGGTAACAACGCCTTATTGGAATTCCATTCCTTGGCAGTGCGCATAAGAAAAGAAGAATCAAAGCGCTACGTGCGAATTCGCGGAATATCTACCAAGTAAGGATGGAGACCGGCCGTGCGTCTAAGAGTCCGATGGTAGAATGGGGACGGTGGAATAAGCTCGTGTAGCTCTTGAGCACATTCCCCGAAGTGCAACCTGTGAAACTAGCGACTTTCCGCCGATGGGCCAAAGACGGCAAGAGTGACGACGAAATATTACCTATATCATTGTGTTTCCAATTTTCTTGAGTTATTGTTGACGTAAGAGATGACATGAAAATACGAGGAGTATAATTAAAAATGTATTAAACGTATTTAAAAACAAACTGAATAAGTATTTTGTTCTAAAAAAAATATTTTCATTCACTACCCGCTAGGCTAGACCCGGTCGTCTCACTTAACTTAACTTTAATGTTTATTTATTTATTAATGTAACCAACTTACATTTTTCGTCACTGATAATCACTCTGATTAGGTACAGATACCTTGAATGGGTCGGAAATAATAATTCATTAACAGTACTAATTATTCTAAATAATAATTCGTTAACTAGCCTAGTAAACCAAAATGAAACGTATTTATTATGTAGGAATAAGACCTCGGTACATGTAAAAGTAACTTAAACTCTAAGAACAAATTAAATTATTTTCATAGAAAATATTTTAACTTGTATTTTTTAAGTAGTAACACTACTATTATGTTATAAACATTAAATAAATGTCATATACAAAGAAAAAGTGACCAAGGCCTCCTACCAGTGCTCCGAGCTGGAATCGAACCAGCGTACTCCGCTTACCGGGCGAATGCCTCAACCACCTCAGGCCTGAGGCCTTGGTCACTTTTTCTTTGTATATGACATTTATTTAATGTTTATAACTAACTTAAAGCTACTAATTAATATAATACTACTCTATTAAAACTAACATTACTATAAAATTAAATTCTATTCACAAAACTTGTTCCGGGCCCTCTCAGATGCAAAGGTGCCCATCACACTCGATGCGTTCCCACGGCGAATTGCGATAGACAGCCTTTGTATCAGAAATGCTAGCCGAATAGTTAAAACTTACAACTAAGTTAAGTGTGACGACCGGTCTGGCCTAGCGGGTAGTAAGACTGCCTGCTAAGCCGCAGTCGCGGGTTCGAATCCCGGTAAGGGCATTTATTTGTGTGATGAGCACAGATATTTTGTTCCTGAGTCATGGATGTTTTCTATGTATATAAGTATTTTTATATTATAATATCGTTGTCTGAGTACCCACAACACAAGCGTTCTTGAGCTTACCGTGGGACTCAGTCAATCTGTGTAAGAATGTCCTATAACATTTTTTTATTTAAGTAAATAAAGATATAAAATTTTGTTTTAATGACAAGATAAATTACATAATCGGTCTGATTTTAAATTAAGTGACTACATACATACAGGGTGTAAACCTAATACGGGCGAACCTTAACGGTGGTGAGTATAGGACATATTAAAAATGGAATTAGATAATTTTACTTAAAATTGAAATAGCTTTTTTTATCCATACAAATTAATTTAGCCCGAAAAAACGTAATTAAACACACTCGCGTTTAACGCTCGTTGACAATTGTCATTGATTGTCATAGCGACCTCAAAACGTTTACAGTACATTGCTGCTGGGAATTTTATCAAAAATTCATTATGGGGTGAAAATTAAGAGTAACTCAAAAACAACTCTTAATTAATGATAACAATATTGAATTATATGCCTGGTTTCATTTATCGCCCTTATTAGGTTTACGCGCTGTATATTATAACTATGTATTAAAAACAAACCAAAATTATAAGACCATCTTCTTCTTTACATACATCTTCTTCTTATTTCTTCATCTTTTTCTTTCATACTCTTAGTTATTTCGGTCACATTTCACGTCGCCCGCCAGATAGCCTGGAGAGAATAATTATGACGGGCAAAGTTGAAGGCACGAGACTTCAGGCACCTCCCCCTACTAGATGGTGTGCTCAAATTACTGCACCCATGCGATTAAAACTGCACGAGGCCATGCGCTTGGCGAGGAACAGATGCCTATGGAGGGACCTAGTCTTCAACAGAATGACATGATGTCACGATCCTCAGCATTGAGGGAACGACTAAAGACCATCTACCGATATAGTAAGCATTTAGTATTTTAAAATGTCAAAGTCTCACGTCAGTAGTGGCTCTGTTTATTTATTTTAAAGACGGAAATGTAATCTTATATTGAAAAGTAATTTGAGAAAGCCAAGAGCAATAATCTATAATACAATTATGAAAGAATTCCACTCAAATCGAATTAATGTTTCCCCTCTGGATGTTTACAAAAATCGCTCACGAGTTCATCAGTTTTGAAATCGGAAACGAATATTTCTATACGTTAAAAAAAAGTTGAAGCGCAAATGTAAAATATTATCTCAATCAATTATTTTTACCGTTTATTTAGTTTATATTAAAAAATAATACCGCTAGTCGAGGTATTCCCGATGAACTACAGTATGGGGTTCTTCAAAAAAGGAGTGTACAAGTTTCTAATGGGTCTTGAGTTGCAGGCGTCCATAGGTTACTGTGACCACTTTCCATCAGGCGGGCCGTATATCTGTTTGCAACCGACGTGGTATAAAAAAAATGTAATAAAACTCGTATGCGAGTTTTCGTACCGTCTAAATGGGCCCTACATGTTGATAAGGGCTGATGTTGTTTTCGCCTGATTACGTAAAAGTAAAGGTAGGTTTTTAAATCATAATAAAATATGGTAATTTTGTTCTTCGGTTAATTGGACAGAAGTGAATCATATAAGATGTTGCTAGATTCAAGTAACGTTTGTAGTATTTTTTTTTATTTATTTATATAAATAAATAAAATAAATATTATAGGACATTCTTACACAGATTGACTGAGGCCCACGGTAAGCTCAAGGAGGCTTGTGTTGTGGGTACTCAGACAACGATATATATAATATATAAATACTTATATACATAGAAAACATCCATGACTCAGGAACAAATATCTGTGCTCAAATATCACAATTAATTACGGTTAAAACCAAGTTCTTTTATTAAAAAACTATACAAAAGCTACCATGTTATTTCACGCAAGTTGTACAAATCTGTTACACTCAACTGATCATTCTCTCAATCCCATTCTCCACCCATAACGGACATAATAAGTAATAACATGCCCACTTTTCTCAATATTCATACTTCATTTAACCGCTTTTACCCCACTTTCTTTAACGGGAATATTGGCCGTTCGACCGTCACTAATCACTAGAAATATTTGCAGCGGAAATATTTATTAATGAGATAAAAATTGTACGCATTTCACGTGAGATGAGCGTGTTTGAGTACAATTTCTGTTTATTAAATGAATGTGAGTGCAGCGACCAACACTTTGAGTACAATTTCTGTTTATTAAATGAATTTGAGTGCAGTGCGAGTTTTAGAGTCATGCTGTATTCATTAGCAAAATTAATTTCATCCACTTTAGTTTAAGTCCGAAACCAACCAACAATAATGGCACCGTCGGAAGATTCAAATACTGTTGCAATGGATTCGCGACGAAACTGCGACATTCAAATACAGTTTGCCCTAAAATTACACCGACATTATACAGTTTGAATTTTTTTTTCTCTGTCAATAATTTACGATTGAATGTCCCGAGAGAGTTTTGAATGATTCACGGTTATTTTCAATAGACTGATATTTTCAATAGACTGTTGATTTATGTCGAGCAGCTCCCGTTCCCGTTTTTTCCGTGATCATGATGCATAAAAGTGCGTCGAAATATCGGGAGTTTGACAAAAATCAACAAGGTAATCACAGTAATCCCGGTTAATATAAGTCTAATGTCCCGGGAATCTCAAAACAGACAAGTTTATTTACCGTTCCTTGATAGTTTTTGATTTTGTTTTGGATTTATTTCGATTTCGTGACTTTCGTTCAATAATATCTCCATTACTAGCGATTTAGATTCTACTCACAGAATCGAAAACTACATTTAAAATCCTGAAAAAAAAAACTGACCGTCCTTTTTCAAAAATAGCATTACGTCGTTGTTCCACATACTTTCGAACGGCGAATTCGTGCGTTCGAAATTCAAAAAATCGGGCTCCTGAACAATTTTTTTTTCTCCGACGCTCAGTTGTTTCTTTATGTTTATATTACTTATACTCCCTACATTGATGTTACAGGAAGACGACAAAAGAAGAAGGTACTGCAGGCAGTCATCCCACTCATGTTCGGCATGAAGTCAGCCGGCGCGGTCATTTTCGCGATGGCGCTGGTCACGGCGCTCACTCTGAAGGCGTACGTGGCTAGCAAACTGGCTCTGATGGTCACCGTTGGCATGGCGATCAAGAAGCTGTATGAGACTTACGGTCAAGGGTGAGTTTAAAAAAAATATGAATGTAAACCTGAATCTCGCACCTTTATAGTGGGGATATTACGGCAATATTCTGCCAGAGCGCAGCATTATCACACATATTCATACTGAACTATAATTATAGCAGATAATTTATTAATACTATACCGTAAACAGAGCTACCTAATAATTGTCCAAGAATTTTTAGCCGATTGTTCGCCAACAACGATTCGCCGAATGATATTTCGCAGAATAATCGAACTATCGATGTCACTTTTGGTCAAATAAAGTTACGTAGAATCTTAGTTCGCTTACAATTCAGTTCGCTTTTGTGTCAAATTTTCCGAACTATTCGACAATCTTGATTTGGCCAAAGAATTCCTTAGCGAATCGTTTGTCGTATCGATAATCGGCTTAACTTTTCTCGGAAAATCAATAGGGCACCCTTAAATAGTGTTTTGAGAAAGTTCACTATGACGTTGATGTCGCAAAGCGGTTTTGTTTATAGAGGGCCTACCTAACCAAGTTGACACGTTGGCTGTTTCCCATACGTCCATAGTTACAAATGCAATTAAGGGGCAACTCGTCAATCATGTTTCGAGGCAGGCTCTCAATGTTGTGATAAAGCTATGCACTCTTCATTCTATGCACTCTTTATTCTATATTATTTGATCCAGTTACCCCCGACTATCTTAAATCAAATTTCAATTTCATAGAACCGCGTCCCGGTTGTGAACTGCGTACGTCCCGAACTCTTAAGCTGGCTATTCCTTATCACCGCACTGGCTTTATTTCCAACTCCTTCACCCTCCAGGCAGCTCGTCTTTGGAATGATCTCCCTCTTCCCTTAAGGCAAGCACAGACCAAATTTTCTTTTAAACGCATGTTACGTACACACCTCTCCAACAAGCTCAAGGATAAATGATCTGCATATTGCTTATACTTGGGTACATTATATATTATATATTTATAGTTTGTATGTAAGTTTATATTATTAGCTATATATTTATATATTATTCACTCATATATACATTTTCTTTTATTGGATACATAGGTAATTTGATTTGTGTTTCTTGTCACATCTCTATATTGACAATCCTGCACTAACTAAAGTTTCTGTTTGATCCAATGGTTGACTGGTAGAGAATGCCTTAAGGCATTAAGTCCGCCATTTGTACAATTTTATGTCGTGCAATAAAGTTTAAATAAATAAATAAATAAATAAAGGCAAACTCTGTGCGGAGTATTACGTAAAATCTCCTAAAAAGACACATGAATTGATATATGTCACGTTTTATAGGATCTGAGCCGGAGTTTCTGGCGCTATTTTCTATGACAGCCGGTCTAACTGAAAAGTCACAATCATTGACGCTACGTGATAATCAAAACGCAGTCTAGTTCTGTTTCGCTACTATAAAGTATTGTGATGGTGGCTAACACAGGTGGCATATTTGCCATAGAAAATGTAGCGCCGGAAAATCTGACTCTGGTTCCAGGTCTAAATAGCATTAGTCTCTTTAGGTAGTCTACCTACTAGTTTCAGTGTCTAGTACACCATTTCCAATTCAAAATGGGCAGTTGTAATTTATTAGCAATGAATGTGACAAATAATTTCATTAACAGCAAATACCTCACAGAGAAGTAAGTAGGTATGCTAAGAGTGCTTGATGTACCAATTTCCTCACGTAATATTGAACTGAATACCTATATGTTCGACTTAGAGTAAAACTTAACATTTACTTACTAAGGTATAATAATAAGTTTACGGGAAAACTGCGTAAAACTTGTTCTAAAGGACTTTTAAAGTATAAAATGAGCACTTTTAGCTTACTTATTTAATTTAATTATTTCTTTATTTATCAGACTGACTATTACGATAAAAAATAGACGATAATTTTATTTTCTAGATTTTGAAGGATAGCAACTAATTATTATAGAAAACTGGTTACCTATGATTTGAACTAACAATAACTTATTTTCGATTCCAAATAAACAGTCCAAATAGTTTCCACAAATTAGAAATAATAAATTAATAGTTTAAAAAACACTATAAAACACGCTTTTATAAATGCACGTAAAAGCCAAAAATAAATTATGGATCGTTCAAGTTGTCTCTATTTGTGAGCTGAAGTTTAAAAACTATGTGCTTTTAATTATAATATTTGATTGTAAAAGCGTGGGGCGCTGGAACAGGAAAGACTTTTTGTATAACTTGCTGATAAATCAAATTATGCTATGCTACGGGAAGGAGGTTACACAGATTGACGCGCTAACTGGAGTTGTAGCATGACTAGTAGGTTCTACATTAAACAGTCAAATCAATTAAAAGTCAGTGTTCAAAGTAGGTACTAGTTTGTCGAACTCAGACAAAATATGCGCTAGTAGCGAGGAGAGTCGACAGTCACCGACACTTAGAACGCCGCTTTTTTCCGGTAATCAAAGTACAAAAGGGGAAAGTGTCTACAGTGACAGGATGCAGAGTTCTTGTTCGTGGACGAGATATCTTTGGTTCTTTTTGGTAACCCTTAGGCGGCATATGTAAACGTTATGTTCTTATGCAACTTCATTCGCCAGGAAGTTCGGATTAGTATTTGTTTACAAGAAAGTCTTTCCTGTTCCAGCGCCCCACGCTTTTACAATCAAATATTATAATTAAAAGCACATAGTTTTTAAACTTCAGCTCACAAATAGAGACAACTTGAACGATCCATAATTTATTTTTGGCTTTTACGTGCATTTATAAAAGCGTGTTTTATAGTGTTTTTTAAACTATTAATTTATTTTATACTTTTTAGTCATTAATAATGAAATACTTTTAACATTTATACATAAATTTATTTCAAATAGGCGGATTTTACATGCCATTTGTGGCTTAACGTGTACTTATTGCTAATCGCTACTTAATAATAACCAGCGGCTACCTTCTTATTACGGTATTATCATAAAAAGCTCTTAACCCCTCAGGTGGAAGAGCTACAAGTTGCATAGGGGAGAAGTGGTGCGGTCATTTTATAAAACATTCCGTTAAGTGGCAGGCACCGGGAGCCGGACTCTGGGAAAAACAAGCTGTTAAGTGGCAGGGACCGGGTCCCGGACCCCGTGCGACGATATGCCTAAATATATAAATAAAACCGTCTAAAACTATATCTAGCTTCCTCATATTTGCACGAACCATTCGTCACTAAACAAGGACGGCATTCAGTAAAGATTCAACACCTTCAAAACAACTTGAACTTCAAAACAACTTGAAATATGACCCAATTTGATTGGACCATCCGCCTGCCATGCTTGAGACACGTGTTTAAAAACCGTCTTTTTTGCAAAATATGTACTGTAATATGTTAAAAAAAGAGATATAAGTGTAAATAAATGTATACTTAAGTCCCTAAATGACTTTTTTCTCCAATTTATTGCTTTTTTTGCCTAAATAAAGTTACTTTAATAAATGGAAGTGGAAAATATAGCCATCTGATATTTGATCGAGTCTAGCAAAATTCACATAAATGGAATGTCTTTTTTTTCTACGGAATGATTTTAGCCGTTTCATAATGAATCCAGTGATATATGGTTTATGCACAACATCCCTAAATTTTTTGAGTAATTATAATTTTTGTAACATTAAGTAACATTCGCGATGACCACCCGTGAGGGCCCCGCCACTCAAGGGTAAACTTTTTCTGTCATTTTATCGGTATCCTTGCCACTCAACAGCTTTTTATTTCAAGTCCGGCTCCCGGTTACCTGCCACTTTACGTGCGGTCGGCTCCCGGATTTCGCCACCTGAAGGGTTAAGGGTCACAGGAAAACCATTACCCAACTTATTTTAAATACAACGTTGATCTTTATTTTATGCGGAGCGCTTCGCCCCCCAAGCCCCCCTTTGTTTGCTCTGAAATGTTACAAGAAAACGCTAACCCAACTTATTTTAAATACTACGTTAATCTTTCTTTTATGCGGGAGGCTTCGCCCCCCGAGCCCCCTTTGTTTGCTCTTAAAGGTCACAAGAAAACGCTAACCCAACTGATCTAAAATACTACATTGATCTTTCTTTCATGCGGGGGGCTTCGCCCCCCGAGCCCCCCTTTGTTTGCTCTGAAAGGTCACAAGAAAACGCTATCCCAACTTATTTTAAATACTACGTTAATCTTTCTTTTATGCGGGGGGCTTCGCCCCCCGAGCCCCCTTTGTTTGCTCTTAAAGGTCACAAGAAAACGCTAACCCAACTGATCTAAAATACTACATTGATCTTTCTTTCATGCGGGGGCTTCGCCCCCGAGCCCCCTTTGTTTGCTCTGAAAGGTCACAAGAAAACGCTATCCCAACTTATTTTAAATACTACGTTAATCTTTCTTTTATGCGGGGGGCTTCGCCCCCCGAGCCCCCCTTTGTTTGCTCTTAAAGGTCACAAGAAAACGCTAACCCAACTTATCTTAAATACTACGTTGATCTTTCTTTCATGCGGGGGCTTCGCCCCCGAGCCCCCCTTTGTTTGCTCTTAAAGCTCACAAGAAAACGCTAACCCAACTGATCTTAAATACTACGTTGATCTTTCTTTCATGCGGGGGCTTCGCCCCCCGAGCCCCCCTTTGTTTGCTCTTAAAGGTCACAAGAAAACGCTAACCCAACTTATTCTAAATACTACGTTGATCTTTCTTTCATGCGGGGGGCTTCGCCCTCCGAGCCCCCCTTTGTTTGCTCTTAAAGGTCACAAGAAAACGCTAACCCAACTTATTTTCAATACTACGTTAATCTTTATTTTATGCGGGGGGCTTCGCCCCCCGAGCCCCCCTTTGTTTGCTCTTAAAGGTCACAAGAAAACGCTAACCCAACTTATTTTAAATACTACGTTAATCTTTCTTTTAGCCCCCCAAGCCCTTTTCTCCGAGCCCCCCTTTGTTTGCTCTTAAAGGTCACAAGAAAACGCTAACCCAACTGATCTAAAATACTACATTGATCTTTCTTTCATGCGGGGGGCTTCGCCCCCCTAGCCCCCCTTTGTTTGCTCTGAAGAGTCACAAGAAAACGCTATCCCAACTTATTTTAAATACTACGTTAATCTTTCTTTTATGCGGGGGGCTTCGCCCCCCGAGCCCCCTTTGTTTGCTCTTAAAGGTCATAAGAAAACGCTATCCCAACTTATCTTAAATACTACGTTGATCTTTCTTTCATGCGGGGGGCTTCGCCCCCCGAGCCCCCGTTTGTTTGCTCTTAAAGGTCACAAGAAAACGCTAACCCAACTTATCTTAAATACTACGTTGATCTTTCTTTCATGCGGTGGGCTTCGCCCCCCGAGCCCCCCTTTGTTTGCTCTGAAAGGTCACAAGAAAACGCTATCCCAACTTATTTTAAATACTACGTTAATCTTTCTTTTATGCGGGGGCTTCGCCCCCGAGCCCCCTTTGTTTGCTCTTAAAGGTCACAAGAAAACGCTAACCCAACTTATTTTAAATACTACGTTGATCTTTCTTTCTTGCGGGGAGCTTCGCCCCCCGAGCCCCCCTTTGTTTGCTCTGAAAGGTCACAAGAAAACGCTATCCCAACTTATTTTAAATACTACGTTAATCTTTCTTTTATGCGGGGGGCTTCGCCCCCCGAGCCCCCCTTTGTTTGCTCTGAAAGGTCACAAGAAAACGCTATCCCTACTTATTCTTAATACTACGTTGATCTTTCTTTCTTGCGGGGGCTTCGCCCCCCGAGCCCCCCTTTGTTTGCTCGGAAAGGTCACAAGAAAACGCTAACCCAACTTTTTTTAAATACTACGTTGATCTTTCTTTCATGCTTCCCCCCTCGAGCCCCCCCCCCCCCCCATATTTCTGTTCTTATCTTCCGGCACCATCATCAGGCCTTGAAACCTAATCGTAGTCATAGTTCATTATAAGACTTTTCTAAGAAGCCCAAAAACAGCTATGTTACGATGTTCCATCATGTAGTTCCAGTTCATATCTTCCGGCTCCATCATCAGACCTTGAAACCTAATCGTAGTCAAAGTTCATTACAAGACTTTTCTAAGAAGCCCAAAAACAGCTATGACACGATGTTCCATCATGTAGTTCCAGCTCATATCTTCCGGCTCCATCATCAGACCTTGAAACCTAATTGTAGTCAAAGTTCATTACAAGACTTTTCTATGAAGCCCAAAAACAGCTATGATACGATGTTCCATCATGTAGTTCCAGTTCATATCTTCTGGCTCCATCATCAGACCTTGAAACCTAATCGTAGTCAAAGTTCATTACAAGACTTTTCTAAGAAACCCAAAAACAGCTATGATACGATGTTCCATCATGTAGTTCCAGTTCATATCTTTCGGCTTCATCATCAGACCTTGAAACCTAATTGTAGTCAAAGTTCATTACAAGACTTTTCTAAGAAACCCAAAAACGGCTATGATACGATGTTCCATCATGTAGTTCCAGTTCATATCTTCCGACTCCATCATCAGATCAGCTCAACAGTACCATATTATTGTATTGTCATCGGAACTACATATAGCTGCCAATTTTCATTACGCTACGATCCTTGGAAGATGGTTAAATTAGCCTCCGCAGATTCCATTACATAGTTAGTTACATACACGACGACCTAATAAAAGCGTGTTAAAAAAGTAACCCGTCGTCAGCAACCCGAACCCTCCTTGGAACTTGTACACTCCTTTTTGCTGTGTACTTAACACGGCAAAAGGGAATGTACAAGTTGCTAATGGGGTGGCAACGCGCATGTGACACTGTTTGCGTTGCATGCGTTCATAGGTTACGGTGACCGCTTTCCATCAGGCGGACCGTATGCTTGTTTGCCACCGACGTAGTATGAAAAAAAAAAAGTAAACGTAGTATGCTGTTGGCTTATATTTAAAAATGAAATGAAAACTAATATTACGATATCCAAACAAATGATACCCAAGCCTTTGAGATTGATGATATCCAACAAATAATTAGGGAAGTACATAGGAAGTGAACGTGATTATATTAATAGTTATTTTTATTCCAATTATTCCTGTCACTTCATTAGTTTTTGCAGCAGTATTAATTATATATATTTTTTTTCCGTTGTTGTCTTATCTATTTTATTTAGGAGATAATCAATAATTAATGAATCATAAATATTGAACAAATAACACTAATTATTTTTTTTTACAAATTATACTATAAAAAAAGGTAGTATACCAACCTAAAGGAAACCGTTCCGTGCCATGCCGGGTCCAAAGGTCCCCATCACGCTAGCAGCGTTACCCCGCTGTATGGCGATGGAGACCTGTTGGACTAGTCATGACTCGGAACGGGGTCTTTTGTTTTGTCTCTATTATACATTGAAGCTTTATACACCTTGCCACAAGGTGCGGATTTGGAGCCTATTTTTTACTTATAGTTATTATTATTATTAGTTTATTTTAGTTTTTAAGTTAGTTTTATTATTATAGATAATTACATTTACTTTGTTATCGTACCTAAGTGTATGTTTTTTTTTAGAAAAGTAAACAGCTTTATTCAAATTAAGATAAATACTTTCTAAAGGCTGGTGTTCGGAATTAAACACCTTTTTGATTTATTTTATTCTATTTTATTAGAGCAAAATCCACCACAGATTTCATATACCTATTATACCTATCACACACGATGAAGTAAACGTATCTACTTAGCGCGTCTAATGAACTCAGACAAATCCACTGAGTCGTCCGTCTTTACTCACAGCTTGTATCTTTCGGGCGTCAATTTTTGTAAGATGAAGTCGACAAAAACAAATGCCTCGTTACGTGATATTTTATTTTAAAAACACAAAAATTATAAACACTGAAGGGCATCAGACATATTTCCAATCACAGGCAAGTAACAACTTCAGTGCAAAATTTGACACGCCCGGCCCCGAAAATACAAATAGATAAACTTATTTCTTCTATCAAAATATAGTTCTGTATCAAAATCACTATAATGTAGTCGTGGCTGTCTCAATAATGTCAGTATCTGCCCCAATGAGACCTGTTTTACCAAATAATCCTAGATGTCACGGGTTCCCTCTATTTGGCATACCTTTAATTATCCGAAACGTTTTTCGCATAACAGACTTCGTATAATCCGTTTTCGACTAATGTCATTGTGGCAGAATACTTACTTGTCATAATCTAAAATAAAACGACTTTGTCCGAAAATAAGTTTGCATAATTATGTTCAGGCCGATTGTATTTATGAATAAAATTGATTCGCATAATTGTATTTGGCATATGTTTTGAAATCAGGATAACCGCCCATACTAAATGCTGTCAGGAGAGTCGGTTAGGTTAGGTTAGAACTGCGACCTCAACAAATACAAAATTTTGTTAACGATATCGGTTAGGTTAGGTTCGAACTGCAACATCAATATAATAGTAGTATTATGATAAAAATTCTGCATAGTAAATTTTGACTTAAGCAATGTTATGCACAAATATTTTATGCATAAACATTCGACGATTAAACTTTATGCGTGAAATATATTCGAACAAACAAAAATATGCCTGAACAATTTATGCGTAAGTATACTATGTCAAAACAGATTATGGGAAAGGTGAATTATGCCAATATCAATTATGCCAAAACAAGGGGAACCAGATGTCACACGTAATTAATTAGGAACAGGGTTGCTAAAATGTACCTAAAAGTAATGCTATTTGTAAATGTAGCTCAGAGTATATCATAAATAATCGCAAGATACATGAGTCTATCGGAATGATGGAGCTAAATTCACATTACAATGGGAACAAAATTCCTCTCACATGTGCTCAGGTGAATTCTATTAAATTTTTATTTCATTAGCTTGGAAATTAATAAATTTTTTGAGGTACTAATTAAATAGGTAATGAATAAGAATGAAAGAAAACAGCCTAGCAGTGGGAAACAATGTAGACTTCTAAAAATGTTCAAAAAAAGTCGTGATCATAATTCATTATCATACATAAATAAATATTAATTATAGGACATTCTTACACAGATTGACTGAGGCCCACAGTAAGCTCAAGAGGGCTTGTGTTGTGAGTACTCAGACAACGATATATAAAATATATAAACTTATATACATAGAAAACATCCATGACTCAGGAACAAATATCTGTGCTCATAACACAAATAAATGCCCTTACCGGGATTCTAACCCGGGACCGCGGCATAGCAGGCAGGGTCACTACCAACTGCGCCAGACCGGTCGGTCAAAAATATATGTTTGTATCAGACTTGTGGTAAATCCACTGATTTCCGTAGCGTAAAATTTACTACAAAATTATATTTAAGTACATAAGTGGTACATAAATGTTTTCGGATACAATAAAATTCAAAAAGCGACCTAGGAATAAAAAGTTGATAATCTCGTAATCCTAAATTACTCAACTTTGCGGCTCTCAATAAGTTAAGTACTTGTTTACCCCAAAAGTTGGATCATTTGAAATAAATGCGTCTGTAGAAATTCTTACTTTAGGGCTTACTTGGAATGGGAAACGATCGAGCTGTCAAGAGGGCGTTCTTGGGTCGACTGGCTGGTGGCAGTGGTTCACCGAATCTTAACCTGTACTTCATTTCTTAAAATTATATAACCTATGCAATACAAGGTTTAATTTTCAATCTACGTGAAAAGTGGACAGTTTTAGCTATGTGCTGGAATCCCAACTTGCCGGCGTGGTTTCAGCGCTGGTTTTCAGCCTTGGGCCTCAAGTTAATTTTAGTAAGAATATGAATATATTTGGCATCCTAAAATAAAGTTACTAGACTTTACTTAAGGCTTCTCTTGATTTTAACTAGGTACTTAATTAAATTATAATACTATTTAGAAATACTCTTATAGTTTTGCTGATAATTATGTTATCTTCATTACCTCTATTATTCTGTTTTACTATTGAAATGTTACTTAAAATTTTAAACGTATTTCATATTTATGAGAGCGGTGTCGGTAAATAAACGTAGTACTAAAATAGTAGCAGCCACTATTATTTTCTTAAACAATGAAAACTGTTCTCCTCGACACTATTGTTTTCCTTGGCAGTGCTGAAAAGCATATAAAATCGTGAAAAATAAACAATTTTTGAGTAAAAAACTGTTAATCTTATACTTTTAAACGAGCAATTCTTGTATATTTATTTATTTATTTATTTATATATACCGACGATCTCGGAAACCGCTCTAACGATTTCGCTGAAATTTATTATGTGGGGGTTTTCGGGGGTGAAAAATCGATCTAACTTATCCTTAGGTCCTGGAAAACGCGAATTTTCGAGTTTTCATGCGTTTTTCTTCGCGCGCCATCTCGTGTGCAGTAGTTGTACTGTTAAGACAGAATTCTTTCGGTCGATGTAAGTACTATTTATTGCAAAGACTAGATGGCGACACAGGTCAAGGCTAACACGAATAGAAAAATACACTATTTGAGCTTTTGTGGCAAAACGCGCGCCATCTCGTGTAGAGTAGTTGTGTTGTTAAGACTGAGAATTCTTTCGCTCGATGTAGGTACTATTTATTTTTGAACTAGATGGCGACACATGTCAAGGATACGAAACAGAACCGAGCGAAGCTCGGTTGCCCAGATATTAAATACAAAAGTACAAAATATTAGTTGCTATCCTTTAAACTTAGATCTATAAAAGTTTTGAATGGTCAAAACATGGTCAAATAGTATTCCACTTGTTGTGTGCCACTAATAGTATACCACTATGTTGACATCCTGGATTTCTTTAAAATAATAACTAATACTCTGTCAACCAAGTCTGTCAGTAAATAAGAACAAAGAAAACTATATGCATCCTTTTCTTTAGGGTGCTAGAGAAAAGGATACCTATAGTTTTCTTAGTTCTTATTTACTGACAGACTTGTTTGACAGAATATAGTAGGTGCTCATAAATAGTGTACATTAATTTTGTTTCCGAACTAGTTAGCAATTTGCATGAATCTCACTCATTTTCACCAGATAAAGATACAAATTGCTAAATAGTTAAATAAAAAAAAGTGATATAACTATTTGACTGTTAATGTAATTTCTTTGAATTAGCAGAATATTAAAATCATACGAATGTCATAAAAGTACTATAATATATTTAGGTATTTGTGTTGTAATATGCATGTGTGTGTATTACTGTTTGGTGTTATGATTTATAAGCTTGTTGGTTTCTGATTAATTTTTACCTTGTTGACATTCTAGAGATTTTAATATCCTAATTTAGTTTAATTTGGACTTTACTTGGACCTTACAAAGATTTGTCTATGGAAACAAAAGGACAATAATTATTCTTTAATGAAAAACATAAATATTAGACAAATCTTTGTGAGCCTAGACGACTGTAGTACTGACTGACTTTCAAGCATGACTGACTTCAATAAAAATACTATCTTTACATACTATTCTTATCAATTTCTCGAATTGTAAAGCAAATTTAATGTAGAAATACTAAGACTGACACTCACTGACGCTACACATACATCCAACGATTTCACTTAATGATAACGTGACAATCAGTTTGCTGGAATTAAAAAGAAAACTACTTTCAACTGTATCCATAATGTGTATTACGAACAAATTCCTGTGTGCACACCGTGACCATTGTCGTCCGAGAAAAGAAGAAAGTGAACATCTAATTCCAGTCCATAACTTAACGTTTTTGTAACAGAAGACGGTAACTTATTCCACTTCAGTGATAGACTTGCAAAATCGGGTAATATCGATGTTACGCGTCTTGCGTTCAATGTTTATTTTACGATGGACAAGATGGACCTTTTAGTTGACGACCGGACTTAACGACGTGCCTTAACAACACTGACGTGACTAGACTCCTGACGATGACAATAATAGTTAAGTATCAGTTAATTTAACGATTTAACGCGTCTGTATCCAGCTTACGGTTACTTTAACGAAATTTAATTCTTTCACATTCCAGCGTCGGTTTACAAAACCACCCATACCTTTACTCACAATATCCAATCGATTTCCCGAGCGCTTCATCGCAGCACACATACTCCGTACCAGGGATGAATGCCCAATTCAGCCCGGAGATGTACAATCCAGCTTTAGCACCTCATTCTCATGAGCTGCTTCAGCAGAATGATGCAAGTGCTCAGCAGTCCCAGCAACAGCCCACATTGCTCGTCAACTCCACCAGGGCGTCAGAAAGATGGGATGGTAAGTCTAAACTGCTACAATTCATCGAACCAATCGTCGATGGCTTCAAGAGTCTCATTGATCCGATCGCTAGCGTATTCTACGATGCCATGCCAGCCACCTTCCGTGGTCTTACATCCGATGTCTCGACAGCAAAGAGCACAGAAGACGTGAAAGAAAAGGTCAAAAAACCTCGAGAAATACTAGTGCCGCAACCGAGGAACATCGCTCAACGAAAGATGACTTATCGAAAGTCAATGAACCAAAGGCCTAAGAAATATAACGAATTGAAACTCGACTTAGACAAAATGAAACATAATAAAGACTTCCACAATTATGTTAAAACAAAAAAGTATAAATATAACTATCCTAACACGTATTATTATCCGAGAGTTAAATATTTTGTTAATCCTCACTCATTTTATACTAAAACCAATAATACAAGATTAGTCCCTTACAAGAAAGATACTAACATCGTCAATAATGATGTATTGTCTACTTTCAATGAATCTAGTGAATGGAAACCTATTGTTGTTGCTAATTTAGACACAACCATTCCCAATGACATTAATCCTATTACTGAAATAACACCGTTAGTTCCTTTAAAAAGAAAAAGGAATCGAGTAAAAAGGGATGTTACTGATACTTACACAAACTCTTTTCGAAATTCAAGCATTGCTGTTGAAGGTAGGAAATATAACACAGGCAAAGGTTTTTTAGATTATATAAGCAGTATCTTATTCGTCGAACCGGTAACACAGTTTTTAAAAACAGAATCTAAAGGTCAGCCACAATATTACTCGATGGCGTATGATGCCCTTATGTTAACTCTTGAAGTTGTAGATGGCATAATGGGCGTATCTGATGAGCTCACCAAATATTACATGGCACCAAAGAAAAAAACAAAAAAGAAGTATAGGAAAAAGATGGTAGAAAAACAAGCAGTCACACAAGATAATCAGACCAGCCGAAGACACAAGAAACATTTTCACTAAGCATTAAACTCTACAGAATTTTATCATGTTACTTTAAATCGGTGGTGGTTTAACGCATTTAATGTTGCATTTATTTTTTGTTACATAGGTTCACGGGTACTAAAGGTTTGTAAATATCAATGAAAATGTATATAATTATGCCACTTTGATAACTACATGATGACATTTTATATGTTTTCTCTAACGTAAAGATTGTTTTATATATCTTGTCATTATTACTACGATTTATATTATCTAATATGATATTTATAATTATTTAATCAGATTTGTAAACTAAATAGACATTTGCATTTATTTTCATTTTCTAAAAGTTAAAAATTTTAATGTATCTAAACTTACAAAACATAAAATTTTCTATAGTTATAATTGTAGTTCTATAGTTTCTATAGCTACATTTTCTATAGTTTGCTATTTTTCTATAGTTTCTTTAGTTTAGTGTAGTACAATTTCTTTAACATCGCCATATTTAAACCTGCTTACTGTATTCATAAATCTTTTTACTATTCACAAATTCCCTTATCACATCCAGCTTTCAGACCAAATGCTGTGTTTGCCATTACTTCCAACGTGTGTCCCATAAATCTAATTTGGGAATAACCATGTTTTAGGAATTAGGTAACAGTTAATGTTATTTACTGATTTTTATTGCGTTTTTGGTGAATAGAGTAAATATTATTTTCTGTGTCTATTTCGTAACAAATCTGATTAGACTGTCAATATAAAATATACAACCATGGCCATAATAGTCTTCATAAGGATAATACTTACAATAATTATTACGATTATTGTAAGAAGATCAAATCTTTTGTCATTTAATATCAAGTGAACAAAAAAATGATTTTACAAAATTTGCCAAGTGGACTAGTCACAAAATATTGCGAGTCAATTGAAATATTGATGAGGTGTCAACTTTTTTTCCACTTGATATTACGCTCTCTATTAGTATAAATACGAGTATATCTTAATTTGGCCATGGCTGTACCAACATTTGAATTGATATTTGTAAAAATACTATAAGGTTTAATCTTTCACGATAAATTATATATTATACTTCTAAATCGGGACTTAATCGCATATCACTACATTATAAAATAACCAACGTTTCAGGGACGACGTTGTCCCCGTGGTCTCGGAGTAGTGTCTGTAGTGATACGGAATTAAGGCCCACTTGCACCAACCACTTATCATCGGTCAAATTCCATATAAAATGGTGGATTAACCCTCCATTTTCGTTGGTGCAAGTGGCCCTAAGCCCCGATTTAAAAATAATTAAATACTATATGTTTTCCAATTGTGCGCAGGATTCCGGAGACGTCCAATGTCCTATGGAACATCGCGCGCTACATCAAGAGCTTATTCGGGTTCCCCGACATAGCGCTGAGCCAGCCATCCATGCCAATGCCCATGTATGTCATGCCAACGCCAATGGAGATGTACGGGCAGATGGGGCAGCCAATGGTGATGCCAGACATGCATCAGATGCAGATGGCAATGGTCTAATTGGACATCTGGACGTTAGAGGCTAAAGCGATCAAGTGACGAATTTTGATAACGAGCTAAATGTCAGACCGTCACGCCCGCTTGATCCGTTACCTTTTTGTGATAAACGTGGCGGTCTGACATTTAGCGATTCTCTCAGTGCAATGTTTTAAATTCATTGTTTTTTTTCTCTTGTTGAATTTCAAGCATTGCGCTTTCTGCCCGTTGTTTTTCTAAAAGACTGATTTTTTTTTCTAAGTGCGAGCCCGTCGACTTAATATTCGAATTTTAGGTAATTTATTTTAATTGTAAGAGTTGTTGTAAGGCTTATTTATGCGGCACGTTAAAATAAATAAGAGAAAGTTATTTGTTGTTTTATTTATCTTGGGTATTGTTGCAAGAACAGTGTTTCGTATAATTTAATTCAAGTCTTTATAATTTAAAACTGAGAGATAAAATCTTTTCACATAGATATTTTAAAAGGTCTAATCTATTTTATTTATTGTTCAGGGTAGACTTATCTACAGCAGTGGAAATCATGTGGACACACAAACAAAATATAAGTAGATAAAACAGAAGTATTAGATAAAAGGTAGATAATTAACAAATCTGTTTCACAAGTGAGACAAAATATTCTATTAAATGTAGAAAAATGGATGGACCATGAAAGAAAAACAAAGTAAAATTGAATGCATGAATTTAATTACATTTGTACTAATAACAATATGGGCCTTAATTTTGGTAAGTAACAACAGGCAACGTTATCGCTAAGCAACGATCTCTTCCAGTAGCGGACTGGTGGTCGGACTTTTGGGTACCGAAATTCAAGTTTCTCCAAAATTCTTGCCTGGGTGCATAGCCAACGTCACAATTGTCTTCGTAAGCGTATTGTAGATAGCTCCCTATAACTCTTACATATATATAGTCCTCCTCACCGATTTCGGCGATGGCGACCTCAGCAACTATGGATTACGCCTGTTATGGGCTCTAATATGGCTGGCCAGGCCGAACTTCGTCTTAAAGACTCTTTGGCAAGTGCTACAATAGAGTTGGCCAGAGGTATTGTATGTATATACGTAGGAGGGCTTCGGTCTGTCTTTGCGTTGCTGGCGTTTGGCATCTAAAGTATTGAGGCGTCTTTCCTCGAATACTTTGCTAGACTGGCTGGACCGCAATTGGTGGAGTTTCGTGGATATCCGTGGACTACCCTCGAAAAAAAACTTTTCATAATGGTAAGGTCTTTTTACAACTCAGTTAAAGGGAAAATGAGTATTTTAGATTGCCAGAGCACAACGGGAGCGCGGAGTGTCCATTAGTTACGGTTACTGCTCACCACCAGTTGGGCCGTACGCTGGTTTGTATCTGACGAAGTAAATTAGGTGAATTAAGACTATTCTCCTATGAATCTTGCAATATTTAATGTATCTCCATATACCACCATTATGAAGTTAGTTATAACGTAGGCACAAATAACCTAGCCACAAAATTAAAATTCAAAAAAAAAAAACCCCGACTGCGACATAGTAGACCGATTTTCATGAAACATGGCTAAGAACACTCCCGACTAACTCAGCTTTCAGACAAAAAAAAAACGAAATCTAAATCGGTTCATCCGTTCGAGAGCTGCGATGCCACAGACAGACACACACACAGACAGACAAACAGACAGACAGACAGACGGACGGACGGACGGACAGACAGATAGACAGACACGTATAACACCCCGTCGTTTTTGCGTCGGGGGTTAAAAAATAACTATAACATTGGTTTTAATAAAAGCTTTCTGTAATGTAAATTATTTTGTAATTACAAATTAATTGTAAAAGAGAGCAATTTTTATACTCATTAATTATATTTGACGCACATTAAAATGAAAGAGTTTTATTAACTAGGATCATTAAAATCTCTTCAGCAATTACTCTCTTCTGTGGAAAATTACGCTTTGTTAAACTCAATTAGTAATTTAGACTGTTTTGTCCGTGTTAAATGTGTAGAAAGAGCTGTAGAGTTAATTATGTCTTTTTCAATCCTTCTCACAGCTTTGGAACGAAATACTTAAAATTACCCACATTATTAAAAAAAATTCAACTCCACTATTAAAGGTATTATACATTGTAGGTACTCGTTTCATATTTTTAACTTTTAATTAATGTAAACTCCGGTTACTTTTAAGGCTACCACTAGTAATACAATGCCTACTACAATAAAAATAAAAACCGGCCAAGAGCGTGTCGGGCCACGCTCAGTGTAGGGTTCCGTAGTTTTCAGTATTTTTCTCAAAAACTGCTGAACCTATCAAGTTCAAAACAATTTTCCTAGAAAGTATTTATAAAGTTCTACTTTTGTGATTTTTTTCATATTTTTTAAACATATGGTTCAAAAGTTAGAGGGGGGGGGAACGCACTTTTTTTTTCCTTTAGGAGCGATTATTTCCGAAAATATTAATATTATCAAAAAACGATCTTAGAAAACCCATATTCATTTTTAAATACCTATCCAAAAATATATCACACGTTGGGGTTGGAATGAAAAAAAATATCAGCCCCCACTTTACATGTAGGGGAGGTACCCTAATAAAACATTTTTTTCCATTTTTTATTTTTGTACTTTGTCGGCGTGATTGATATACATATTGGTACCAAATTTCAGCTTTCTAGTGCTAACGGTTTCTGAGATTATCCGCGGACGGACGGACGGACGGACGGACGGACAGACAGACATGGCGAAACTATAAGGGTTCCTAGTTGACTACGGAACCCTAAAAAGGAAGAAGGAAGACCCTGGGTGAAGGAGTAGTTGCACACGACCAAGCATGGTGTGACCTTCTTCACTCTAGGCGAGAATTAAGACACCAGCGCGCTAACCAACCTTTGTCACTGGACACGGCCACATTCTCCTGCCAGCTTTGTGGTCGCGGCTGCCGCTCTCGCATTGGGCTCACTAGCCATTTGCGGAAGTGCCGCAATCTAATGGACGCTGCTTAACCCATCATATTATTGATGTTAGAGGCAATTGATGATGATGATGAAAGAGAAAAAAATAAGAGGAGAATTTTTTTTATTCTATTTGTGTACATGCGAAAGACCACTAAATGCAAACAAGTTACTGAGCCTGACCTCTCCGTTCTTGAATAGCTTATAAACCCAAAAAGCACATTTTGTATCTTTTGTATGTTGTGTGTTTGTTTCATACATCATAAGGTTCAGGGTGAAAATGATATCGCTTCAATGTGTATGTGCCTGATGATTGATGTAAGTATATGCTCAAATTGAAAGATTGCCTTTAAACTTTTTGTAGGCGTTTATTTTTTTTTTCTCAAATAAGAAGTTTTTATACAGGTAATCATGAAATCGATTGAAAATAAGTGAAAAATAAACACACCAAAATTTCAATTTTACGCAGTTACGGTAGCGACCAGTCGTAGATTAGGTATAATTATATTTCTTATGATTCCAAAAGAAATAAATATTCGTTTCACCAAAAGACATAAAGAAAATTTAACATCAACGTGTCTCTCAAAATTACCTCCATGAATACAAAGTCTGGCAAGTGTACCGAATGCTTTTATCATTAGGGAGCGCCATCTGTTGCTCAGCTGAAATAAACGTTTTAAAAACCATGCCTAAATATAAGAGAAACATTTCAGTTATGACTTTTTGATGAAATGGGATTTCTAGGGTGATATGAACTTATGCATGACAAAAAGGTTAAACTTTTTAACGATTACTACTATAATGTCTTTGTAAGCGCTGGTGGCCTAGCGGTAAGAGCGTGCGACTTCCAATCCGGAGGTCGCGGGTTCGAACCCAGGCTCGTACCAATGAGTTTTTCGGAATTTATGTCATTTGATATTTGCAAGTCGCTTTTAGGTGAAGGAAAACATCGTGAGGAAACTGGACTAATTCCAATAAGGCCTATTTAGTTACCCTTTTGGTTGGCAGGTCAGATGGCAGTAGCTTTCGTAAAACTGGTGCCTACGCCAAATCTTGGGATTAGTTGACACAGCGGACCCCAGGCTCTCATGAACCGTGGCAAATGCCGGGATAACGCAAGGAGGATGACTACTATAATGTATTTTGAAGTAACTTTAACACCTACCCAAAAACGACGAGGTGTGTGTACTCGTAAGTTTGACGTGTCTGTCTGTCTGTTTGTCTGTCTGCCTGTGTGTGTGTCTATCTGTGGCATCGTAGCTCCCGAACGGATGAACAGATTTCGATTTAGTTTTTTTTGTTTGAAAGCTGAGTTAGTCGGGAGTGTTCTTAGCCATGTTTCATGAAAATCGGTCTACTATGTCGCGGTCGGGGGTTTTCAAAATTTTAATGTGTGGTTAGGTTAGTTACCTCGTGTAGAATGTTTGCTTGCTGTGTAGTAACGGGATAAGAATTTCACCACCTGTTTTCCTCCTGTGGATGATGTTGGAGTCGCCTGTGGGTTGTGGATTTAGTTGTGGCATGGACAATGGACTAGAGTAACCTCAAGTACAGCAGTTCTCAAAAAGTTTGTACAAAAATTAAGGAAGAAATTAAATCATTTGTTTTAATTCATATTTTGTTACCAAGATTTATTTGATGAATTGAAGCTTTATTTCATCATTAAGGTTCTCTAGTATCTATATTTTATTAATTATAACAATTATTATATATATACATACATAAATTCTTATGAAAGTCGACTTATATTACTAAATGTTGGTAGAATAACCTAACCACAAAATTAAAATTTTGAAAAACCCCCGAACGCCACATAGTGGACCGATTTTCATGAAACATGGCTAAGAACACTCCTGACTAACTCAGCTTTCAAACAAAAAAAAACTTAATCTAAATAGGTTCATCCGCTTGGGAGCTACAATGCCACAGACAGACATACACACAGACAGACAGACGGACAGGCAGACAGACAGGCAGACAGACAAAGATACAGACACGTCAAACTTATAAGATCCCGACGTTTTTGCGTCGGGGGTTAAAAATAGGATAAACTAAAATTTGCTGACGTGGCTATGTGCAAAGTTTTTGGGAACTGCTCAGCAAATCAAGATTTGTGTAGCAACTCAAGTTTAGCGAAACACACTTTGTCAGTTACCATAAGAACGATATTTTCTAGTATCTTTATACGAGTAAACGGTTCCTCACAGCAAGCGTCAAAGTGCGATTATTTGCTATAAAATAACTCATTTCGTTTTCATTCAACCCTTTAAATGCTAACCCTCTCGTTCATAAACGTACACTGAAGTTATCAAGCCGATAAAGTTCGTTTGTTCCTTTCTATTACACCAATACGTCGGAAAGGGACAAATAAATTTATCGGCTTGATAACTTCAGTGTACGTTTATGAACGAGAGGGTTAGCATTTAAAGGGTTGAATGAAAACGAAATGAGTTATTTTATAGCAAATAATCGCACTTTGACGCTTGCTGTGAGGAACCGTTTACTCGTATAAAGATACTAGAAAATATCGTTCTTATGGTAACTGACAAAGTATGTTTCGCCAAACTTGAGTTGCTACACAAATCTGGATTTGCTGAGCAGTTCCCAAAAACTTTGTACATAGCCACGTCAGCAAATTTTAATTTATCCTATTTTTAACCCCCGACGCAAAAACGTCGGGATCTTATAAGTTTGACGTGTCTTTATCTTTGTCTGTCTGCCTGTCTGTCTGCCTGTCCGTCTGTCTGTCTGTGTGTATGTCTGTCTGTCTGTGGCATCGTAGCTCCCAAACGGATGAACCGATTTAGATTAAGTTTTTTTTTGTTTGAAAGCTGAGTTAGTCAGGAGTGTTTTTAGCCATGTTTCATGAAAATCGGTCCACTATGTGGCGTTCGGGGGTTTTTCAAAATTTTAATTTTGTGGTTAGGTTATTCTACCAACATTTAGTAATATAAGTCGACTTTCATAAGAATTTATGTATGTATATATAGAATAATTGTTATAATTAATAAAATATAGATACTAGAGAACCTTAACCCTTAATTTGGCAAAGTCCGGTGGGACGGACAGGTGATAAAAAAAAATATTTCGCTTTTTAGGTAGAATTTTATTTAATTTAACATATGGAAAGAGACTCTTTTATGATACATGCTTTGTATAAAAATACTATTTGACCACTGTCAACACTCGTTTGACAGTTACTCGTCAAGATGGCACCGCATCAGAAGTTAACTTTTTTTAGCAAAATATTTATGCGTTTTTCTTTTGGTTTTTGTAAGAACAGGGTATTTCTGTTGCATAAATAATAAAATATATTACATAATAGTTGCAAGTGGTTATGTTTTCAATTTATTTCTCAATTTCTAATACTCATAATCATCATCTAAACAAGTTGTCCGCCGCACCGGACAGTGCCAAATATATACTAAATACGATTTGTCCGCCGTGGCGGACTATGCCAATGTTGCGGTGACACGTGTTGTAACAAATTATTATATTGTTTTGTTTATTATTTTGATTTTCTTGTTTTGGTGGCCTGCTTTTATGCTTAGATTTTTTATTTAATCCAACAGCGTGTGGTGCTGGACCAAGCAGTTAAAATTTTGGCGCTTTTAGGTATACGTAGTGCGCGGATATTGTGAATGTTACATATCGCGCGAGGGGCAATAAACATTAAAGAAAACCGGGTAGATCAAAATTTATAATTTCTTTGTCTGCCCCGAACATTGATATAATTAATTTCGGGTAGTTTTGTGTTGTTTACATCTTCGACGACATTTTGCTGGGACATCACTGTCACATCAGTCTGTCGTGATCACGGCCTGTGCAACCTGGCCAAAAAGTCGGAAAAAAGTTGAAATAATGATATTTGACTATAAATATGTGTCAGTTTGATTTTCATACAAAATTATTATATTTGTTAATTTTTAAAATAAATATATGTTAAGAAATACTTGTTTATTTTAAATTACCGTATGTTTGGCAGTGTCCGCCTCAGCGGACATATTAATTTATCCCAATATTTGGCAGAGTCCGCTGTGGCGGACATATTTTTTTTCCAAAACTAATAAATCTATATTTTTTTAAATATTTTTCGGACGCTTTAAAAACACCTGTTATTCAATATATTAAGTAAAATCAGAAAATTTATGTCACCAGAGTCTCTGCCAAATTAAGGGTTAATGATGAAATAAAGCTTCAATTCATCAAATAAATCTTGGTAACAAAATATGAATTAAAACAAATGATTTAATTTCTTCCTTAATTTTTGTACAAACTTTTTGAGAACTGTTGTACTTGAGGTTACTCTAGTCCATTGTCCACGCCACAACTGAATCCACAACCCACAGGCGACTCCAACATCATCCACAGGAGGAAAACAGGTGGTGAAATTCTTATCCCGTTACTACACAGCAAGCAAACATTCTACACGAGGTAACTAACCTAACCACACATTAAAATTTTGAAAACCCCCGACCGCGACATAGTGGACCGATTTTCATGAAACATGGCTAAGAACTCCCGACTAACTCAGCTTTCAAACAAAAAAAACTAAATCGAAATCTGTTCATCCGTTCGGGAGCTACGATGCCACAGACAGACACACACACAGGCAGACAGACAAACAGACAGACAGACACGTCAAACTTACACACACCTCGTCGTTTTTGCGTCGGGGTTAAAAAGGGTAGGTGTCTTCTGGGCGAGCTCACTCCATCGTAGGCCACGTCTTTGCCTTTGGCTAGTCTGTGGTCAAGAGTAAGCCCATTTATAATAATAAAAAAAAAAGTTACTTCAAAATACATTATATAGTAAACATACTTTGTCAGTTACCATAAGAACGATATTTTCTAGTATCTTTATACGAGTAAACGGTTCCTCACAGCAAGCGTCAAAGTGCGATTATTTGCTATAAAATAACTCATTTCGTTTTCATTCAACCCTTTAAATGCTAACCCTCTCGTTCATAAACGTACACTGAAGTTATCAAGCCGATAAATTTATTTGTCCCTTTCCGACGTATTGGTGTAATAGAAAGGAACAAACGAACTTTATCGGCTTGATAACTTTAGTGAACGTTTATGAATAAGGGGTAAGAGTGGGCCTAAATAGTGACCGTCTACCCCTTTAAGGAATGGGCCAGTTTTTTCAAAGTTGTCCACCCCACTTTTTTCGGATTTGGAATCTTTTATGTGGTTTCCACTCAGAAACGCGAGCTTTTTCAATCCAAATCCAAAATCCAATCACAAGAAAAAAAGTGTCCCAAGGTTTTTTTCCAATTCCGTTACCGCTTTTTTCATACATTTTAAATAAATAATAAAATAAATAAATATTATAGGACATTCTTACACAGATTGACTGAGGCCCACGGTAAGCTCAAGAAGGCTTGTGCTGTGGGTACTCAGACAACGATATATATAATATATAAATACTTATATACATAGAAAACATCCATGACTCAGGAACAAATATCTGTGCTCATCACACTAATAAATGCCCTTACCGGGATTCGAACCCGGGACCGCGGCGCAGCAGGCAGGGTCACTACCGACTGCGCCAGACCGGTCGTCAAATTTTGTATGGCGGTAACGGAATGGAAGGTTTGAAAAATGTATGAAAATCTTGGGACAATTTTTCTCCTATCAGGGTCGAAAGACCTCGCGATTCTTAGTATGAATCGCGTAAAAATACCCATGTTATAAAAAAAGTGGGGAGGACAACTTTGAAAAAAAATGGCCTGAATACTGGCGTGTGTTTAATATTTAAAATGAAAAATCAAAGTATAATTATTAATTTATTAGAACCTAGTAATATTATGGCTATTCTCGTAAGTTTGTACTATATCGTCTAAACTGCGCTTCCAGCTCCTCCAGTGGTGGTGTGAATCGGTGAAGATTTCGTAAGTAACGCTTCTCGTCTGCAACAAAAATAGTGCACACAAAATACAAAATACGTAAACGTATAGCATAGAGAAATAAGTAAGGGAAGACTGGAAGAGTCGTAACTCCACACATCAGTAAATGCGAGTTATTTGTTTAGGCATAGTTATAGTGACATCTAGCGACAATCACGCGTCAAATAGCGTAAACTATCAGTACCACTACTCGATACTAGGTGTCAATAGTGTCTTATATGCCAAAAATTTAATATTAGAACAGTTTACAACTTATATTACAAGCAGAAGGAATTGAAAACAGAATACTGATAATTGAATTGAAAACAGAATAATAAATTAGACTCTTCGTTCGTCGCGACATCTATTGACAAGTAGCAGTACCTACAGGCCCCGTAGCCGAATGGCATTGAAAACGAAACGCCGCGAAAGGTTAGTCTGGCTCTGTCGCGCTAATACGCACGAGCGTTTCGTTTCGTGAGCGATTCGTGAGCGTTTGTGCCATTCGGCTACGCACACTGATAATGTACGCTAGTTGACGCGTGATTGTCGCTAGATGTCACTATAACTATGCCTATGCAAATCACTCGCATTCCAGGGGAGGTCATGACCCCCATGACCACCCCCCCCCCCTGGATCCGCGCATGAGTGGACGCATAGAATGGAGCACCCCCTTGGCCAAGATAAGAGTCGCTGTTTACACATATTGGTGAACCAATCACTTGGCATTGGCATTGGCCTTTCATAAAAGATGGACGTAGAATGGAAAAGACTAGATAATTCTAGGTCATTAACGTTGTCAGCAAAATTTAATTAATAAATAATAACCTCGTAGTAAAATTAAATTATCTGAAATTTTAAATTTTTTTTGAAAATTCTGATAAGCACATTTATCTTTTTTAGGCAGTACCTACATTAAATATTTGCAAGGGTATTGTATTGGGTTGGTAAGAAAGTAATGAGCGAATCATAACCAATATTGTAATTTTTATTTAATTTATTATTTTAATCATTTATCAAAAATATAACGGCCTTCGTTATCTACTACTTGTCTTCATCGTTCTGGTAAAGAATGAATAGCATCGGCGAAGAAGTTCTTAGGTTTAGATTCAAAAAACTCAGCTATGTACTGTCGTAGATGGGCTTGATCATCGAACTTTTTTTCATTCAAGGCATTGCTTAGCGATCTGAACAATGCGTAATCCGTAGGTGCCAAGTCTGGAGAGTACGGTGGATGAGGTATCACTTTCCAACCTAGCTCCAATAGCTTTAGCCGAGTCACTTTTGCAATGTGTGGGCGAGCATTGTCGTGTAAGAAAAAACTTTAGCATGCTGTGGACGATTCTGACAGATTTTTTGGTTTAAATTTTCAAGCTGATTACAGTATACTGATGCGGTAACAGTCATTCCACTTGGTAGGAGTTCCCAGTGAATAATACCATGAATATCCCACCAAACGGACAGCATAACTTTTTTCGGGTGAGGCTCTGTTTTTGGTGCCTCTATTCCTTTTTCGTTTGGAGCTAGCCACTGACGTTTGCGTGTGTGATTTATATATAAGACCCATTTTTCATCTCCAGTGATAAGATGGTCCAACCAGTTGAATGTGCGGCGAAAAGACAGAAGTTGTATGCAGATATCGGCACGGCGGTTTAGTTGATCTCTATCAAGTTCGTGCGGTATCCAAACACTGTATTTGTAGTTTTTTCCCAACTCGTGTAAATGTGTTTCTATGGTGACATGAGAGCAGCCTAACTCGGTAGCAAGAGTACGACTCGTTAGCCTCGGTTCTCCTTCAATTAAGGTTTTTAATTTGGCTACATCAATCTTCACCGGTCGACCAGACTTAGGTTGATCTGATAATGAAAAGTCGCCACTACGAAACCGCTGGAACCATCGTTTCGCCGTGGCCTTCGACACAACTTCAGGAGCAACACGCTGACATATATTACGCACTGCTTCGGCGGCTGAATGGCCAGACTGAAATTCATATATTAAGCAATGCCTTACATGCACTTTTAATTCGTCCATTTTCTTCCTTATATTAGCTCGGCGACAGCTAGTGAATGACTGACGAGAAACTGTGCGACTCGCCCTTTATATACTTTCGACCATAGAAGATTCTAGAACTCTCTCAAAAATTTTATGTGGAATTCAATCGATCGCTCATTACTTTCTTACCAACCCAATATTTCCTAAAAAATCAACACTATTAATTATTGTTATAGATAAATTTATTATTTTCGTAAATATTTGACTACTTGACGGCTGACGACAAACTGAATGAGGCGCCAACGTGTGAACGCAGTTGGCCATTGGCGCCAAGATCCCTTGATGTGTGGACAAAAAACCGACACCGGTCAGCGCTAGCGCCCACTGCCAACATACGGCCAAGTAGCCCTCTACACGCTTGGCCAAGGGGTTCCATCAAGGGTTGGCCCAACCGTTGGCCCCATTTGTACAGCGACCATTACACTTATAGTCGGGCGAGAAGCCAACGTCACAATCGCTTCCGTTTCGTATGCGTATTGTAGCTCGCTCTCCGCATAGCTGCTCTGGCTCTATTGCGGACTGTTGCGTCACTACAACACAGTATAACGGCCCAGCCACGACATTGGTCTAAGCGCGGCAGCGGTGAGCGGCAGCCATACGTGCGAATGAAAAGTCCCATCGCTGTGTCTCGCTCCAATGTATGGCAGCCGCTCACCGCTGTCGCGCTTAGAGCAATGTCGTGGCTGAACCGTAAACCAGTAATAACTCTTCTAACAAACGTACGCCACGCGGGGTGCGCACAAGCGCGTCGTACACATGCAAGCGGATTTGGATAAATGTGGATAAGAATAATATTCATAATGATGTTTTTTGTCTTTTCTGACTGATATAATGTGGTATTATTATACTAATACTTACAGTTCATAGTATTAAATAACAACATCGTAAGACTTATATTGACCGGGATATATACCGTGATTACCTTTTTGATTTTTGTCGAGCTCCCGATATTTCGACGCAATTGCATGCTGCCGGTCTATATACAACGTGTTTCCGGTATCACTCAAAACCTCAGACACCCCAACAGATTTTTATTTTTTTAAACTCATCTAGAGTATTCATATTTTAATCTGATGGTTATTTTGTTTTTAAATTGATTTTTTAAGTTTCTGTACAGCTCTACTTGACTTTTAGCTCTACACTCAATAAAATAATTGCTAACTACCATCACAAACTATAAAACTATTCATTTGTGTACGTTACTGCAACGACATAAGGTTTACCAATAGACAGCTAAGATGTCACTGTAAAACACTTTAAAGCTTTGTCACAGTAAACTTCAAATTGGACGGGTAATCGCAGTAGGCAAATTTAAACCCAATATTCAAAATGACAAGGTTGTGATTAGGTACGAGTTCAATTTGTTATGACTTATGATAAACATTAAGATTAAACTGACAAACAACGTCAAACTCGTAGCGGAAAAAATAATCATCCAAGTAATCATTCGCGTCCTGGCAACATTTTGCATATAACCTAACCACAAAATTAAAATTTTGAAAAAATCCCCAACCGCGACATAGTAGACCGATTTTCATGAAACATGGCTAAGAACACTCCCGACTAACTCAGCTTTTAGACAAAAAAATTTAAATCAAAATCGGTTCACCCGTTCGAGAGCTACGATGTCACAGACAGACACACACACAGACAGACAGACAGACAAACAGACAGACAGACAGACAGACAGACATACACACAGACAGACACGTCAAATTTATAACACCCCGTCGTTTTTGCGTCGGGGGCTAAAAATTGCTTGAAGTAGAATTTCGACTTAAGTAGAATCAGTTGCAAGCTTCTTTTGTCAGCTATGTGGAAAAGCATGTCGCTATTGCATACGTCTATTTAGCCACCAAAAGCGATGATTCTTGGACATTCGAGTTTCTTGCCGGTCCCATAGTGGATACCCCCCTCCAACTGAGGGGGGACTGAAATCTTCTCGAGGCTGAGGCGTAGGGTTAGAGCCGGCGTAGCTTTATTTGACGTTCATAAGCGCATTGTAATATGCCTACTTGGAAAAAATAAATATTTTATTTATTTCATTTTATTTACATTGTACCATAAATCGTCTGAAATAAACGCTAAGGCCAGTAGTAGTAGAATTCCTACTCGATTTCTATTATAATTCCTTGGAATGTCTAATTCGGAACACCATTTTCTTCATTACCTGTGTGGTGACGGGTTAAGAATTTCACCACCCCCTTTCTTCCCGTGGGTGTCGTAGAAGGCGACTATGGGATATGGGTTAAATTGTGGCGTAGGCGAGAGGCTGGCAACCTGTCACTGCAATGTCACAGTTTCGTTTTCTTTCAACCCCTTATTTGCCAAGAGTGGCACTGAAGCTTTAGTAGTTTCATGTGTTCTGCCTACCCCTTTATGGGATACAGGCGTGATTGTATGTATGTATGTATGTATTTTCTTCATTTAAAGTATTTAAACACAAAAATGTCTAACAAACCTCATAATACCTACGTTTACTGATGTGCCGACGGAAAGTTTCCAAAATTCTGAAATTTTCACAAAGGAAAACTTCGGAAACTTTCCATACTTTGTATGGACAATTGTATGGATGGAAACTTTCCATTTCATAAATTTAAATTCCCTTTATTTTTCGTGAAAGTTTCGTGAATTTTTCAAGAAATTTAAGGTTTTTTTGGAAAGTTTCCGCATTTTGCACATCACTACCTACGTTGTATCTTCCTACATTCTAATATCGGCGAGAGATTTTAGTAATGCGGCTGAACCATGCCTAGATGTCAGTAAGAAATATTATTTCTTATTTCAATATTAATTAGTGGCAGCAAAAAATTTGTACAAACTTCTGTCACAGACTACCTATAATGATCAGATACGTCACTTCAAAAAATACTTCACTTGCCTTCGTTTATTTTGTAAAAACATTTTATTTCAACAACAAATATTACAAATCGTGAATATTGTATTGTTAACCTATCCATTGAACAACATTGACGCCTACACGGAAAATTCCCATAACAAATTGCACTCTTCTTATGAAGGTGCCAACTGGACCACTGCCAATACCCCCATTGCCACCATTGCCGAGTATGCCACCGTTGCCACCAATGCCACCATTGCCAAGTATGCCACCGTTGCCACCGATGCCACCATTGCCAAGGATGCCACCATTGCCACCAATGCCACCATTAAATCCTCGCTGCGCAACGAACGCCTGTCAACACAAGGACGGGCGTCGTTATTTTGGCATTGATGGCAATGGAATTGATTAATAATGCCGATGCATCCAACCGTACAAAATTATACTTCACAATGTATCAATCTAGTTGATTTAATTACATTGATTAGCTAAAAAAAATAGTAGACAATAGAAACAATGCATATTTAATTGTAATAGGCGTTAGGTGGCATGTAACTCTTATACTCGTATCTTACTTATATGGTTTATGTCGTGATCAAAGTGAGGCATTTTATTAAGTCGCATGAGCAAAGATGGCAAGAAATGGATAACACACATTTTGAAGTGGCGTATCTGTTTAAAAACATTTTTGTAATCTATGGTTTTATGGCATAATTATTTAAGCTGCAGGTAGGTATGTTAGGGATTAGCGGGTTTTGGGTGTAAATGAAGCATAAATTAGTAATCGATTCATTTAATTCAATATATAATAAATAATTGTTAGTACATTATTAATAAATTATTAATATAAGAACAAATACCTAGTTTGTTTCATAAATGCGAAATAAGCTCTTGTACAAGTTAGTACAGTTTAACAAATTAGTGTTATTTATTTACATTTATATAATTGTGTACTTAAATATAATATCGAGTTTAAAATACATATCGAACATAACATCTTGGTTTTCGTTTTTAACTGTACTAACTTTTTTAATACGTATTACTCGATTCTGATATATAAAAGTTAAACTACTTTTAAAATATTTAACCTTTTGAACGCTTCGCCCATCTTATGCGGTACGTTATCATAAACATGATAAATATCGGCCAGAAGCTTCGCGCGTCAACTGGCGTAATTTTCAAATGTCTCTTATATTTCTGTTGTTTTTTTTTCTGTTTTCATAGCGGCTGTTACTGTTCGATGTGTATTCATTATTTTTGGTATTTTAACAGGGATGAGGTAAGTTCCGTTCTCCGTCTCCATCAGGTCTTATGCACCACCGTGATTTAGTCCTTTTTGATGATAGCCTGGAAAGTGTTCGAACTTTTATTTCCTATTAAAACTATTAAATTTTACTCATAGAAAGAGACCCAACTTTAACGTTATTTTGAACGTCAACCATTTAAAGTTTTATATGCTTCACTGTTAGTTTCATCAGACTTATATATTGACCGGGATATAGACCGTGATTACCTGTTTGATTTTTGTCAAGCTCCCGATATTTCGACATAGTTACATGCAACGTGATCACGGAAAACTGAAGATGGCGAGTGGATGTCAAAATTAGGAATATAGACAGCGTGCGATCTACGCGCGCTGCGTCGAAATATCGGGAGCTCGAGAAAAATCAAAAAGGTAATCACGGTCTATAAAAAAAAAATAAAAAAAATTGTTTATTTCAGGCAGAGCCCATATAATATTAGTAGTACTATATCCCGGTCAATGTTGGCCGTCAACCTTTAGCCAATTTTGTGGCTACATCGACGTTACTTTGGGGCTAAAATTGGACTAAGCGCCGACGTTCAAAATATTAGAATCCTTTGAGCGTTAGCGCTTAAGTAATCAAATTGTAGATACAACACTTCGTTGAATGCATCTAAAAGCCATCAATAAGCGAGGCCTTACAATAACGTCGTCCGAGCGTTGACGTTTAGTCTCTCGGCCAAATTAAAATTTTAAGGTGCATCAAGAATGTGCTCTAGATTTTTTTTATACCACGTCGGTGGCAAACGTAGCTGATCGGTCACGTTTCAAGGGGTGTCTCTCCGACCCATGCCAAATGTATAAATTTTAAGGTGTTCATCAAGAATATCGACAGGGAGCTCATTCCACAGCCGGAGAGATACGATGGATGAATTAAAACATTTTGTAGATGATAAAGGGAGTGGTGGGGGGAAACAGCACCTCTTTTAATCCGGCAACATCATTATTAGAGTTTGAAAGACCTAATACAAGGATCAGAAACTTAACAGCGGTCTAAAAATTATGCAAACTATTTACTCTTCTAGATTCTAAAATTGTACCTACGTATATTTTTAATGTCCAATTTAACATTAGATATAAGTGCGGAAAAGAGGAAATTTGAAACAAGTGGCTTTTTATTTAATTAAAATACCATCGAATGGAGTGCTTTAAATAGACACGAGTCAGGAATTGCCCTTGGCACGTGTATCGTAAGACGTTTTACAGTAAATAATTATGGCCTTTGAAGTCTCGATATAACAAGTAATGATTCACTTTGCGAACTAGTGGGAAAAGAAACACCATTTTTTACTGTAAAACTAAAAATAAAAAAAATTGTACGAGTAAATAGAAGAGAATTCAAGTGAGGTACTAATACATTGACAAAGCACCGGTACACGAAGAAATCCAGACGCGCAAATGGCATTGGATTGGACACATCCTCAGAAAACCTGATATCCACCTATCCAAAATGGCTCTCACCTGGAATATACCCGGCAAGCGGAAACCATGCCGCCCTAAATCGACCTGGCGTCGCTCGGTTCAGTAGGAGATCATGGTGCTAGGCATGGGGTGGGAGGAGGTTACCCAAACTGCCCAAGACCGGAGTAAATGGAGAAATATGATTCGAACCCTACACCCCAGCAGAGGGTAACAGGATGCAAAGAAGAGAGAGAGAGAGAGAGAGAGAGACATTGACAAAGATTAAATGATGCCGATATCATACCTCGGACACTGGCGATCAAATATATGAAAGAGGCGCGTTCCTAGCACACAGTCTAAGCTCGTGTAGGTGAACGCGTACTATGCTTGTATGAGTGAATTTCGCGTTTTTGACAGGCGGTAACTATGAGATTACCGAGAGGGGGTGGGCGGCACTTTCAGCAGGGAGCGGGAGTGGCCATACTGTACGATAGTACTCTTTATTATACTGTGCCGATATCAAACAAAATAAATCGAAAATATTGTGGGCATAAAAAGGTCTATTACAGCTTTGGGCAGTACAAAGCCACTTTTGTCGAAGAAAGTACACTTCATTTATAAAATAAGCGTTATAAATAAAATAACAAAGGGCCGAAAGAAATACATTTTGCGACTAAACCCTGAACTACACTTCAAACAAATATTAATAAATTAGGGGTTGTTTTAAGCCAATCATTGAATAGAAGACCTTTTTTGTAAATAAAATAAATTGGTTCTGTTATTTGCTCATTGAAATAGAACAAATAACATTGAAGTCGAACAAGGAGTCAGGGTATCCCCAGGGTACGGTCTTGTAAAAGTAAATTATGTTTTAGGGACCTGCGGCGTACCTACGGAATTTGAGAACTAGATTATTTTATATAAGAAAGAATTTTTTTAATGACATGATATAGGCATAAAACGAGCAAACGCACTGTCTAACGGGAAGCAGTAATCGCCGCCCATGGATATAAGCAACCTTTGAAAACCCTAAAAATACCAGCTTCCTGAAGAGCCAAGAAGACGAAAGGTTAACATTGAAATAAGTTAAAAGTGATACACTAAACTTATATATTTATGTACTAGCCTGGAGCTGACCGTACATAAAGTAAGCTTGTATTACCAATGAATTATTATTATATGTATATGTATATGTAGGTATATAATATGTAAGCAGTATGTGTAATACCTACACGTACATATGTGTAGGTATTATATGTATTATGTAGGTATATGCTTTTTAGCTACTATTAATTACTTTTAATTTAGTTTTTTTGCACCTCCTAATTAGTTAAAGTTATGAATACCATTTTTCCACTACCCAAAGGTTGCCTGGAAGAGATCGCTCTTTAGCGATAAGGCCGCCTGTTGTTTACCTCTGTAATAAAAATTATTGTAATGTGTGTGTTCCTACGTACATCTCTGAGGTTGTGCAATAAAGTGCATTTGTATTGTATTGTATTGTATTATTGTATGAAAAATTACATTTTAATGATACGAATTTTATAGATATACTAGCTTCTTCCCGCGGCTTCCCCCGCGTACCAAAAGGTAATCTTATTAAAACGTTTAATTTTGGACCCCGATTTCACACCCTTTCGGGTGTCATCATCATCCTCCATGCGTTATCCCGGCATTTGCCACGGCTCATGGGAGCCTGGGGTCCGCTTTGACAACTAATCCCAAGATTTGGCGTAGGCACTAGTTTTTACAAAAAATCCTTTCTTAAAATGCTCTTCTACACCTTATAAGGAACCTATGTGCCAAAATTTGGAGTTTCTGGGACCAGCGGTTTCGGCTGTGCGTTATGTCAGTCAGTCAGTATCTTCTTTATAAATTTAGAATACATACGAGCCTTTTTGAGTAGCTTTAGTAGGAGGTAGGGCATAGCGAATGATATTCCGCTTTGTGTGGTAGGGCACAGCACAGCGAATATCATCTCACTCGAATCTAGAGCAGAGCCCAACCGGGGAAGTACCTCCGCCTTACAGAAGACCGCAGCCAAATAGAACTACACTAGTGTTGTGTTCCTGTCGGTGAGTAAGGCTGCCAGAGCTCAACGAGGGTGCGGTGTGTGGTGGTGGCAAGAATCAGATCTACGGAACTAATTTGTATCCTTTGAGTCGTCGGCAACCCGAACCCTCCTTGGAACTTGTACACTCTTTTTTGCTGTGTACTTAACACAACAAAAGGGAGTGTACAAGCCTTTAGGTAGACACTCTAATTAAATACTTATCTCGGATATAACATCTGCTACCCACGAATGATATTCAATATTGAATATAATTACGTGATTATATCACTTACTTCGATATCCAATATTCAAGCACGTCCAATGTACGTGGAGAGATTTTCTCGAGTTACAATTTACCCACACTCATGTACCTACATAATATACACGGTGTAAATAAGGAAAGCGAATAATTTTAACAGCGTATTCCTGGGACGTTTTTAAAGTTGTCCACCCCACTTGTTTTGTAACATGGGTATTTTTTACGCGATTCATACTCAGAATCGCGAGGTCTTTCGATCCAGATAGGAGAAAAAAATGTCCCAAGATTTCCATACATTTTTCAGACCTTCCATTAAGTTACCGCCATAAAAAATGTATGAATTGGGAAAAAAACCTTGGGACACTTTTTTTCTCCTATTAGGATTGAAAGAACTCGCGATTCTGAGTAGAAATCACATAAAAAGTTCCAAATCCAAAAAAAAAGTTAGTTGGACAACTTAAAAAAAAAAAAATGGCCCTCCTGATCATTTTAGAAGAGTAAAATCATGTAAACTTTTCTGGATTTCACCTTCTTTCAAAGTTATAAGCATTTAAAAAATAACAATTACTTATTTATCAGAACAAAAAGCTGTTTAGATGACAATGATGTGGACATTATCTAACTATCCTCGTTGTTTGATAAAAAAAAGTAACAATTGACGCATTGCAAAAAAGTATTACGAAAAAAATAATTGGGTCCCCGATTTAAAAAGTAAAACTAAAAAAAAATAGGTACACAAAAACATTTTTTTTTTTTGGCGAGCTTCATCATATTTAACATTTTATCTTCGTTTTGTCCTCAGAAATAAGTAGTTAAAAGCTTTCAGTTTCGTCATGTTACAGCGTGTATAAATGCCGTGAATAAGTATTATTAAGTTGATGCGGTCTATTGATGCGTGAAATATATGATTTCTCTTGAATTGAGATCATGAGGAGAAGAAAACAATTCAACGCTAGTTGAGGATATGTGGAATAACAAGATCGGTTACCAAAAATTGGTGTAAAAAGAAAGTATTAACTGAAATATTTTGTAGATTATAATAATAGGTAAAGGTTTATCATAGGAAAGTCTACCGTCCCCAATAAAATTCTCCCTTAATTGCTCTAAGGTTAACTAAAAGAAATCCGTGAAAGGGATAAGTTCGCCTTTGTACAAATTATGTACTGTGTCATGTGTGTGATATTTTTTCCTGTTTTATGTGTTTTTTTGTATAGTTGTATTTAACTTATACTACTATGTTGTGCTTTATTTACATGGTGCTTTTATATTATACTAGCTTTTGCCCCCGGCTTCGCTAACGTTAGAAAGAGACAAAAAGTAGCCTATGACACTCTCTATTCCTTCAACTATCTCCACTTAAAAAATCACGTCAATTCGTCGCTCCGTTTTGCCGTGAAAGACGGACAAACAAACGTCTGTTTGTTTGTCTACACACACTTTCCCATTTATAATATTTGAATGGAAAGCTTTTCATCAAAAATAAATGTCATAATAACGTATCAAACAAGGAACTTTCAGTAAATGATAATACAGTATACACCTCGACCCTACATCCAAAAAAAATATAGGAAAGTCGTAGTGCATTAAAATTTTGAAAAAAAACCCCCACCGCGACCTAGTGGACCGATTTTCATGAAACATGGCTAAGAACACTCCCGACTAACACAGCTTTCAAATAAAAAAAAAACTAAATCGAAATCGGTTCATCCGTTCGGGAGCTACGATGCCACAGACAGACACACACACAGACAAACAGACAGACAGACAGACACGTCAAACTTATAACACCCCGTCGTTTTTGCGTCGGGGGTTAAAAATAGTACATTACGATACAAGTGCGTAAAAAAGGAAGTTCGAAACGAGTGGCGATAAATTAAAACACGACCGAAGGGAGTGTTTTAAATCGATACGAGTTACGAATTTCCTTTTTGCACGTGTATAGTACTCGTACGACGTTTTTCAGTACAGATGACCCTCCGAAGTTTCGACCTGTCATATAATGAACCACTTTTCGCACTAGTGCGTATAAAAAACACCATCTGTACTGAAAAAATAGTTATGTATATCAAACTTTAATTACAATGGTGCTAGGTTGGTGCCAGTTGAACAGGCTTAGAACGGAACATGGGCCTTGCGGAGACTACATGTTTAAGTGTGGCTGGAGAAACTCTCCGACATGTGACTGCGGAGCCTCTACCCAGACAATACAACACATAATTCATGACTGCCCAAAGAGGAAATACACTGGCCACTCCCTAGACTTGCTCAGACCTGATGTGAACGCAGCCCGTTGGGTGAAGAAGCTAGATATAAAATTGTAGTCCTTAAGTTGATAATAGTTTGTTAGTAAACGACCAGTTTATAGCCATACGATTAAATAAATTACAATCATGCAAGTAAAACTACCGTCAAGAATAGAGAAAAATGGCATACATGTGCATAATATTATTGCTGTGTAGCTCATGATAATGGTTCGTATAATATCACTGTAAAGCCCACTTGCACCAACCACCTAACTCAGGGTTAATGGGCTGTCAACTGTCAAATTCCATATTAAAATGGTAGCCATCGGGTTAACCCTCCATTTTTGTTGGTGCAAGTGACCCTAAGCTGGACACTATGGGCAGTTCATAGTTATTTATCTTATAAGAAATCAAAGCGTAGCAATGGTTAGAAAAGTGGAATATTCAACGTTGTGAGGGTTGTATGTCACTAAGGTTAAACAAACTTGTCATCGAGTGAAAGACATTTTTTTACCACACCAACACATGGAATATACTAACTATTGCACATAAAATTATATCAAATCTAACACTTCATTCAACATTGAAGATTCAACATTTCAAATCATAATTTAAAATTTAATTTCACCAGCCGGCTTACGCCGTGTCTTGCGTGGGCGACGGTCGCGCGACCGTCGCGCGACCGTCGCCGTCGCGTCTCATACTTCCATATCGATAAGGTTTGATTTCGTATGCGTCGCATCGCCGTCGCGCGTCCATCGCGCGACCGTCGCCCACGCAAGCCACGGCGTTAGGATATCAAGATAAAATTTGTACGAAATTAATTTGCACTCTTGTGGATAAATTCCGACTTTCTAATTCATTCTTTAAGAAGTAGAAGGTTTGGTGAAAAAAATAATTACATGCAAATAAGACAGTAACAGGCTTGCCACTGGGCCAAATATACTCCATACACCAAGCTAAGTGCGTTTTCACACTATCCGATCCGACATCGGATGTAGGATGGAAGGAAATCAAAAGCAATAGTCAAAGATGGCGTCTAAAATCTATCGAACCCGATATCGGACCCGGTAATGTTACGCACTAACGAGAACAAATATAGTTATTTTTTATCACCTGAGGAGAGAACAGTTTCTTAAGCCCAATAATGGTCGCCAGCAGCAGCGCGATCTTGGAAATCAGGAGGGCCTTCCCGACCATCAAGGTCAGACCCTTGAAGGTCAGTGCACCCAGGAGACCAAACTTCATGGCGGCGGCCGCGAGGAAGGGACCCATGTTCTTGTTGCGACTGCGGCCGCTCTCGAAGACCTTGGGGGTTTTGAGGGCTACTCCTGAAATTAAAAGATGTAATTTTTTAATATTTTTTTATTTAAAAATATTTTAAGTGGGTTGCTCACGGGTTAAGTCACGTGTAATGCGTAGCGCTCTCGACATGTAAAGGCGGGGTCGCTACTATTGAGAAAGATCCTAGGAAATAGATCGAAACATGTCGAACGTTATATCGACTTAACACGTGAGTAACCCGCTTAAAATATTTTTAAATATGTTTGAGTCTCACGGGAGTTTTATATATATTTTATTCTCCTATCTTCTTAGCATCGGTGTTTTACAATACAAAAGTAAAATATAAATACACCCACAAAACAGTAAATTGTGCAATTTGGGGGGGAATATTGTTAACGAGAGTAAGTTAAAATCGCTGTCAATAGAAATTGTCAACAACGTAAACATATTATTATATAAAATATCAATATTTTAGCACAATTTTATTATTTTAAAGGTTGAGGATCATGCTGGCGGTGCTTAGGACTGCAGACAGGGAGATGACCCGTCGGGTTATTCGCGCTGTGTCCAAAATCACCGCCTTCAGTTCTGCATCTGAATCTTGATCTAAGTACCAGCGAGGGTGTCTCAAGGTGGCACTCCGATAATTATATTTGATGTCTACTGTACAATAATATTTGTAATGCTAGTTTAATTAAAGAACCTTCGATCATTTTACTCCACAATTACCAAAAAAGACGTGAGAAATGGATAATGAAGAAACAAATACAATAAACAAGAAACAAAATTAAATAAGTTAAAGTAAAACTCAGTCGCAAACTAACAAAATTCGCGGATATTTTTCAACATGCCAAGAATATAAATACCCGTCTCTATAGCCATAACAATAAGATCGTGTTTACATATATTTGGAATGCTGGTTTGTAAAGATATTTGTGAACTCGACGGTACAAATATTTCCAAGTTTAATGATAGTGAAGACCGAAATATGCGGATCACGTTTCACCCATCGAAATTGGTTACCAGCAAATATTGGCTTCAGTAATTTCACTTTGCAAATTTTAAATTCATTGGAAACTAATTAGATGGGAATATTTGAATGAGAAAATATTGTACGGATTCTAAATCTATTTCATATAAATGTAATTAGAAAACTTGGAAGGATCTTTTTTTTTTTTATTATAAATGGGCTTACTCTTGACCACAGACTAGCCAAAGGCAAAGACGTGGCCTACGATGGAGTGAGCTCGCCCAGAAGATGCCTGTTCACTCTTGATTTGAAGGTTGCCGGGTTATATGAGCTCCTTGGCAGTGCGCATAAGAAAAGAAGAAGCAAAGCGCTTCGTGCGGATTCGTGGAATATCCACCAAGTAAGGATGGAGACCGGCCGTGCGTCTAAGAGTCCGATGGTAGAATGGGGACGGTGGAATAAGCTCGTGTAGCTCTTGAGCACACTCCCCGAAGTGCAACCTGTAAAACACTGACAGACTAGCGACTTTCCGCCGATGGGCTAAAGACTGTAGCTTGGCCGTTAGCTTCTTACGATTTTGAAAGGGAAATCGTGGAGGAACTTCAATCAAGAATTTTGTTTCCTCTGTTAATTGTTTAACTTCATTAAAACTATTGAAGATACTCCATTAGGGATAAGGAACAAAAGGGCCTTTTAGAGTGGTTTGCTGACAAAAGGGAAAGAATACACCATAGCGAAACGTCGCAATCGGTTGCAAGTTTCCCTTGTCAGCTATGTGGCAAAGTAGGTATGTTACTCTCGCATAGATCTGTTTAGCCACTAAAAGCGATGTCTCTCAGACATTGCACCACAATTCGTCTGAAATAGAAGCTAAGGCCAGTATATTTTGAAAAACTTTCATTCCTGTTTTTTACATTGTCTTTTCAAGGTTAGTTTTGAATGAGCTTACCGACTCCAAAACCGTCTCCTGAGCCCCATACACCACGAGGTCAGCATTCTCCAGCAACCTGTACCGGAGGTCCCTCGTGGTGGCAAAAATCCACAGTTTGTCCGTGATGAACTAATTCAACTGGTCTTCCAGGGAAGTTCCGAACACGATCCACGCAGACTAATCCTATCCTACTTCGAGGGACAATATAGGAGCGCTCGGTTGATGCCGGTCCTTCCGCCTCTGGTGAGAGGAGGTGAGGAATGATCTGCTTGTTTACCATGTCAGGTTCTATATTTTGTAGCTCTGCTAAATTGCTTATACTAAAGGCGCTTCACCTAACTTACCAAGCCATCTGTTGAGAGTAATTTCAGCCATAAGGGTGTGGTCTTCTGTAAAGTTTGCATCATTCAGGATTATTGTGGAATGAGCTTAGCGACTCCAAAGGCCGTCTTTCTCTTGAGCCCCAGACGCGACAAGGTCAGCATTCTCCAGCAGCCTGTACCATAGGGACCGCGTGTTGGCAAAGTTCCACAGTTGGTCCATGATGAGTTGCTAAGCCTGACCTTCCAGGGAACTCCCAAAGAATAACCAAATGTGAGCCCTTTAGAGCGGTTTTATATAGAAGAACCTTCATTGCTGCTAAAAGCATTGTCTCTTCAAGGTTAGTGTCTAATGTGCTTACCGACTCCAAAGCTGCCGTCCTTCTCTTGAGCCCCAGACACGACGAGGTCAGCATTCTCCAGCAGCCTGTACCGGAGGGACCGCGTGGTGGCGAAGTTCCACAGTTTGTCCATGATGAGCTGCTGAGCCTGGTCTTCCAGTGAGGTGCCGGCGCGAGCGAGACTCTCAGACTTTACTGGTGCTTCAGCTGCTGCTCCGTTGCTGGAAAAGAATTTTATAAGTTTGATTTTTTTATGAAGTAGAAACGTCTGCAAGCAATATTTAGAGTCGCAGTCGAAACTGCAGGACTTTGGGCGCTGGAGACGAAGGAGTTTATATGGGATTTGGGCCGGCGGCTAAGGGACAAGAGATGTGACCCTCGGTCCGGATCGTACCTGGTCCAACAGATCTCATTGGCTGTTCAGCGTGGTAACGCTGCCGGTGTGATGGGGACATTTGAACCAGGTACGATTCGGGACGGTTTAATTTAGCTTAAAGTTATTACTTTATATATGACGAAGCCTGTTGCGGATATCATCATTGGTTTGTTTGACGAAGCATGTTGTTGATTTGTGGCCACCTGACGAAGCCTGCGTTGCGGATGAATTTTCGCATGGGAGTCACTACTCCCATGCGAAAATTCTTTAAGTACTGTTTTATTTTAAGGTTGGAAGTGTAATGTTTGTACATGTATTCTTATTTGACCCTAATAAATTTTATTTAGGTATACTTAGATTTATTGTTAATAGAGGAACAATGAAAACGAGATATTTAGTAATGTGACAGACAGACGGGCACAAGCACACTATAAGGGCTCCTTTTGCACGAATATATTAGAACACCGGTTCTATCGCTCTGCCGGCGTACCTATTTATTATGCTTCCAATTTTATCACTTACCTATGTGGATAAAGTATCCGTCACGCTTAGCAACTATGTCAGTGTGAGAGTGAGAGATGTTTGATCCACGTAGATATGTGATAAAATTAGGAAGCACAATACACCTCCGCCTCTTGTTTTACCTCTTAAGTTGTTGTTTATACTTGCTATGTTGTTTCGTGTATTGAGGTGTGCAATAAAGAGTATTTGTATTGTACATGGATTAGTTGGTCAGAGCGATTAGAACAGTAATTATATATTTGTAGTGAGACAGCCTATTATTTCTCACAAAGAAATACAAGTCCTGCTGGTGGTATGGTTAAAGGTACTGGTAAACGCAAAAACGAATAAGTTTACGTGTCTGTCTGCGTGTCTGTCTGTTTGTCTGTCTGTCTGTGTATGTCTGTCTGTGGCATCGTAGCTCCCGAACTTACACAGATTAAATATAAAAACATGATGATACTAAAAAGTCTCGAAGGAAATATTTTTAAAAATCATGACAATAAAATTTTTATAATCTAAAGAAATACATTTGTAAACCTTTAAAAATATACGATATCAGTTAAAATTTATTTAAGTCAAAACATTGTATGCCCGAAAAATGTAAAACTGTTGATAGTACTGAAAAATGTAAGTGAGTACCTTATTCTGATTTAGATTTAGTTTTTTTTTACCTGATTTCTGATTTAGATTCAGTTTTTTTTTACCTGATTTCTGATTTAGATTTAGTTTTTTTTTTGTCTGAAAGCTGAGAAAGTCGGGAGGTTCTTTCCAAGAAAATCCTATGTGCGGTCGGGGGTTTTTTCAAAATTTTAATTTTGTGGTTAGGTTTTTCCATGTTTTCTTATTTTTTACAGATCTGCTAGTACTAGAAATAATATGACTCCTAAACAGAACCCTGACCGTTGATTAAACCAGGTGGCATCAAGTCTAGAGATATTGATCGCGCGACACTTAAAACTCAAGACAGGTTGTATCTACAAGTTGTTTTACATTTGAACAACCCATGTTGATAAAAATTGGATTTGACATTTTGCGCACTAGGTTTCCCAAAATGTACAAGGATTGTATGAAACTTTCTTTTTTTGTTACCGAAAATGTACAGAAATCTGGTAACAAAAAAGGAAGGTTTCATACAAGTCTAGAGATATTGATCTAGTGGATCTTGCTCAGCATCGACTACCAATTTTTATCAAAAAAACGTGATCAAAGCACAAACAGGTTACCATCTCCTGATGGTAACAATTTTAATACTTAAATCCTCATAAAAACGGCGAAATCATCTCACTCGTCTTGTCTTATCATTATCAACTGTCAAAAATGTAATTACGACTAAGTAGTAAACTACTACGAAGTTATATTAATTGTTGCCTAAATTCTTATTAAACTAAACCCTTGACGTTCTTGCAAGTAATGTATTTTTCGCACGAAACCCATTAATCAACAAGCCAACAGTTATAATTTGGTGAAAAAACGCTAAACTTTTAACGAAGTTGAAAATGAATTGCTATCGTATTTCTCAACGAAAAGTCCTAAAAACTTATTTCAAAAATAAATAACTTTATACTTTAACAGTTAACAATACGGTTGGTTGCTGGTTGACTGAATAAGTACAGTAAGATGTTAAGAGAAAATATGTGAAAAATGACTAGCACATTTTTTGCACCTATAGAATAACAGAAAGTTTCAAACATACTCATCTTCATTCAAAATAAGTGAAAAATACGGTCTTGGTTAGAACGAGTACAAAATTAGTATTATGAAAATGTTAGCCAATTTTGAGTTTGAGTATAATCTTGTCTTACCTAAGTAACAAATGAGCATATTGGTAAGTAGTAGTCAAATGGGGTGAATAGGGACGAGGGTTAACATGTGATTTGCCCTCTCATTTCTTAAAAAAACATAATACAGAATTTGTATCATTCAATTGTTTTGATACACTTTGTGTAACTAGACATTTAGTAAATGTAATTATTTTTAAAATCGGGACTTAATCGCGTATAACTACATATTAAACTGACCTCCAACGTTTCAAGGACGGCGTTGTCCCCGTGGTCTCGGAGAAGACGGGCTTGAAATGACATCAACACCTTCTGACAGCCGCGCGAGTTTTTCGAACTACCCGCACTTGGTTTTGATTATCAACTTGAACTGTTTGCGCACTAGGGATGTTACACAGTGTTAGGGATGTAACATCCCTAGTGCGCAAACAGTTCAAGTGTTGATGTCATTTCAAACCAGTGTTCTCCGAGACCACGGGGACAACGCCGTCCTTGAAACGTTGGAGGTCAGTTTAATATGTAGTTATACGCGATTAAGTACCGATTTTAAAAATAATTATGTGTAATAATCGTGAAAGTTTAAATCAGTATTTAGTAAATGTCTGATAAATCACATTTTAAATGTCGTCTCTATTCACCCCCGCATCCCTATTCACCCCATTTGACTACTCCAAAAAGTCTATCTTTAATATTTTTATTTATCTATATTTAAACTTCTGAGTAATTCCTACGTGTATTCATTGTAATGACAGTATTTCGATGCAAGATTAAAATTTGAGTCTTATAATTATTCAAAATGCATCTCGTCTTTCATCAAGTTTAATTAGAGATACTCTGTTTCGAATGCATGAATAAACTACAAAGCAACATTCAATGCTACGTCAGCTAGAAGTTAAATTCTCAATTTGCTTCAAAATCAGGAACGTATACTTGAATATATAGGTTACATCACTTGAAAAAAAAAACAATGTTAAATATCTGGTTTTCATCTTCCATTAAAACGGATCAGTTTCCTAGATGAGCAGTTCCCGGCAACTTTGTACATAGCCACTTCAGCAAATTTTAATTGATCCTATTTTGTTACCAACATTTAGTAATATAAGTCGACTTTCGTAAGATGTAAGATGCTCATACAATATACTAGAGGTATTATAAGCATTCCTTGAGGAGCCAAGAGGGCATTAAGATTTGGGACATGGTTGAATATAGACGCGCGACCGCGCGCTATCCCAGAACCGTGCCGTGAGATTACGTGTGCGCTTTAAGTACCGACTTGTACCACTTGACCCACGGATTCGTTTCCGTTTCTGATAACTTGGTGATGTTAAAGCTTTGATTGACTTGGTGTGATTTCTTTGTGATTTGGAACTTAATTAACTGTCGTTGTGATTTAGTAATATTCGTTACCAGTTACATAATTTATTGCATAAACATTTATTGGACTTGTGTGCGTGATATGCCCACCGTTTCCGCCCACCATGGAGCTGGTGCCAGGCCCCTGATGCTTTCGTAGAGCCACCGGCTCCGACATCAGAAGTGGGATCGTAAAAGAGGAAAATTCTGGAAAGTTGTGGAAATTCCGAAATCAACAATGTATTGGAATTTGATTGAAAATCGATTGGAGGTTGTTTTGTTCGTCATTTGAGGATCTACCGTATGGAAGATGCAACCTATTAAGATGGGAATTCTCTAAAATAAGAAAAATACCTGTTGAAATGTTGGAAATATTACACCTGCAATTGGTTTGATTACTTCCCGGAAGCGGAATAAGTGCTGCGATATTTAGTCGCGCGATGGTTGCAGAGTGCAGCAACTTTGACTGCGGACACTGTGGTGCAGTACGAATTTATCCAGACTGCACAGCAATCGTTTATCTATTGGGATGACAAGATAAGTAATAGACATTAAGCCTTTATACACTTTTGTGTGTTGTTTTGTTGAGTTTCAATGTTTTTGATAATATGATATGAAGTGTTAACTCTTATGTTAACAGAAAGTCGATATAGCATCGAACGTAATTATTTGATGTCGATTACATTATGCGACGAACCTACGGAATAATGTTTTATGACTGAGATTTTATTACATGAACGGATTATTCATTTGTTTTTGTTTTAGATACCATAGAGATTAATGTATGTTTTATCAGAACCTTGACCATGTCATTTAAATGGTTTCAACGATATTTTGTTGACCTGATTTTGAGAAGTTTTTTTTTTAAGATTTCTGAGAGAGATGCTGAGTATTAATTACTATAAGAGGTAATTAAAGTTTACTGTATTTGAACTAAACATTGTTTAGTGTTGTAATTAGAAGAGCCTAGCCGGTGAGAAACCACTATTAAGAAAATGTGTTTTTTTTTTGTCAAGTAATCTGGATAGCGAAATCTTGAGCCAAATCATAATTGCTTTCGTTGAATACTTGATTAAAGGTATCAAGCTTTTGTATGGTTATAAATTAACAGCGAAAATGATGCAGTCTAATGTGTTATCTACATCTCGGTGGAAAAGACATTACCACATGATAGTACCTGATGTTCAGTGAAGCACCCACTGTGCTGTCGTGATGAGAATTTGTTTGATTTGATTATCGGGTCATCAAGTGACGTGACATATTTAGTTGAACTTCTTTGATAACATTTTCATTAAAAAAAAAAAAATTAAGTAGTATCAAGATATTCATGAATCATCGATAGATCATTTTGGTTATGGTTAGTTTCATGCAATTTGCTAAATGCTCAAAGAAAAGAAATGGGTTCTTATCTTTTGATTTATAAAGATGTGGCAATTATTAAAACCATGAAACAGGATCAACTGAGGTTTGATTTAAGAACTAATTCATTTATTAAGGAGACAATGACAAACTTTGTTTCGATAATTTTTAGAGAAAGGGACATTATATAGTCCACATAAAATAGAAGGCTTGCATTCTTTATGATATGTGTTGGCATTGGCATTTGTGGTGTCGTTGTTGCCAGATTTGGTTGTGTTAATTGTGTTTGACTCCGGTTGGTGAGTCGTATATGTGAGAGAGTCGCTTGGCTAGTCTCGGCTCAGGTGGCGACAGAGTTGTCCAGTCTGTATGAGATGGCGACCGAGTCGGCCAGCCTGTAGTGTGATGGCAAGCGTGATAATCTCAAGTAACATTAAAAAAAAAGTGGCAATCTTGGGTAGATTGCGAGTAAATAGGTACAACCATTGAGCAGAGAATGCAGAGCGTTAGCGTAGTAGGTATACGCATTTGAATTTTGATTAAAACTGAATATAATTTTGAGAATGAATAGTTTGTCAATGCATCTTTAATCATTTTGTTGGGTTAATGCGTCGTTTTTAAGATATCCGTTGGATTGGTTTATTGCCTTAATAACTGGTAGGCCAGAGTTGGCTGAACAAATTATATGTTGGGAAAAGTGAAACAATTTTTGGTGAAATGAGACCTAATTTGAATGAACTGGTTGATGTTTGATGAATTATCTATAGACGTGGTCAGTTTTGACGTATGACGTTGTAAAGTGCCCCTTGTGGCCTATTTAATTGCTAAATAAATAATTTAAAGTTTAGAAACTTTAAACAAGGTTTACGAAACTAATAACATGTCCTGGTTTACCTAAAAGTTATAGCTTTTGATTTCACTGTCAGTTCTGTTAAAGAAGACAATAAACTTGAAACAACAATATTAAGGTACAGTGATGCGTTTCTGGAGAGTTAAAAAAAAATGACAAAATTATAATGTACCTATCTGTTAACGAACAAAGAGCTATTTATTCTAATGGCGTCATCAAATAACGTCTGTTGGGTTTAGCAAGCCCTTGTCCTTTAGACATTTATGTTGCTGGAGAATATTGCTACTGTACTGGTTGGATCAGTAACTTTATAGTGTGATGGTTGTTTTTGTAAAAGCAACAAAATACGTCGTTTTAGACCACAACCACAGGAAGAAAATATGATGAAATAAGAAAAGCCAGTTATTTACAGCTTTTCTTACAATGCCGACATTTTACATCACGACTATCACGAGTTACAAATGTTGTTGTTGTTGTAAGAGTTCGTAGCTGATGAGGCTTCTGTACAAGTAAAGTATAATCGAGCACTTATGTTATTGTTTATAGAAACGGTACACGAATGGGTCCTGTTAGTATTTCTGTTGAAGCAAAATACAAGAGCCAGAGATTTTTAACAATTAATTAGGAGACCCTGAACTGAACATTCATAATCTAAAAAATAAATAAAAAAATAAGTTACAGTACTGTACTTGTACAGTACATATCTTCTAAAATATACTTCGAAATCTTATGTTTCTTATCAAAAATGAATTAGATACACTGTTGACAGTGTTGACTATTTCATTTCAGTTCATTTAGTTATTTTTTTTGATAAAGCACATTCGATTACTTCACATTTTGGCTGAAGCAATAAAGTACTACCTAAACATGATTCTTGGACATAATAAGTTTTTGCCGTTTCCTAAATAAACAATGATAATGTATTATTAATTGGAAGATATATTTAAATTGAACTTGAAGAAGAAAATTTAGTCCGGATAAGCTTCGTTGTGACATCGTGTGTGTTCGATGACAAAAAAAAAGAATGTTATTACCTACTACTTAGGTATTACTTGAATATTGGTCATGTGAGACTAGAAGCTTTACTATCACAATATTAGTTTATGGCCGATGGCTAGCAAATAAACTTAAATTGAGTCACGAAGACAAATTTTCCCCGTATATATGGTATAATATAGCACTGGCATAGTATGCTTGAGCGCATAATGCTCAAAATTAAGAATTCTATTCAAGATAGCAATGAAGAGCAAGGAAGCAATGAAGAGAAATGGGGTATGGTGTTGAGCTCTTTTAATACAGTAATTAAGGTTATTTTTGTAAAATAATAATCCCAGTGAATTGTTTATAATAATAAAAATAAAATTCGTTTATTTCAGATCCATCATTGATCCATAAGATGTTAGTACAAAAAATAAAAATAAAAATTTAAGAGCTATGTTAGTTAGTTTCTACATTAAACACTATAGCATATTGAAAAATACTACTGATCATCGTGGCATACATTTGGTGATTATGATAACCTAGTCATGCTAAAAGTTAAAAAAAAAAAAAAAATGTGTGGATGAATAGCACTTGAACAGCAGTATGAAGGCTATTTAAGTAGCAGTGTAAAAAAAATTATGAAGAAGCGTAGATAGTTATTTGTGAGTATAACAATAATTGTTATTGTGAGGTACACAATTATTGTGAGGAAATCTACGCTGTGAATTGATATTGAATGCATTTACGAAATCACAAAGGAAATCAACTTAAGTCTATTTGAAGTTTTAAAGTCAATTTAAGATACCTTATTAATTTCCTTCGATACAAATTGATACTACTTGTTGATTTCTTCGATTCTTCGACACAAATTGATTTTTGTGCATTGATAACAACAAAATATGCACTAATAGGTGCGTGCGATGTGGCGCTACGATGTCAGATTGTTACGTTCTCATGAAATATGGTTAATGATCATCTGTTGATGAAATTAGTGAACAGTCAGGATCAGCCCGTGTCGGCGAGGTGTGACGATACACATGGATGCCGAGTTTCTGAGTTTTGATGTCACATGGTTGGCATTGTGTTTTGCAACGTTATCTACTGCCTTGGTTGCTGGCCGTAGCCGTAGGTCATATTCCTAACCCAGTGTAGCTGGTACGGAGACTGCGCGGTGGTAGTGACAAGCAGGAGGATTACGGTTGCTTTATGGTTTGTTTTGGCGTGTGGCCATTAATCTAAATATATAAAAGAAGAAGCTGACTGACTGACATATCAACGCACAGCCTAAACCGCTGGTCCTAGAGATTTCAAATTTGGCACGTTGGTTCCTTATATAGTGTAGAGGAGCACTAAGAAAGGATTTTCCAAAATTCACCTCCTAAGGGGGTCAAATGGGGGTTCAAAGTTTGTATGGGGAAACAAGATAAGTTTGACTATTTTATTCGAAACTTCACAGGAAGATTCCTTAAGACATATGACTGAATACGTGTTTCAGGTTTTTTGAAAATTTAACCCCTAAAAGGGTGAAAAGGGGGTGATAAAGTCAAAAAACTAATATGGGTATCATTTTTACGGTTTATTGGGTCGCTGATCACGATAAATATAACGTTTTTAAAATCTAACGAAGCGGAAGTGAAATACCTTCTCCCCTGTTGTAGTGCAATGGGGTTTAAATGTCAACAAATATATAAAAGAAGAAACTGGCTGACTGACTAACTGACATAATATATCAACACACAGCCGAAACCGCTGGTCCTAGAGATTTCAAATTTGGCACATAGGTTCCTTATATGGCGTAGAGGAGCACTAAGAAAGAATTTTTCAAAATTCTCCTCTTAAAAGGGTGAAATGCGAGTTCAAAGTTTGTATGGGGAAACAAGATTAGTTTGACTATTTTATTCGAAACTTCATAGGAGGATTCCTAAAGACATATGACTAAACACGTGTTTCAGGTTTTTTGAAAATTTGACCCCTAAAGGGGTGCAAAAGGGGGTAAAGTCAAAAACACAATATGGGTATCGTTTTTATGGTTTATCGGGTCGCTGAACACGATAAATACAACGATTTTAAAATCTAATGAGGTGGAAAAGAAATTTTCTCCCCTGTTGTTGTGCAATGGGGTTAAAATATCCAAAATAGCCATAAATATAGGTTTAGTCTTCTTGTGGGGCCCCAGTAGACCGGCTGGGCCACCACGGCCTTTCCTGCTCCTCGGGCGCAGGCCGCCTTTCTCGCCATGCCGCGCTAACGTCCCTGCAGCTCTGGAGCCCCAGATCGCACGGGACGATGGCAAGCGCCCGGACGGGATGTCGTTAATCCCTTGGAGAAAGGGCCGCGCGCTGGTATGGGATGCTACCTGCGCCGACACGTTGGCAGCGTCCTACATCCAACTGACCAGCAAAAAGGACGGAGCGGCGGCTGACGCACGGGAGCGGTTTAAGGCCAACAAATATAGCTGCCTCGGCGCCAACTATGAGTTCGTAGCATTTGGCGTCGAGACACTAGGACCGTGGGGTAAAGGAGCGCGTGGGCTTCTCAGGGAGTTGGGGAAGCGGTTAAGGGAAGCAACAGGTGACCCTCGCGCCGGCAGCTTTCTCGCGCAAAGAATTGCAATTGCAATACAGCGCGGGAATGCTGCCTGCGTGAAGAGCACTTTGCCGAGAAGCCAGGGTTTAGACTTTTAGGTGTTTATATTTTTTAGATAGGTTTAGTTTTAGTTTTAGTATAATTTTAATAGTATAATTTGTAGTATGTATTTATTTCTAATAATAAATTATTAAAGGTTTAGTTTTTATCTTTACAGAATTAAATTCAAGAGAAGGTTCAAGAGATTTCAAATTGACACGGAAGTTCCTTAGAGGACCACTAAGAAAGGATTTTTCAAAGTTCACCTCCTAGCATGATAATTTGACAGGGACAGGGACAGGTACAGGGACAGGAACGGGATAGGGTTAGGGTTAGGGTTAGGGATAGGGATAGGGATAGGGACAGGGACAGGGACAGGGACAGGGACAGGGACAGGGACAGGGACAGGGACAGGGACAGGGACAGGGACAGGGACAGGGACAGGGACAGGGACAGGGACAGGGACAGGGACAGGGACAGGGACAGGGACAGGGGGACAGGGACAGGGACAGGGACAGGGACAGGGACAGGGACAGGGACAGGGACAGGACAGGGACAGGGACAGGGACAGGGACAGGGACAGGGACAGGGACAGGGACAGGGACAGGGACAGGGACAGGGACAGGGACAGGGACAGGGACAGGGACAGGGACAGGGACAGGGACAGGGACAGGGACAGGGACAGGGACAGGGACAGGGACAGGGACAGGGACAGGGACAGGGACAGGGACAGGGACAGGGACAGGGACAGGGACAGGGACAGGGACAGGGACAGGGACAGGGACAGGGACAGGGACAGGGACAGGGACAGGGACAGGGACAGGGACAGGGACAGGGACAGGGACAGGGACAGGGACAGGGACAGGGACAGGGACAGGGACAGGGACAGGGACAGGGGGACAGGGACAGGGACAGGGACAGGGACAGGGACAGGGACAGGGACAGGGACAGGGACAGGGACAGGACAGGGACAGGGACAGGGACAGGGACAGGGACAGGGACAGGGACAGGGACAGGGACAGGGACAGGGACAGGGACAGGGACAGGGACAGGGACAGGGACAGGGACAGGGACAGGGACAGGGATAGGGATAGGGATAGGGAAAGGATAAGAATAGGGATAGGGATAGGTATAGATAAGGATAGGGATAGGGACGGGGATATGAATAGGGATTGGGGTCGGACTAATCGGTCAGCAATCGATATCTAGGCAGTGTAAAATGCAGGTGGCTCAGGACGAAGGGATTAGTAAGTAGGCATCGGCGAGTATCCTGCATCCGTAATAACTATTACATTCAATGTGCTGTAAGAAGATCGTTGTTTGCTTGCCTTTTATATGTTTACGTTTGCAATAAGTATAAGCGAAATGGAAAAAATTGTAAGCGATAATGCAAGGAAGTACTTTTTACCCTACCGACCATAGCGTCGAGATACTGGCTATGTGGGTTGTATGAAGTTTCCCCAGTATAAATATTTATATAGGTAAAATACAAACATATTCGTACCTACTACCTACGCTGTGGTCGCTGTGTAACAATTCTACAATCATTGCAAGAATTTCTTTTAAAACAATAGTAATATGTGTAAGGTACAATCAGCCAAAAAAGTGGTTTTTTATTACTTTTCGATCAATAGAGTCGAAAAGTGGTAAACCACTTTCTTGGCTGACCGTACAGCAAATAGATCAGTTGCAATGGCCCCCCAGTCGAAAATTGCCCCGCTTTACCTTAATCGAAGTAATCGCGGACAGATGTACCTACAAAGAAACCTACGGATCCAAATGAAAATCTTATTTTTTGTAAACGTTTCAATAAGAATACTTTTATTACGCGGGCGAAGCCGCGGGTAAAAGCTAGTATCACATATGCGTGATGAACTGATGTTGAGACAATTGATTTGGGTCGAATTTGTGAAATTCGATTTTGGGCTGTTTCTGATCTGTGTTTTATGTGAATATTGGTTTTGATACTATTGACAACTTGATTATAAGTTGTGGCATGGATTTTGCATGGGAACTTAACTTTCTGTCATAGTGTGACTTGATGGCAGGATAGCCGAGCAGATTGAGTGATTAAAATTGTACTTCTTTTGAAAGCCTGCGATTTTATTGGGCACACTGGGACGTGTGACAGTCAGGATCGCCGTGTCGGCGCAAGGCACCTGTAACCCTATAGTGGCTGAGGCCCGTGAAGGTGGGCCACATTCCTGGTCCAATGTTTACATTAACAGCATTAGCGGAATTGTCACAGTGATATCTTTGTTCTTTGAGACGGGGCGGATATTATAAACACCGCCGAACGTAGCCGTGGGTCCGATGTGGTACGTAATGAAATTAGTTGTTTATTATAAGCATTCCTTGAGGAGCCAAGAGGGCATTAAGATTTGGGACATGGTTGAATATAGACGCGCGACCGCGCGCTATCCCAGAACCGTGCCGTGAGATTACGTGTGCGCTTTAAGTACCGACTTGTACCACTTGACCCACGGATTCGTTTCCGTTTCTGATAACTTGGTGATGTTAAAGCTTTGATTGACTTGGTGTGATTTCTTTGTGATTTGGAACTTAATTAACTGTCGTTGTGATTTAGTAATATTCGTTACCAGTTACATAATTTATTGCATAAACATTTATTGGACTTGTGTGCGTGATATGCCCACCGTTTCCGCCCACCATGGAGCTGGTGCCAGGCCCCTGATGCTTTCGTAGAGCCACCGGCTCCGACATACTTATAATAGTTATAATTAAAACATTACGTATTGCCTCACAAATAATAACACCATTTGCTTAAATTCAAATATGTACCTAAAATTATCGGGCGCGCGAACGCGAAGTGAAGCCACTTATGCCTAAGCTTTCATATTCATTCATGGTCACTCCACACAGATACAAAAATCACGCACACGCTGATAAAAACAGCCCGCTCAACTAAACTCCAAAGCAACTCGGCTTCTTATCGAGTTATTCATTTGAATACAAACCGTAAACAATGCGTTATAAGGTTTATATTTGAAAACACGCACATACACATTCACAAAGTCCGCGCGTGTGAGTGATTGCCTATCGCGAACTCCTATGTACGTAATTTGGGCGCAACTATCTCTTTTACTCTACTCATAGCAGGATTGAGATGACAGAGAAGGGTGACCGCCATTTGGGAACACATAGACAGGCAAGCGCACAACATTCGATGGCTCGCACTTGTTCATTTGAATTTAAAGCTTCGAGTGAAACAAATAAGATTGATATTACAGTGTAATAATTGCATGCTAAATATTGCCATACTAAAATTGGACGGTGTTATGGAATAGCGAACTAAGCGCCAAAATCCGAAAAACAAGTTATGAATGCAGTTCGGATATAAATGTGATAATCTATAGTATTGACTATTTCTTTGTTGAAAAATCATGCTTACAGCCTTATTTTAAGGGGTAGAATCAAGCGACACGTTAAAATTTGTATGGTCCTGTGTACTAAGTCGTTACGTAAAAACGAATTGAACGCAAAATTTACTTTTACAAATTATAATAAGCGTATATTCTAAATCGCAAAATCGAGCCATAAAAATGTTATTAATTCGTTTTGGTTTAAAGTTTTGATGATTTATAAACGCAATATCGATTTAACCGCCCTAATAGTGTCGTTTAATTCGTTGTTACATATTTGAAATTGCAGGATATTTCGCTTAATGAGAACTAAGTATCAAGAGGTTTTGTTATATCATAATATCTTATGTGTGTAATCCTGGCTAGTACTAATGAATTATTATTAGTTACAATGCCAATTTTGCCATATATGCTGATTTTTTTGACATTTATTAAAAAAAGTTGATTGGAGAACAAAACTAAATTGTTAGACGGATTAGTCCTAATCATTGTGGAGGAAAACATTGCTGTTGATTTATTTACAATAGCACTATTTACTCAAATATATGAAATTTTATTTTATTCCAGTATTCACTTTACCTCTAACAATTTGAATTAAAGAATCAAGCGACAAAATATGTCTCATAGTACGCTACGACGAAATAAATTAACCTCATCCCAGTATTAGTTCAATAAAGAATCAAGCGGAAAAACGTTAATAACTTCGAAACTTGAATAGGTATGGTGTTATTTTTTTTATCTATTTAAATTATGAACACTTTTATAGGTTCAATGTCAAAATTAACTTTTTTACTTTATAAATGAACTTACAACAACTGATTCAAATTTCAAATCTTTCTAGCTCATTTTCTCGATTTCAACTAACTGTCGCTTGATCGCTTATTCCATAACACTGTCCAATTATAAATGTATTAATGGGTAAAATTTTATTGTGTTTTGTTATCGCACATATATTTGTTTTAAATAAAAGCCTTTAAATAGGTATTGATAGTTTCTATTAAAAAACCGAGAATCTTATTTAATATAAGTTTAGTAATGTGGTAATGAACGTTTCTTCATCAGATATACTTTGTTTGTATAAAAAGGTTTTTAAATTATTGGGTGAAAATGGAATAATATCACTGCAACATTTGCGTCCCGCTTGTTACCGAGGCTTCGTGTACTTTCAAATGTTTTGTGTTATTCTCTCAGTTTTTTTATTAACTTGCTCATTACGTGCAATATATCAGTGAAATTTAAATGATTTGGAGTGTTTCGGTGTCGTGTTTTAGTGACAGTGCAAGCCAGAGTTTCAAGGTTAGATACTACCTATTTTTAAGAGATAGTTAGGACTTTCTTTGGTTTGTTTAGTAATGGCAGCGTTAATTCATTTGACTGTTGTGTCTGGAGGCCGTGATCGTCCGGAGTTAAATATAAGTTATAAGCGGAGAGATGGCTTTTTTAAGCGCTTTCATAGCGGACTGTATGATAAATGCACTTGGATAGGCGCCTAAGGTACCTAATATAGGTAGGTTGCGTTTTTTAGGGTTCCGTAGTCAACTAGGAACCCTTATAGTTTCGCCATGTCTGCCTGTCCGTCCGTCCGTCCGTCCGTCCGTCCGCGGATAATCTCAGTAACCGTAGGCACTAGAAAGCTGAAATTTGATACCAATATGTATATCAAGCACGCCAACAAAGTGCAAAAATAAAAAATGGAAAAAAAAATGTTTTGTTAGGGTACCCCCCCCCCCTACATGTAAAGTGGGGGCTGATATTTTTTTTCATTCCAACCCCAACGTGTGATATATTGTTGGATAGGTATTTAAAAATGAATAAGGGTTTACTAAGATCGTTTTTTGATAATATTAATATTTTCGGAAATAATCGCTCCTAAAGGAAAAAAAAGGTAGTTAGAGGCGTCTAACTTTTGAACCATATGTTTAAAAAATATGAAAAAAATCATAAAAGTAGAACTTTATAAAGACTTTCTAGGAAGATTGTTTTGAACTTGATAGGTTCAGTAGTTTTTGAGAAAAATACGGAAAACTACACTGAGCGTGACCCGACACGCTCTTGGCCGGTTTTTATTTTTTGCTCTGTGTTGCCTTCCAAATATATTCACGCGCCGCCACTGGTATACAGGTTAATTGTTATAATTAAGAAAATATAGATACTAGAGAACCTTAATGACGAAATAAAACTTAATAAAATCTCAATTCATCAACAAAATCTTGGTAACAAAATAGGAATTAAAAAAAACAAATTTAACTTTTTCCTTAATTTTTGTACAAACTTTTCGAGAACTGCTGAGATGTTGACAAAAAACTCATCTACTTAATAAATTAATAATAATAAAGGACTATCGCTGAAAAAAAAAATTGTTCTTGAAAGCGATTAATTATTCAGCAAGAATTTAGAATTTCGAAGATGAAAGCGAAAGATAATATCACATAGTATGTAGAAATCAACAAAGCGAGTTAGGGATTCATTAGAAATGGGGTCTTCATAATCGTTATTATTCGTCTGGTTGTGTGAACAAGGGTTTCCAGGTAGGCTTGCCTACGAATAATTGAGAAGTTTCGAGCCATTTACATACTTGAATATGTCCGGAAATTTCGGTGATAATGTTGAACACAATCTACACTTCTGAAGCTATGTAGAAATAGGAAGGTACAGAGGGTTCCGTAGTCAACTAGGTACCAATATGTATATCAATCACGCCAACAAAGTGCAAAAATAAACAATGGAAAAAAATGTTTTATTAGAGTACCCCCTACATGTAAAGTGGGGGCTGATATTTTTTTTCATTCCAACCCCAACTTGTGATATATTGTTGGATAGGTATTTAAAAATGAATAAGGGTTTACTAAAATCGTTTTCTGATAATATTAATATTTTCGGAAATAATCGCTCCTAAAGGAAAAAAAGTGCGTCCCCCCCCTCTAACTTTTGAACCATATGTTTAAAAAATATGAAAAAAATCACAAAAGTAGAACTTTATAAGGACTTTCTAGGAAAATTGTTTTGATCTTGATAGGTTCAGTAGTTTTGTAAAAAATACGGAAAACTACGGAAACTACACTGAGCGTGGCCCGACACGCTCTTGGCCGGTTTTTATTTAGAAAACGGGACTCGTTTTGCTTAAGAATAATGAGGTATAGTCGTGAATGTTTTCTATGTTCTTAAATCAACATTTTGTATATTTTTAATTTAAAGGAAAAATTTAAAAAAATCACACCTCCGACAGGACTCGAACCTGCGACCTCTGGCTTTGCGTAGTTGGGAGCGAGGCTGGCCCCGGTAAAGCCAGAGGTCGCAGTTTCGAGTCCTGGGGGCCGATTTTTAGTCTCACGGCGTTCGAATTCAGAATATTGTCACTGAAAATATTCACCGTTCACCGTTTTCAACCGGTATTTTAGTGAAAGTGAGACTCTAAAATCGGCCCCCTGCCGGAGGTGTGAATTTTTCAATTTTTCCTTCAAATTAATAATGTAATATCGCTCGCAGACGTTTCTGCGTGATAAAAAACAAATTCAATATTTTATTACTGACAGCAGCGAAAGCGTAGGTTTAACTCGATTTGTTTTTTGTATGTCCGGATGTTTTCTACAGGTCGCAATTTTATTGTCAACCGATCCTCATCAAATTATGAAACCAAATTCTGTCATTTATCAATTCTTCGTCGATTCTGCTTTGTTATGTTTTTGAAAATTGGCATAAAGGGTTAAAGTGCCGACAACGTATATGGCACTTAAATCTACACCCTGTTTTTATTGAATTCCGTTAACTTTAAGGGAAGGTTCTTTAGATCAAATACAATTAATTTCTCTAAGAAACTAGTGTCTTAACTCTTACGGTTATCGAGTTATTAAAAAAATAAAGATATTTACTGAACACGTGTGTGACAGCCTTTACCAATTCCTAATGTTATTTGTTTTTACATGTGCCGTCAAGCACTTGACATTAACTTGAATGTTATTCTTAAGGGTCTCTCACACTAATAAATTAATTTATTATGTATGAAAATGATGAAAATTTTTTTTTTGCGAATTTAACTAAAAGTGATATACAGGGTGGTTCCTGATAATGAACCTAGCTACGTGTCAAATTTAACGGAAAACAAAAAAAAAACACGGTGTATAGTGACATGACTATGTGACTCTAAGAATTTTTAACTTTTGTGTTCTAAAATAATATTTGGCTTAGAACATGTAATGTTACCTATAATTATAACTACAAACAAAATAAAGGTAATTATGCTCATTACACCATTGAAAATGCGTTTCAAATTTAAATCATTAGTACAAACCGTTCCAATTGAAAGTGAATATTGAAAATCTTTTAATTTAAATTCAGATGCCGTTTGCGGCTACAAAGTGCAGGACTGATAGATTACGTTATTACTTACTCCTAGAACATGCGACTTTCTGGTATTAATATTTAAATATTAAATTTTGTTTAATATATTGGATATAAGTTTGTTTGTATAATTCCACGTAATTAATCCTTTTACAGAAATAACAACGTGAAAATGAATATTATTTGACATTAATTTGAAAATGTTACGTGTTATGAGTAGATTGTATTACCTCATATTGTTATGTAATAATCAACAAAAAGTAACAATAGGGGTCACTTTCTTTCCAGTCACCAGTACATTCCTGCCCCGCACAGCTAAACTGTGGAATGAATTGTCGCCTGCGGTATTTCCGGACCGATACGACCTTCAAATCTTCAAGAAAAGAGCGTACACCTATCTTAAAGGCCGGCAACGCACCTCCAACACCTCTGGTGTTTCGGGTGTCCATGGGCGGCGGTGATCGCTTACCATCAGGCGACCTGTCTGCTCGTTTGCCTCCTATCACATAAAAAAAAATTAACATTTCAACCCAATAGCCCAGTTTATTTTGTTTCTTTTCATTGCAATAGCTCTACACTTACCGGGAATTCCTTGGGTGCATTACTATAGTGCATACAGGGATAATCGTCGGTTGGTGTCACATTACGTTTTAGATTAAACTGTCTTAAAGGGCTCTGCGCTGTTGGCTTCGGCCCCACGCACGCCTCCCAAAAGTCCGGGACCCCATGGTCCCGAGATATGGCAAAGGGCCACTTTCAGCATCGAAAATGGAGTACTCTCCCACCCACCATTTTATATGGAATTTGGTAGGTGACAGCCGACTAACCTTGAGTTAAGCGGGAGGTCTGGTGCAAGTAGTCCAAAGTATTTTATTTGAGGTTTTCATGATTATTTGATTTCTTCATAAATATGACATATGACACTACTATATAAAAAACAAATTACAAAAAGTACAGAGTAGGTATATAAAAAGAGTGTATAAAAGCGAACTTATCCTATAAAGGAATCTCTTCCAGCTAACCTTTGAGAAACTGATATTATAGCCAGTTTCATAGTAAATATTTCAATTATTAGTTTACCAAAAAGTAATTTCTATAAAGAAAGCAAGGCACAGTGAAAAAGTAAGTTAACAGTCTTAATATGTGTCACAGCCTTAAGCTTTTTATCAGATTTTTTTCATGTGAAACCATATAAGCATAGTCTAAAATTGGCACAATATTGCTACCCGTAATATACGTAATTCCAGAAGGGTATACCGTGTTTATGCTATGCTTTTCAAAAGACTCCCACTCAATCGGCGATAACCCATTGTGTAGTCTCCCCCAATAATATCTACCAAATCTTGAACTTTATCCCCCTTTAATAAGGTGGGTAAGTGTACATATATTAATGATGTTTTCCTGACAAGATTGCTCTCACACAAAGGTCTCGTAAGGGTTCATTAACAGGGAACAAACAGAATGTTGTTGAAAGGCTGTTCTCATGAACAATGTGTGTTGTAATACTTGTAATTTATAATGAACTTGTTGAAATAATAAACTAATTTATTAGAGTTTATTTGAAGAGAACTGTAAGTAAGCGTATTATTATTACACCATTTTTTCAAATAAAGCAAGTAAGTCAATTTGATTATCCTTAGCGTAAGTCTAGGAACTTGTTTGCAACACCCTACTGGTGTCCATGAGGTGCTTTATAATGTTTTGTGTCAACTTTTTACCATGGTGCAATAAACGATATTATGATTATGATTACTTATGAAAATATAGGGTTAAGAGTACAGTTTTACATAACATAAGATATTTTGAAGCAAAACTCAAACATAGAAAAGAGGCTAATCTGGGTGGAACTCAGCGTTTAGGTAAAATTGAGGAATTAGTTGAAATATTTGAGTGTGTTATTTATTTCATTTTTTTTTTAACTATTTATTTACTTTTTAATACATAAACAATAAATTAATTATAGGAAATCCGTACATAAATTGACTAAGCGCCATTTATCTGTGCTCATCGCACAAATAAATAAATTCCCTTACCGTGATTCGAACCCGGGACCGCAGCTTAGTATGCAGGGTCACTAGGTACTGACTTGGCCAGACTGGTTGTCAAGTAATAACTATAAATAAAATAACAAAAGCAGTAGTAGCCAGGCGCCGCTATTGCCGAGTACGGCATAATTTACATAATTATATTAGAACTTACACACAAGGTATAATGATTAAGACCGAAGGGGCCTCTTCAAAAACTGGGCCTAACAATCTAGATGAATACTGCTCGAAAAGCGACAAGTGGAACTCAAGTAGACTTTCATTTGGAATGCTCATTATAGTGTCTTTACATTACTCATATAATAAAATATTCCACCTGCAACATCAACATGCTTGGGACCTTGTCTGAAAGTATTATTAATTACTCAAAAATGGATAGTCTCACTGCCAATTCGCTGGACATCACGGACAAATCTGGATGACTGGCATTCCAAGATGGTCACGAAGTAGCAACGATGCAAAAGGAAATAAAGAGCCACGTTACATTGGCCGTAAAATTTTGCTTGACTGTTTTTATTTTAGCCAGATGAAGTTCAGCCTACTCTTAAACATTATATAACAGACTTATGAAAAGAAACCAGTTGAATTGCAAGATTTGCAAGATTTCTTTCAGGTCTATTTTTGAGCTTGTTTTCACCATGTATAATCAGTTTCATCATCCAGAAGACAAGGTCCTCACCTGTCATCAACAATCATGAAGTCATCGTGATCATGGCTCATCCGGTCAGGGCTTTTATCTCCAATGTACTTTTGGCACCTGATCCTTAATCTATAATGTTCGGCGGCTTAGATGAAGTGAGACTATGCTGCCTGTCATAGACAAATGCTGGACGGATTTGCTGACGGACGGAACACAGACTAGAAGACAAAAATTCTGGCCTCTCATGGACATTTATGACAACTGCTGGATGACTTGCGAGGCAAGATGATCACAGGCTAAAAGACAGTGCCCTCACCTCTCATCAACAATCATGACGTCATCGCTAAGCTGGACGGAGGCCGTCCGAAGCATGCGGTCGACGTAGCCAACCAGCTCTATAGCGATGCAGGAGGAAGGTTCCCGCGCGCCGCATTTGTGGCTCAGCCCTCGTTTCAAGGATTCTTCTGTAGGTTCTGCCTGGAATTAAAGAAAAGGTTACTTTTAACAGACGAAACGAAACATTCGAGGAGGTTAAATATACATACAATTGACCTCCTACTTTCCAACTCAAAAGAATAAGGGTCCCCCCACATCTAGCGTCTCGCAAGCGTAGCTTCGGGCCAGCGTCAAGTTACCTGGTAGGTAACTTGACAAAATGCTGAGGGGAGACCTTTTCAGTGACGTTAATATCAATAAATGAAAATGAAAATGAAATGAAAATGAAATATTTATTTTTCAAGTAGGCATATTACAATGCGCATATGAACGTCAAATAAAGCTACGCCGGCTCTAACCCTACGCCTCAGCCTCGAGAAGATTTCAGTCCCCCCTCAGTTGGGAGGGGGGTATCCACTATGGGACCGGCAAGAAACTCGGCGGGCAACTTCTTTTCAAAACATTACATCTTATAATTAACATGCATTAAATAACAACATACAATTTAACATGCAAAAGTATTCATCAAAGAATATGAACAGACTAGGTACTCTATGGAAATCAATTTCAATAAATTATATTATTGCTTAATAATACGTCGTTCTTCTTCAGAGAAAACATATCAAATTGTCATAGAAGAAAAGATAATATGAATCTCAATATCATTAAATATGTAATTTACCTACACAACATAAAATATAAAATATTTGATGTGCTTTCTTATCTGAACTGTGTCCTCTATACATAATACAATTATTTTAATTGCTATTCGTTTTTTGTAGTTTCTGGTTCGGGCCATGCATGTTTGTCTGTCAAATAGTCCTCGACTCTGTAATAAGCCTTTAACATCAATGATTTTTTTAAGTAGTTCTTAAGAGCTGGGAGGGGTAATCTCAAAGCAGTGTCAGGTAACTTATTATAAAAATGAATGCATTGCCCAACAAATGACTTCTGTACTTTACGGACACGAAACTTCTTTATGGCAAGCTTATTTTTGTTTCTAGTGTTATAATTATGGATATCAGAATTCTTAGTGAAACAGTCTAAATTCTTAACAACATAAATTATACTATCATAAATGTATTGGGAAGCTACAGTTAAGATATTAATTTCTTTGAAGAGTTCTCTTACTGATTCACGTGTTCCTAAGTTGTAAATAGAACGAATGGCTCTCTTTTGTAATACAAAGATAGTCTGTATGTCAGCTGCTTTGCCCCAAACCAGAATACCGTATGACATTACACTGTGAAAATAACTATGATACACTAGGCGAGCTGTCTCAACATTAGTCAGTTGCCTGATTCTCCTAACGGCGTATGCGGCTGAACTTAATTTGCTTGCTAGTTTCTTTATATGAGGACTCCATTGTAGATTTTTGTCCACTATTGTAGATTTTTGTCCACCTATTAATATGTATCATAGACATAAGGAATTTTGTTAACGTCCTGAATAAAATTATTTTCTTTCTTCTTTCTTTCTTTCTTGCAATTAAAAATTATTAATGCATTCATTTTTATAATAAGTTACCTGACCCTTCATTTTTGCGTCGGAAAAATGAAGGGGTGCTATAAGTTTGACGTGTCTGTCTGTCTTTCTGTTTATCTGTTTGTCTGTCTGTCTGTCTCTGTGTGTGTGTCTGTCTGTGGCATCGTAGCTCCCAATTGGATGAACCGATTTTGTTTTTTTTTTGTTTGAAAGCTGAACTAGTCGGGAGTGTTCTTAGCCATGTTTCAGAAAATCGGTCCACTATGTAGGGCCACTATGTTCAGTATCGCCCTTGTATAGGCGGCAAACGAGCAGACGAGACGCCTGATGGGAAGCAGTCGTCGCCGGCCATGGACATAGGCAACATCAGGAGAGCCACCTATGCGTTGCCGACCATTGAAAACTCTAAATGTACCTGCTTTGTGAAGAACCATCACCACCATCTTAAAGGCCGGCAACGCACCTCCAACACCTCTGGTGTTTCGGGTGTCCATGGGCGGCGGTGATCGCTTACCATCAGGCGACCTGTCTGCTCGTTTGCCTCCTATCCCATAAAAAAAAAACCTCTAGCTCAAGAAAATCAACTCAGAAATTGGCTCATCCCACAACTTGCACGTTCTGGACAAAAACGAGCGAGAGGCCCGTTTGTTCGTTGTAGCTTGCGCGGGCGACGGTCGCGCGATGGTCGCGCGACGGCGATGCGACGCATACGAAATCAAACCTTATCGATATGGAAGTAGACGATGCGATGAGACGCGACGGCGACGGTCGCGCGACGGTCGCGCGACCGTCGCCCACGCAAGACACGGCGTTATTGGGCATTTTATGTAAATAACGAAAGGAATTGTGAAGGTTAATATAATATTTATCTATCTAATTAATAGAGAAGGCGGATTAAATAATTTTCAATCATTGTAAGCTAATATTATCCTGTGTCTTAAATAAAGGATTTAGTTAATTTAAATGCAAATTGGAAATATTTCTAAACATGAGAAACCGTGAACTAATTTTGTGATATTGACATAAAATTATTAATTTTCCCTTCCTTATGTACACCGTTAAATAATTTCGGTTTGCTTTACTGTGTTTTATTCTATATTAATAAACTAAACAAATCAAGAAACTAGATATAAATAACTTTAGTACTTTTTACTGATCTTTAAATTATACCTATATTATTGTAATTATTGACATTATAATAATATCTTTCCCATTACGGAATAATGGTGTTCCGGAACTTTGGAAGGCGTGCGCGGGACCGAAGCCAACGCGTAGAGGCCCTTTAGACACTTTAATGAAATGTAAGGGGTACACCGCGCGGATGTTGCCCTTGCCCGCCCTATTTGCTAAAATGAACTGGGTGGCTAGCCGAATGGCACAATCGCTCACGAAACACACTCACAGAGCGCAATATCTATCTCCGCCAGGGTCTATTTGAATCTAAAATGAACTGGGCTATTGGATGAAAGTGATAAACTAAATACAGGGCTATGAGATAAAAAAACCGGACGCCTGCCTAATAAAACGGTATCCAATTTTATTTCCGGCAGACGGTGACTCGTCCCCACAAGATGGGTCAAATTATAACTATAAACTTAACGATCTTTTTAAAATTTAAAATAATTTAAATTGTTATTTTACATTATGAAATAAATAAAATCAAATCATTACTATTGTACAGTCTGGCAAAACTAATAAAAATTAAAAAATGGCAACATCGCAGTGATGTCCCGTATTTGTAAATTTATTGATTTGGCAGCATCGCAGTAATTGTCTAATACATAATAATCTTTTTTGTCGAACTTTAAATAAATACTATTATTTTATGATAACTGTTATGTTACTGACAATAAGTCAGCTGGTAGATATACTCGTACTCAGTACCTACCTACATACTTGTATCGGCTACTTCTACATATAAGTGATGTGTTCAACAAATAATAAGGTAATTTTTTCTTCATTTTAAGTGTGATTGCCAACGTTACATCAACAATAATGCCAACAATATTATGAAATCTCTTTGTTGCATGTAACGCAAAAGAAAATAATAATGTCATCAGCACATGACATTGACGCGTAGAGCTTTACTGCTATATCAAAGCCCGGTCTGAATCGCTATCAAATTGGATTTCTTTTTCTCGCTTAATGTAGATGGTAGTAAAAACAATCGTTATTTGTTATACAAGGGGGCAAAGTTGTATTTTAACGCCGAGTGTGGAGTTGAAAAACGAGCAAGTGAAAGGACTCTATAGTTGAACCACGAGCGAAGCGAGTGGTTCGAAAATAGAATCCTGAACTTGCGAGTTTTTTAACACACGAGAAGTAAAATACATTTGCACCCGAGTGTAACACAAAAGTTTTCCCCTCATTATAGCGAGGAAACTACAACGCAAAAAATGCGTTTATCACTGCTTCCAGTAGTTCCACAGGTGGTAAGTCATCTTTATTACTAGATTCACCTACTTTTATCAATTTTAAAGCAGTTAATTTGACTTTATTCAAGGTCAAATTACTTTACCCACTAGTGGATAAAATGTGTTTTTACGCGCTGATATTGAAGGACAAAACACGTGTTTCCGAGCTAGTGAGGGGAAAAATAGTTTTAATTTGTGTTGTATACATCTTCGATGACATTTTGCTGGGACGTCTTCTGTGACAACGGCCAGTGCAACCTGGCCGAAACGTCGGAAAAAAGGTAAAATAATGATATTTTATCGCGTTCGGCCTGTTAGTGATTTTAAAGATGATTTATAATTTTGTTTAACATTAAATAAATATTGAATACCAAATTTTTTAAAGACACACACGGGTCAAACGCGATAAAACAACATTATTACCTTTTACCCAACGTTCGTAGTCTTCCGTGACCACGGCTAGTGCAAACGTTGGATAAAAGGTAACAATATTATTATATCGGGTTCGACCCGTGTGTTTCTTTAAAAAATGTGTACAAAACGTGAGAACTTAAAGTGTGAATACCCAAATCAATAAATATTATAAAATGTTCTTTCGAAGATTCGAAACCCGAACCGCGGCTTTCAGCAGTAGGTAGGTGATTATTATTTAGTAAAAAATAGGATTACGTTCTTAGGATTTTAAATTAATATTGTAATCACATCGTAGAAGTCGGGTAAGCTAAAGCCTGGCCAGAAATATATGACTATTCTGGGGTATGGGGTGGCAGTTCAGTTTAGTATGAAGACAACTACAAAATTAAAATTTTGAAAAACCTCCGACTGCGACATAGTAGACCGATTTTCATGAAACATGGCTAAGAACACCCCACTAACTCAGCTTTCAGACAAAAAAAAATCGAAATCGGTTCATCCGTTCGGAGAGCTACGATGCCACAGACAGAGACGTCAAAATTATAACACCCCGTCGTTTTTGCGTCGGTGGTTAAAAATAGTTCTTATGAAATTCCGCAAGATGGCGTGTAGTCTGCATATATTTCTGGTCGGCTTTGATATCTTCTACGTATATAAAACAATCCTGTGTGCATCACAACAAAAAAGGTCTCTGGCTCAGTATTTAAGGGTCAACCTTTGCGAGGCAAGCAAGAAGGGTTGTTCGGGTTCACTAAAGTGCTTTAGGCATATAACGATTTTTTAGCCATTACTAGACAAAAATATGCATGGTCACAGAGACTTAGCCTAACGACGTAGACCTAACAAGACCTTAAATCGTTAAGGTAGGTAAAGACTAACAAGTTCTTATTTGAACCTCGCCGCGTTGCGGATTTTCAGCTGAACTAATTTCTGGCAAGGATTTTTTTACTGGCTTTTTTCGATACCCGTCATCGAAAGTCATCGAATGTCAGTGATGTAAACTAGAAGTAAATATTTTAAAATTTCTAACGGTTTCATCGCAAATATGCCCAAAATAATATAAAAAAGTGAAAATAATTATACTGAACGTGATAAATTACGTACAACAAAAAATGATGAAGGATTTCACAGCATTTCGATAACAATGTTCCGAGATCGGTTGTTGACATGTCCGGTACTGACGGTTTATATTTAGTACGGTTCTCCTGTATTGATTAGTTGGTTTCGATTTAGCTTAATATATTTTTTGTTCTTATTGATAGTGTCTATAGCTGTGCCGTGAAAAATATTTAAAGAAATAAGGAGCCCGTCCATCATTGCCACCAGTACAAAACAAGGTCCCACGTAAAAAGAAAACAAACATCGACGACTTCGATAAAGGTACAAGATTCATGGATTTTAGGCTATGCGAAAGAAGTAGCAAGTCTTAAACCTACCTAAAACCATGTTTTAATTTTCTACAAATATTAACGCGAAACTAGTACACGCTGTCCCCATTATACATGACGTCCGCACATTATTGCCATATGAAAACGATTTATAGCGACACTCTTTCAGGGTCAAATAAAAACTTGTCAGGCTATATAATACTCAGAAATCAGGTTGTAACATCATTGAGTCAAGCCTTAAGCGGAGATTAATGCAAAATATATTATTATATTGATTCTTCACACATAAAATACCTACATAATAAACAAAGCAAGATTTGCAAGAGTGAATTCTAATAAAAAAAACCTTAAAAGTATTAAATTGGTTTGAAGGAATATTGCTAGATAGAATATCGTCACTACTTTTAAAAAACTTGTATCTTCGTCTGTTAATGAAAAGAAAATTGTAGTAAGTATGTATGGAATGCATATAGACTTACTGCGTTTTTACTTTGAGGAACAGCGTGAGATACGAGATTTTTTAAAAGTAGTGACGATATGGCCATGACATCTCGTCACTAGAAATTTATATTTAGTGATTGATTAGCTGCATGGCACAGTATAATTTTCGATTTTTCTTATTGAAATTATCAAGGATATATGAAATATGAAGAATTAAATATTTCAATCGACTACCTTTCGAATTTCATGCGACGCGTTTTATTATCTGTTCCCTTCTGACTTTCTGGTTTCCTCCTCTTAAATAAAATTCTATCATCGATTTAGTAAATATAATGAAAAAGGGCCCGTTATGATTTAGGGATGCCCGATAGAGCTAGCGTGGCCATTAGTTAAAACGCTGAGTCAGATTATCACAGACTAATTACATTCCAGATGTTGCATATTGTTGGTTCGTTGGCATTGTAGTGTCGTCTTGTTTTCTCACACGTATTGATTTGAAAGGGATGAACGACACTACGATGTTGCCACTTTTTAATTTCTACTCTTTTTGGTCAGACTATTACAGGTCGGTTGCCCGTGTAGTGAGGAAGGTGTTAAGAATTTCACCACCCCCTTTCGATATGGAATCCATTGTAGTGTGGGCGATGGGCAAACACCGCAGGTTAGAGAATTTTATTGGGATTGATATTTTAACTTTTTTTTTTCAACTCCTTAATTGTTAAGTTTGGCTCTGAAACTTGAGAAGTTTCCTCTACTATGTATGCATCTTTTTTATCAATTTATAGTCGAAGTTGAAAATACCAAGTGTAATTTTAAATGTCAAGTTTTCATATAAAATCGAAATGTAAATGCTGCTGAGATGTTTGACAGTAAATTGTCGCACGACATTGACCGCCGTTCATTGCTTGCTCAACAAGGAAATATTGACGCCGAGTAGGTAACAATGTTATTTATCGACCCAGAAATAGGCACAGAATTGTCAGCTTCTAGTATCAATGTCACTGTCCCGGCAACCTTCAAATCAAGAGTGAACAGGCATCTTTTCTGGGCGAGCTCACTCCATCGTAGGCCACGTCTTTGCCTTTGGCTAGGCTGTGGTCAAGAGTAAGTCCATTTATAATATATAAAAAAACTGTACTATCTGCTGCAAAAATAATGGAGAAATTATGAATGAATTCATTGATAAATTCGCCATGCACTTTTGCAGCTGTCAGTACCTATATAGTTCAATAAGCTACTTATATTTACCCCACCTGCCGGCGTATTATGCTTCCAATTTTATCACTTATCCACGTGGATAAACTATCCGTCACGCTTTGGCAAGTATGCCAGTGTGAGAGTGACAGATGTCTTATCCACGTGGATAAGTGATAAAATTGGAACCATGATACGCTGGCTGGCTGGAACTACATAATATACCGATGAAATAAAGTACAGTATTTATGTAGGAACATGTTTCCATTTAATTTTGGATAATGATTTGTGAACTGTGGCGCAGCTTGACCCAATAAAAAGCCCGGTCATGTTGAAATTGGTGATGTTACACTTTTCTAAAACAAAGATGCTTGATTAATGATCTGCGTTATAAATAACTCGGGTTTTTCATTCGGTAATACTTAAATAAGTAAGTTACTGTCGGTACAATGAGGAGGCACACTCCATGGACATAAAAAATGGAATTAGATAACTTTTACTTAAAATTGAAATATTTTTTTTATCCATACAAATTAATTCGGCCCGCAACGTAATGCAAACACACTCGCGTTAAACGCTCGTTGACAGTTGTCATTGATTGTCATCGCAACCACGTTTACAGTAGGTACATTGCTGCTGGGAAATTTTTCAAAAATTAATTATGGGCTGAAAATTAAGAGTAACTCAAAAACACCTCTTAATTAATGATAACAATATTGAATTATATGCCTGATTTCATTTATCGTCCTTATTACGTTTACGCACTGTATAACTCTCTCCAGCCTGCGGCTGTCGCGAGTTATTACCACTCGTCGACAAAATTCCCCTTACCTCCCTTGTTGCACAATATACTATTACATACATTTTGGATTTTTCAGTTGAAAAATCCAAAATGTATAATGTGAGTACAAGTGTAACAATAATAACCAGCTCTTGACCGTTTTCCCAGCGCTCCCAGTGAGGCGTGACCCGACTTTCTTCTAACCCGACACTTACACGAAAGCGCTAATTACAAGACTTATTAGGTCGGAGAAATGTGAGAGTGAGTCGATTGTTACAAGGTTACTGAGAAAAAGACATATACACCATGTTTTTATTGATTCCGCTAACTTTTAGAAGGTTCTTCAGGTGAATTATAATTAATTTATCTAAGAAACTATCGTCTTGACTCTTACGATTATCCAATTATTAAAATAAAAAAAATTAAACACGTGTGTGACATCCTTTTAATGTTATTTGTTTTGACTTGTGCCGTCAGATCAGATACTTGACACTTTTCGAATTTAACAAAAAACGATAGGTACACCGGGTGCTTGTCGAATTTAACGAAAAAAAAAACAGTGTAATATAACTCCTTCAAGACAGATAAAGTCTAAGAAAAAACGTAAGCACCTCGGAACCATCAAGAAAAATGTACGCACAGATGACTCAAAACCTTTGGTTAATTCTTATAAACCAAATTGTCAAAACTGAGGTTCGGTCAAAAGTTTTAGTTCTATGTCCAGAGATATCACAATTTAGAGATTAGATTAGCAATGAATGGATTTTTTACTATATCCGTAGACACGGTCTCGACTGGTACTTAAGCCAACGTCACAATCGCGTCTCTATTCATCTATCGCTCTTTTGTAGTGGTGCGATAGAGCCAGACTGCATTTCTGTCGCCAGGTGCCGTAGCCAAATGGCATTTCTGCGACGCGCAGCGAAAACGAAACGCCGCGAAAGGTAGTCTGGCCCTGTCGCGCCAATACGCAAGAGCGATGGAGAAAGATATCTACGAGCGTTTCGTGTCGTGAGCGTTTGTTCCATTCGGCTACGCAGGTGGCAACAATTGTCACTTCTGCTTGGCCGGATGTTCTAGATCGACAGGTGTTGTTTTGTTTGAGCTAAAACAAATTCTAGTAGTGCTTTTTAAGGGTGCGCAGCCGAATGGCACAAACGCTCACGAAACGAAACGCTCGTAGATATCTATCTCTATCGCTCGTGCGTATTAGCGTGACTGAGCCAGATTATTTTTCGCGGCTTTTCGTTTTCGTTTCGTGCCGCAGAAATGTCATTCGGCTCTATTAGAGATAGAAATCTTCGAGCGTTTCGTTTCGTGAGTGTTTGTGCCATTCGGCTACGCAAGGCTTTAAAATTGACACTGTCGTTAACAATCTGCATTTTTTACCCTTTAAACTAAAATAGCTATTCAAAACAAGATACAATAAAGCACTTTCGTTTTTCTATTCCCATAATATGCATACGAGAAATTATGTAAAATCGAATGTATAATAGACGAGCAAAAACGACTTCCAAGTAAAAGTGAAATAAAAGCTCAGATTCCAGTGCGGAAAATGTTCGCACATGTATCATACAATGTTCTTTAAACCCCTTTATTATTTTCAACATAAATAGTGCAACTTGACTAAATTCAACTTAATGTAAGACGAATCTTATTCGAAATTAGTACTTATTCGAAATATTGGCTCACATAACATTTCTTCAATCTTAGCTTACTATCGAACTAGAGCGGTACTAGGTATTTTTTTAATACCACGTCGGTGGTAAACAGGTATACGGTCCGCCTGATGGGAACCGGTCACCGTAACCTATGGACGCTTGCAACTCAACATGCGCGTTGCCGACCCATTAGAAATTTGTACACTCACTTTTTTGAAGAACCCCATACTGTTAGTTCATTGAGAATACATCGGCAGGGAGCTCATTCCACAGCCGGGGCGTCCGCGGGAGGAAATTCCTGTGAAACCGCACGGTATGCGACCATTTAGGTTGCAAGGTGTGTGGATGAGCGCCCTGTCGATGGCGAGCGGTACGATGATGAAAAGTGGACGTTGGTATCGAAGTAGTCATAATAAACTTATGTAAATTCTGTATATAAAACGTGTGCCGTTTACCGTGTGGTGACGGGTTAATAATTTCACCACCCCCTTTCTTCCCGTGGGTGACGTAGAAGGCGACTGTGGGATTAGGGGTAAATTGTGGCGTAGGCAACCTGTCACTGCAATGTCACAGTTTCGTTTTCTTTCAACCCTTTATTTGCCAAGAGTGGCACTGAAACTTGAGTAGTTTCATGTGCTCTGCCTACCCCTTCATGGGATACAGGCGTGATTGTATGTATGTATATAAAACTGTTTTCAGTACCTACAGATGATGTGTTTTGTCTGCACTAGTGCGTTCTTCCTTCGTCAAAGTGGTTCACTTCTTGTCAAGTCGAAACTTTGGAGGGCCATCTGTACTGACAAGCTTCGTACGATACACGGGCGAAAAGGAAGTCGGAAAAGAATGACGATAAATTGACATGACTGAAGGGATTTATCCGTATATAAGTAGAAAAGTATTGAGATATTAAATGTATCGAATTATTACATTTTTTTGCTTCTCCTCCAAAAAACTAATAAAATCTATGTATCTATTTACACCACCGAGATTACGTAATATTGGATCTACATTGGTTCAATTTTCCCATATTGTAAATATAATATGGTCGTAGTGAAAAAGAATAGTAAGGCAAAACGTATCGAAATGATTTATTCTTCTGTTTATAAATGTAATAATACTACGTAAATATAATATAATTATTATGAAATATACGAATGGCCAGATTCAGAATTTCAACTACGTCACCAATGTGCTGTAGATACGATATGAATCTGATCGTTTTCGTTTGAAAAACGTCATTTTTGACATTGACAGAAGAGTATTAAAATGACAAGACAATTATTAATTCACATTCTTTTAGTCACATTTTATTCACAATTTTTTTGTATTTATTATAATGTAGAAAAGTCACTAACATCAGCAGAGTAAAAGTTTTCCTGCAAATCAATTGTACGGCATTATATTTATTATAATTAAAAATACATTTTTTTGTTTTATTCCTAACGTTTAGGTATAATTATTTCTATTAATTTTCAAAAAAGATGAATGAATCTTTTCAGTAACGTAGTTTTATATTTTTAATGTTTAATTTTTAAGACGTAAAAGGGATTCTAATTATCATTCGTTTTCAGTGGAATTTCAGTTCTAATTTTAATTTCTCAAAATTCAAATTCCGCTGAAAATAGAAGCGTCGCAGCAATTAGAATATGGACTAGACGATTGAGAATTACCGTTTTCAATACAATAATTTTCAAGTAAACTTTCAGATACAATTAAAATTGACGGTTGTGTAATTTTTGAACAAAGATCAACTTTTATTTTTTCACTACGTTACTTCACACTTGATATCTCGAGAATTTAATTTTCTTTCTCTTCAGATGTCTAGTTTCGCGTTTTCTTCTTTTTAGGGTTCCGTAGTCAACTAGGAACCCTTATAGTTTCGCCATGTCTGTCCGTCCGTCCGTCCGTCCGTCCGCGGATAATCTCAGTAACCGTTAGCACTAGAAAGCTGAAATTTGGTACCAATATGTATATCAATCACACCAACAAAGTGCAAAAATAAAAAATGGAAAAAAATGTTTTATTAGGGTACCCCCCCTACATGTAAAGTGGGGGCTGATATTTTTTTTCATTCCAACCCCAACATGTGATATATTGTTGGATAGGTATTTAAAAATGAATAAGGGTTTACTAAGATCGTTTTTTGATAATATTAATATTTTCGGAAATAATCGCTCCTAAAGGAAAAAAAGTGCGTCCCCCCCCTCTAACTTTTGAACCATATGTTTAAAAAATGTGAAAAAAATCACGAAAGTAGAACTTTATAAAGACTTTCTAGGAAAATTGTTTTGAACTTGATAGGTTCAGTAGTATTTGAGAAAAATACGGAAAACTACGGAACCCTACACTGAGCGTGGCCCGACACGCACTTGGCCGGTTTTTTTCTCTAATTTTGTAATTTTTAACTAAACGTTAGGTTGTTTACTTTGCTCAGGAAAATAAAGAGATAAATGGGCAATTTTTTCAAAGTTGTCCCACCCCACTTTTTTGTAACATGGGTATTTTTACGCGATTCATACTCATAATGGCGAGGTCTTTCGATCCTGATCGAAAAAAAGGTGGGTAGTGGGTTAACCTCGGGGTAACCCTCCATTTGCGGTGGTGCAAGTGAGGCTGAGACAGTTCCAAGTGCCACGAGAATTCGAGTCTCCGATTGTTTTAAAATAACCACGATATAAAATTAAAAATTTGAAAAAAAAAAAAACCGACATAGTAGACCGACTTCCATCAAACATGGCTAAGTACACTCCCGACTAATTCAGATTAAAAAAAAAGTCTAAATAGGTTTATCCGTTCGGGAGCTACGATACCAAAGACAGACACATTCACAAACAGACACGTCAAACTTATAATATGTAGTTATAATACTCCGTTGTTTTTGCGTTAGGGGTTAATAAATTTCGTAGATTTTGCATCTGGTATATATATTTATGTTAAAACAACCACCGACATCGTCCCAGCTGCAAATTCTAAAGTTCTTATTAACGTAAACGTAACAATACGTTCTACGTTAATTCTGCCGTCAGTCAAGCCTCTTTGTTCTGACATCAAATATGTGCCAGAATGTTCGATATGGAACAAGAAACCTCGCTTGAATATCGATCGCGTATTAATAAAAGAATCTTTTTTTTTATAGCCTATATTGTTTCCCACTGCTGGGCAAAGGCCTCCCCTGTTTTCCGCCACTCGTCACGGCTCTTTGCATGCTCCCGCCAATCGCCACAAAATGAGTCCAGGTCTTTCCGCCATCTCATTTTTGGCCTACCTCGGCCTCGGGTAATTTGTGGTGCCCATTCGGTCGCTATTTTTGGCACATCTGTCTGGATGCATCCGACAGATATGTCCTGCCCAATCCCACTTGAACTTGGCTGCCTTTACACCCAGATATGCCTTTACACTTAATAAAAGAGTCTATTAATAGGAAAATTGTTATAATGTATTATTTCCCATCTTATTAATCTGACAGGTAATTTTATGATCAAAGCCGCAAAAGATCTCATATTAATATTTACACTGTGATGAAGTACAGATGTTAAGAAAAAAATATTAAGCAGTCAGGTCAGGAAACGGCTAAGCACTTTCCCCATAAAATAGGTCAAAAAATTCCCCGTCTAAAATTTAATATATTCTTACACTTAGGTACAACCTGTATTATTAATTAACACAAAATCGTTTATATTTACATACATACATACACCATACATACAATCACGCCTGTATCCCATAAAAGGGTAGGCAGAGCACATGAAACTACTAAAGCTTCAGGGCCACTCTTGGCAAATAAGGGGTTAAAAGAAAACGAAACTGTGGTATTGCAGTGACAGGTTGCCAGCCTCTCGCCTACACCACAATTTAACCCATATCCCATAGTCGCCTTCTACGACACCCACGGGAAGAAAGGGGATGTTTGGGGGTTGGTGGGGGGGGGTTGCCTGTGTGGTGACGGGTTAAGAATTTCACCACCCCCTTTCTTCCCGTTTATATTTGTCTTGTAAAATGTATTTTTATTTTACAAAAATTGTATTTTTATTGAAATAATTGCTAAAATTAGTTACAATGACATATTTAAAGTCACATACGGGTCGAACGCGATTAAGTAACATTATTTTACCTTTTTTTCCCAACGTTTCGCCCAGGTTACACTGGCGTGGTCGTGGTCAGTCTTTCGCGACCACGGCCAGTGCAACCTGGCCGAAACGTTGGGAAAAAGGTAAAATAATGTTAATTAATTGCGTTCGACCTGTATGTGACTTTAAATATGTGTACAAAGCGCGATAACGATAACTTAAAATGACACATATTTATTTGTAAATTTAATATGAAGTAAAGACGACTAAATCTACTTAATATATTATATCTCAATCACTTACAAGTACATTAAATTTATGCGAATCACGTTCTAAACATGAAAAATCGCTCCTAGTAGAAGGAAAAATGATCGGTCAGTTATTGAAAAAACTCGATGGCTCGCTCCGTATAATTCCTTCGTTAAGATTGGAGACTAATAAATAATAAGGACTTTCAAAACATTGTTTCTGAACGCAACTATTTTGACAAAATGATTTTATATTATTCCTGAGTCCATTAAATGATCCACTGAGTGTTTTTTCACGACATCTTTCACAATGATGGTACATATAATTAACTCCATACTAATTCAATATTTTTTAATGATAATATGAAGTTTATGTGACAAAAATATATTTTTTTAACTACCTATCAACATAAAATGGTGGCGAAACCCGGGATTTTTCTGAACGCAACATAAAAAGTTAAAATTTTGATAGTCTTCGCAGCGTAGGCAGATCGAAGAAGTGACATTTTGAAGTCTTTAATAATGTTTCCCCAATAGATGTTATTTTCCTACTTATAAGAACGAATTACGATAAATAAAATAATAATAATGTTAGTATCAGCTAGTTGGAACTTTATATTGTATCACTAGTTCTACGAGATTATCTTAATAATATTAAATTTCTTGATAATTATGTCACAGAAACATTTTTTTTAGATTGTTACATGTGGACCTTTTTACCTCGCCTTAGTATTTGACTCTCTTAGGCATTTGTGATTTGATGTCTTTCAATTGTTGTTATTATTTAACATTTGGATTTAAGATTTTCCGCTATTTAATAGACGGTTTCTTTTTTATCTGATACGAGTAAATAATGTGATATTTGCATCGTTTTATGTGGGTAAAAAAACTAACACGATTTTTACTGTTTAGTTTCACTATACAGTACTGTTTTCATTTTATAAAAATAGCTTTATAAATCTGATGTCAAAACAGTATTATGGGATTTTATGATAAGTCTAGACTTTTAACTTGTCTCTGGTTACAATATAATCTAGCTAAGATGAAAACCACAGATGCTCACAACAAAACGTACTAAGATCACGAATTCTCACAGAATCTTTATCTGTTCTTACTTCTAACACCTACTAAGTAGTATCCGTATAATCAATGTTGAAGATATCAGTTTTCTACCTTAATGCATTCTTGATAAGGAGCAATTGCATACATGTTTTTGACGTTACAGTTATCTCAATCCATGCATAGAATGTATTACATTGCGGTATTCTTTAATGATCTGATTAAGATACTTTTTAACCGTGATTTAAACGATTTCGTGAAATGACGGGATTCATGATATCGTGTTTTTAGAAAATTAGTGGAAATGCAATTTTCGCTATAATTGTTGAAATGAATCTTGTGAGTGTTAGTTATTGTGCCAATTAGCGGGATATGAATCGGACATTGTTAGATCGGGTTAACTTGTTAGGCTGGTTTTACGCCGTGGCTTGCGTGAGCGACGGTCGCGCGATGGTCGCGCGACGGCGATGCGACGCATACGAAATCAAACCTTATCGATTTGGAAGTAGACGATGCGATGAGACGCGACGGCGACGGTCGCGCGACCGTCGCGTCGCCCACGCAAGACACGGCGTTAGTGTCACGTAGATCGACCGCGGGGAGCGATCTGAACTACTAATTTATATGAAGTTGATGTTAATAATAATAATAAAATACTTTATTGCACTACTACAACGACAACAGCTAAACAAACAAATAAAGAACTTAAATAGTAGGTAACAACAGGCGGTCTTATCGCTAAAGAGCGATCTCTACCAGACAACCTTCAGACAGCGAGATATGTAGTGGATAGAAAAGGGTTAAGGGCAGTGCAAATAAAATAAAATAAATGTAAATACCTAACTCAATATAAACTATAAGCAAGAAAATAAAAAATAAATATAAGATTTTCAATAAAATAAACTACATACATTCGTGAAGCGATAAAAATAAACTACATAAACCTACACAAACTACATAGATACATATTGAACATCCAAGCAAAAGAGAGTAACGACCAGGTAGCGCAAACAAAAAATGGGAAAAAGACTAAGGAAGAGATAAAAAGTGTTCCTTTAAACGTTTTTTTTTGAAAATCGTCAGTGACTGAGCACGTCTTATATCGATTGGCAAATCATTCCACATTATTACTGATGTTGTCGTTCGTTTGTCTCTTAAACACTCCCTGAACTTACTTGAATACATATTTAGTTCGGCAAGGATCCGCTCCGCGCGGTCGGTCCGCGTGACACTAAAACCAGCCTTATGGCCTCATTTGAATATATATATTTGCCTGTGTGGTGACGGGTTAAGAATTTCACCACCCCCTTTCTTCCCGTGGGTGTCGTAGAAGGCGACTATGGGATATGGGTTAAATTGTGGCGTAGGCGAGAGGCTGGAAATCTGTCATTGCAATGTCACAGTTTCGTTTTCTTTCAACCCCTTATTTTGCCAAGAGTGGCACTGAAGCTTTAGTAGTTTCATGTGTTCTGCCTATCCCTTTATGGGATACCGGCGTGATTGTATGTATGTTGAAAAATATATTCGGTCATGTCAAAAATGATTCATTAAAAAAGTTATTTTTGACATCATTGGCATCTTTTACCCTTTCCGACCAATATCGTATTTAGAGTAAATTTTCGATTCATTCAGCCCGATATATTTTCTGAAGTCGATTTATTTTAGGTGAACAGAAAATAATATAAAAAGCAATAAATGTTAGCACCTAAGTAACAGAAAAATAAGTAAGACAATAACACAAAATAAATAGGGAAATCAGGATATAAAAATACGTACATATAAAGAATAATTGTAATAAAAAAATATTTACGTAATTTTTCATAGAACAGCGAAATCACAATAGCCTATTCGTTTGCAAAATGGCATACTAATGATTGCATTCTTTTCACGTTGTTTTTTGACGTGATATTAAAAAATGAGGAAATATTAAATTTGTTTGTTGTGAGATATTTTTATTTTCTTTTAATTTATATTTTTCGTGCGAAGAGCTTTTTTTTTGTAGTATGAATAAAAAATCGCAACGTTTTACGAAATAATTTATAATGCGTATTTTAATAAACGAGTATATTCTAAACGAATCAAATTAGATTGTAATTAAAAACGTTAGGAGTATTTAATATTAAATCAGTTTAAAAATAGACATCCTAGGTATTATTACCTTGTACAACGTAGTACTTAACTAGGCAAAAGGCAACTCCTAGGTAGGTTTCCATAGCAGCAAATAATAGTAACACTTGACAAAGAACGGTAAATGCACAATGCACATTTTTTTTAAATGCTACCAAAGTTTTAGGTTTATCTGTTCATATTTTCACAGATGATCTCAATTCTTGACAGTAAAGGCAACATCAATCATTTTTTTTACCAAACACTTTTTAGCAATTATTTTTTATTTTAATCAACACAAAAGGTATTTCGTTTCCAACTATCATTAACACTTACACTGTAACGTAAGTATATAAAAAAAATACACATACATACAATCACGCCTGTATCCCATAAAGGGGTAAGCAGAGCACATGAAACTACTAAAGCTTCAGTGCCACTCTTGGCAAATAAGGGGTTGAACGAAAACGAAACTGTGACATTGCAGTGACAGGTTGCCAGCCTACGCCACAATTTAACCCATATCCCACAGTCGCCTTCTACGACACCCACGGGAAGAAAGGGGTGGTGAAATTCTTAACCCGTCACCACACAGGCTAAATAAACAGGATAAAAAAATAGTATCCTGTAAAAACAAAAATTGAGATCATTTTACCGTTTATAAGTTACAATAATTATCACAAATCACGTACACTAGAGCTTTCATCCCATTTGACACACCTCTAGAATTTGATCCCATTTCCCACAAGAATTTCATCCCACTTCTCACACTGAGATGTCTAAGTTGACATTAGGGCCATTAGCTTGGACCACCCGCTTAACTCAAGGTTAGTGGGCTGTCAACTGCCAAATTCCATATAAAATGGTGGGTTAACCTCGGGTTAATCTTTCATTTTCGGTGGTGTAAGTGTCCTTTAGAAGCTCATCCACTTTTCACACTAAAATGGCCTACACCATTCATCCCAGTTGTCACACTGAGATGTTCGACACTAAAATTTTATCCCACTTCTCACACTGAGATAACCTACACTAAAATTTCACCCGATTCACTGAAAACTCAAAAGTCACAATTCTGAGATGACCCACTTATCACTTCTCACACTGAGATAACCTACACTAGAATTTCACCCAGTTCACTGTCAAAAAGTCACATTGGGATGCCCTTCTCACTCTGAGATGACCTACACTAGATTTCATCCCACTTCTCACACTGAGATAACCTACACTAGAATTTCACCCAGTTCACTGAAAACCCTCAAAAAGTCACATTGGGGAGCCCTTCTCACTCTGAGATGACCTACACTAGAATTTCATCACTTTTCACTGAAAACCCTTAAAAAGTCTCACCGTAATTTCTCACTCTGAGATGACCTACACTAGAATTTCATCCCACTGTTCACTGAAAACCCAAAATGCACAGATCCTCACCTCATGTTTCTCACTCCTCACGACCCCAACCAGGAGGATGGTCAACAGAAACGCCTTCATATTTTCACTACACAACACGCACGCACGGTAGCTAGGCACGGAGCGACGCAAATGCAGGCGTGCATGCGTATGCACTTATATATGTAGGTGCGGTGCAGTGGGGCTGGCTCGCTGGACTTTTTTAATTTTGTTGTTAAATTAAAGTTTTAATATTTTTTCATCTATGCTAATTAGCGCATATCGATACCTTTGGGTTCAATTGGCGTAAAGGACAAAATGCAGGTTTTCAGGAGAAGCAAAAAACAACTTTTTTTTTTAGAAAAATGTTTATATCTTTTTTGTTTTTTGACCTATATTTGTGACGTATATAGAAAAATATGTAGATTTTTAGTATCCTTCACCTAGTGTAGCAACCGTAGTGATAAACTAAACGGTTTAGAAGTTAGATGGTTGTAAAGGACACGTCAAAATGCTATGGACGTCCTTTACACCCACGATTTTTTTGAACAATTAGAGTTGATAGGGTCGTAAATGACGGTCTTAGATGATTTTTATACAAATTCGGGGCGTAAATGTAACCGGAATGGTACAAATGGCAACTGTTTTTAGCTTAGTTTACAATTGAGAAACTTGAAAAATGTATCAAAACGTAGTTAATATGGCATAGAATAGCCACATTAGTGTTACAGTGTATATTTATCTAAATATTTAACAGTGACAAAGAACAAGACTATTTTATATCCAGTTTTGCAATAAAGAAACAACATTTGCTTAAAAACTATCTAATATTTTGGAAAGTTATTATTTTAGTACTCGCCGCTCGGCTGTCTCAATAAGTTACGCATTCAGTATTTAATTCTAGCAGGGAAACGATTTCGTAGTTTAAGTAAAACACTAATTGTAATCACGTAAACTTTAATCAGCAACTGTGAATAGTAGACTATATTAATACGACAGTAATTTTAAGTCTAAAGTAGAAAGAAGTTTTAAGAATAACTAAGAGTTAAGTACTTATTTATAAACGCAAGTTAGGACGCGTATACAAACTGTATATATAGTCAAGACTACCTACTATGTTGATTCATATTTTTGATAATTTTAAAATAGAAGATTGTTATTTAGTCTTAAACCTGTTAAATAAGAATAATTTTAATTATGAGTTCAATCCTAGAAATATTATAGTCAATGCTTTAAGTACCTGGGTACATAGCCAAGTCACCAAACGCTAACGCTCTTTCGCTAGCGAAACGCACCTGTTATTGTCGCAGTCGCACTTAATGTTAGTATAGTCTACTGTTAAAGTTTACTGCCGGCGTAGCTGAATGGCAATCGTCGACAAAAATGCAGTCTGGTGCAATACGCAAGAGCGATAAAGATATATAGCTACGAAATAGATATTATCGTGAGCGTTTGTGCATTTGGGTACGTACCCTGATTACCATAATGTTTTTTTTAATTACCTACATCTCGCCGCAGTATAATAATACTACGAAAGCGTTTCCCTGCTAGAATTAAAGACTGAATGCGTAACCTACTGACTATTCAGACAGCGGCGAATACTAAAAAATAACTTTGAATTTGTTGCCAAAGTATTAGATAGTTTTTAAGCAAATATTGTTTCTTTATGACAAAACTGGATATAAAATATTAGTCTTGTTCTTTTTTGTTGCTAAGATAGCTTAGATAAATAATACACTGCATTAAACTGATGTAGAGCTATTCTATGCCATATTAAGTACGTTTTGATACATTTTTCCAGTTTTTAATTGTAAACTTAGAACAACATTTGTACCATTTCGGTTACAATTACGCCCCGACTTTGTATAAAAATCATCTAAGACCGTCATTTACGACCGTATCAAATCATGGGTGTAAAGGACGTTATAACATTTTGACGTGTCCTTTACAACCATCTATCTTCTAAATCGTTTAGTTTATCACTACGGTTGCTACACTAGGTTAAAGATACTCGTAATCTGCATATTTTTCTTATACACGTCACAAATATAGGTCAAAAAACAAAAAAGTGGGTTTATCTTTCTCTTGAAACCTGCATTACATGTCCTTTACGACAATTGAACCCAAAGATATCGATTACAGTTGCGGATAAAATATTTTTAGTGCTGGTCGTAAAGGACGAAGAACAAAAAAACTTGTCCTTTACGCCCAACTTTATCACACTACTATAGAAAGTGATCCTTAAAAAGTAAGGGCTTAAAGGTCAACAATATATAACAAGGTGACTTGCGACTATATTTTTATTTGTAGATTTCCTTTACGACACAAATAATAATTTATAATTAATGACTTGATATTTACGCCCCTTCAGAAAAGCTATTTTTGCAAGTCCATAGTAGAAAATCTTGGTCGTAAAGGCAACTTTTTAAGAGATATCGAAATTTTAACTACACAGATCGATAGCGCTTGAAATTCTGAACAAAACTGTATATATAACTCATTTTCGCCAAAATGTCCTTTACGCCAATTGAACCCAGAGGTATCGATATTAAAAAGACACGTCATCAAATAAAATAATAAAACATATAAAAATAGATAAAGAAATTATAACTACATAAACGAAGGCGCGGTGCAGTGGGGTTCGCTTGCTAAACGATTTTTTAATTATTTATTTTGAGCGAAAAAAATATTAATTTTATATTTTTTATTTATAGATTATTAAACGCAGTCGTAAAGTTTATTTTTGCTTTAAATTTAAATTCTATATTATACGAAGAATATAAATATTATTTTGCAACAGTCAGCAGTGGGGGGAGGGGTAGAATCGTTATACTTTCGTTTTTTTTTTTGCTGCAAAAAGTTTTCTATTGTTTTTAAGGGTTTGTAACCTTATTTGTTTCAAAAAATCACGATATCATATGTAAAATACTTACATGGATTATATATTACTACGTTATTTACATTTTTTTTTCATAATTCTTAAGTAAATAGGAGGGTGTCTAGATAAACAGATGGCATAAAAATGGAAAAATTCACACAACAGCACTGCAATGATATGAATAAAGGCTTATTCGATTTTAATTATATTTATTTGTATCACATCCATATATCTAATGTTTTTTTATTGCTGATGGTTTTACATAAACTCAGTGGTTTCTTCTTATTGGAAAACTTCATTTACATTTCACTTCCAATAGTGAATTTTATGAATCTTACTAAGAATTAGGTCCTCACACTCCTCACAGCAAGAATAAATTAAAATTTGTTTCAAATTATTTGAGCGAAAGCTGGTAATATATTTGAGTTACTATCTTATTTAATAACTGTTCTACTAGAAATAAATTCTACTGAAATTATTTCTAGGATTTTTTACCGAAGCCTTTATTTTCAAAGGAATTCCAAAAATAATATCTCCTAATATAACTCGTTGTCACAGATGTTACTACGTTATTGAGTTTTGTGAACCTACTCAAGTATTTTTACAATTTTCATTGTTCTGAACTTAATCAAGTTTTTTTACAATAAGTTGATTTATTACTGTACTAGCGACCCGCCACGGGTACTATACCTACATGTAAACCTTCCTCTACAATCACTCTATCTATTAAAAAAAACCGCATCAAAATCCGTTGCGTAGTTTTAAAAATTTAAGCATACATAGGGACATAGGGACAGAGCGACTTTGTTTTATACTATGTAGTGATATACGGCAAGAAATGTGCATCAGTCGAAAAATAAATGAACTGACAGACGTTTCATTATAACTAAACCTAAAACAGAATGATATTAAAGAAACATATTAAAACTAAAATATTTACTACAAACTATTTACGACATATAAAATTCTTCACACTAAAAACTACTAAAAGTACCATAAAAGATTGAAATAGATTAAGTAATAAAATAAGTCATATTCAGGTCTTCAGTAGACTGTAGTGCTGGCGTTTTATTTTTGTATCCCAAAGAGAGGAAAATACCAATTAGTTTTTTAGAGACAAAGTGAACTATGTAAACTTGTGATTTATAAAACTATACCAATACGCACTTATACGCATCATTCACAGGTTACTCACTCAAGCCTCCTGAGTCCTTACTCAGTAAAAGTTCAAAATAGATTTTGGAATATCTACAAAAAATGTACACGAGGACTGATAAGGACAATGTAGTATCTTTGTATGACTAACTTTTTGGTTAAACATTTGTTCTCTAGTGACAGAAAAAAGTCTAGTAAAACTCCTATTAAAGCAAATACGAGATAACGCGATATAAATTTCTCATTTTAAATACTTCTATATCGCACGAGATCTGTAACTAAATCATATGAGAAAGTGAAACTTAATGAATCTTTAAAAATATATCGTAAGAAATATGTTTTAGAGATTGTAAATGACAGGGCAGTTCGGAATAATTGTATTGTATAGGTATAATTTTGATATCTGAAAATTTCAGTAATATTACTTAGTCGTTACTGTAAACATAGACATAACATTATAAATGTCTGTGTCCTTGACGACCGGTCTGGCTCAGTCGGTAGTGACCCTGCCTGCTAAGCCGCGGTCCTGGGTTCGAATCCCGGTAAGGGCATTTATTTGTGTGATGAGCACTGATATTTTTTCCTGAGTCATGGATGTTTTCTATGTATATAAGTATGTATTTATCTATTTAAGTATGTATATCGTCGCTTAGCACCCATAGTACAAGCTTTGCTTAGTTTGGGGCTAAGTTGATCTGTGTAATGTGTCCCCGATATTTATTATTTATTTATTTACTGTGTACTACCAAATTTACCGTGAAATTATAATATTATGCCTCTCCATTGTTTTCTGTAAAACTAAGCATATCACACACTGTTTATTAAACCCTAATAAGATATAATATACTAGGTTTTAGCGTGGTCATCTAGCATTGTTACGTGTTCAAACTGAAAATAATTATAAAAAAATATTTAGAGAGAAAGAGCTAGTGAGGGAAAAATATTTTTTTCACTACAGATGGTCGTTTATTACGCACTAGTTCGAGAAGTGGTTCATTATATGCCGTCGAAACTTCGAGCTCATCTGAACTGAAAAACGTCGTACGATAGGATTGCGTAAAGTAAAGTTGAACCACGACTTGGCGATGGTTCGAGAATAGAATTTTGAACTTGGCGAGTTTTTAAATCGACATGAGAAGTAAAATACATTTGCATGTGACACAACATTTTTATTTCTATAGCGAGTACAGCATTTATAATGCTTCTAGTTTTTCCATAGTGTTAAATCATCTTGGTTCAATACTTTTATCAATTTTAGAGTCAGAAAATTTTACTATATTCAAGGTCAAATTACTGTCACTAGTGAAAAATGTCGTATTATACATCAAAAGGATAAAACACGTGTTTTCGAGCTAGTGAGGGGAAGATATTTTTTTTCAGTACCGATGGTGTTTTTTTCGTCGTACGGTACACGGGCGAAAAGAAAAATTCCTTTTTTCGCACATAAATCATTTATACAACTGCATAATGGAATGGGCCTGTCACACTTCGTTAATCGGCTGGCGTGCTGAGGACAAACTAAGATGAAGATTTGTTTATATTTACTGTCAGAAATTTGTGGTTTAAATATTATCAATATCACGATGTGTTATTTTATTTGTAATTGTTTAAAGTTAAAATTTTATATGCTGTGTTTTTATATGTTATAATATTATGTGCTGTATTCTTTTCTTGTGCGTGTGTGTGTTTACTTACTTACTTATTTTATTTAGTGCCAATAAAGGATGTTTTAGTAACCTATTAGTCTGCTTAAAGATCTAGAAAATTCTTAGCTATACCTACATGTTTTAGACCGATTTTTTAATTTTTCACTATTAGGATCCTGTTTATGCCCTCAGTTATTCCATTTTGTCATGGTGTGAATCTGCTTCTTTTATTTTTATGGGCGATTTTTTATACACATTGCATACATGATTCTTATAAATATATCGTTACTGTGAAAAACTAATTTGAAATTTTTACGGACGCAAATAAAACTATGTTAAGTACAGATTTTTCCAGATTTCTATTTTTATATTTAATATAAGTTTTAATATGATATAATTATCTGAGCTGAGAATTTTATGAGCAACAAGTTTCGCTCTCGGTACCTTTTTATTTAAGCGAAATACAAACCCGATTCTAAAAATATATTTTGGTATAGTTTCCTATGATATTTTTATATGATTGTGTCACAAAGACATCACTGTTTAAGGAGTTAAGTTTGTGCATGCTGCTAAATAGTATATTAAGTATAAAAAGGTATCATACTGATTTAAACTTTCACGATTATTACACATAATTATTCTTAAAATCTGGACTTAATCGCGTATGACTACATATTAAACTGACCTCCAACGTTTCAGGGACAGCATTGTCCTCGTGGTCTCAAGGCAGTCTTCTCCGAGGGGTGCGTATCGATCGATATAACTTTTTTTGATATATTTTTAGTCGTTATAACGATCATTTGATATAATTGTTGAATCATATAACAACAAATAATATACTAACAAATTGTATAATTCTTATTTGATATAATAATCACTTTTTCGAATAACATTTATTCTAACATACTTTGAGTATAATGCTTATTTTCTATAATAAATAAATGGTATAACACAAACTCTTTCTAAAGCACAGTTAGAATAAAAAAAATGTACAATGAATTAGATTCATCATTTAGACGAAAAGTAGATTGGGTAAAAACTGTGACCCCCTACACACAACGCGCTGCTACCAGAAAAATAGGTTAGGTTAGGTTTGAACTGTGACCCTTAAACATATGTACTGCTATCAAAAAAGTAGGTTAGGTTAGTTTAGAACTGTGATCCCTTCAAAAAAGAATAAAATTAATTCATGAAATATTTTACTGTTTGTTAGTTATATTATACTAGTCGTATATCAATAGATAGTTATACCATATAACGGTTATTATAAATAAATGTTATACGAAATAATGATTATACAAAATAAAAGTAGATATTTTGTGGTTATACCAAATGTTAATTATGTCAAATGAGTGATTATATCCTTTAAATATATACCAAATGTTGTTATATCAAATGTTTCTATACCAAAAAAAGTTATACCAATCATTACACACCCTTCTCCGAGACCACGGGGACAACTCTGTCCCTGAAACGTTGGAGGTCAGTTTAATATGTAGTCATACGCGATTAAGTCCTGATTTTAAAAATAATTAAATAGGTATCAGTTATGAATAAATGTCAGTCTTTACGCCGAACTCGAGTTTACTTGTCCTACTTCCCGCCTTATATGGCGACCCTGCCCAGTGATTATTTCTACAGAATACGTTTTCAATTAACAATTATCATCTTGTCTAGACACCTAGATCCTAATACCATGAGTTTTTATTTAGTTTCTTTCTATACAGTATACCTACACTAAACAAATATAGGACATTCTTACGCGTACAAAGTAACGTGAGCTATTTTCCTTATGGGAAATACATTACTTACCCTTTCCAAGAACTGATGATAAATAACCATATCCAAAATTATCCAAATAATACAACAGAATTGGCTAACATCATTCGGTAAATAATATATCACGTGTAGGGAGCTCAATATTCGTTAATCAGAATTCAGTATTCGGGAGCGGAATTATTCGTTTATATTCACTTTCCCTATTATAGACGTTTTAGTAGGCATCAGATTATACGAAAAAAAAAATTTACTGTTAGTTCCTTCAATGTAAAGGTGTGCGATTTTTATCGTCAAATAAGGTTTTGGGGTTTACTATTATAATAATTATATTTATAAACGTGTTGAGAAGCTCTCGCTAGGTGGTTGGATCAAGGATCAGATCAAGGTTCCTCTCTCTGTAGCCCTAATTACCCCGGCTTGGGCCCTGCCTCGCTGCTGGCGGCACCATAGGTTAGGTTTTTTTTATGTCTTAATACTTAACACGTTCCCTGTGTAACCGACAACCAGAAATTGACTCCTCACGTGCATTTTTATTTTTTTGTAAATTTAGTTATTTAAAATATATTTTTTTTTATACTGTTTTGTAAGTGGTTTCGTATTTTAATTTTATATTCATAATTATTATAAATAACTTAAACAGAAAATCAATAAGGGAATATTAATAACTTCGCATCTAGATGGAATACACCGGTATTAGATAATTATGATGATAAATGAAATTTACCCATAAAGACCACACCTTTTATGAATCACAATAGAATGTATAGAAATAGTCCATTACGAGCCTAATACTGAAATGGAGGAACTGTGTATGTCATCGTAAAATTTTATCTGTGGGTAGTCATAAACATTATTACACAGAATAGAATGTATGGTTTACAAAATGTAGTGCGAAAGGTATTCCTTCCTATTATTTTGGAAACATTTGTATACGTTTACGCTTGCGTAAGGTTACAGCGGGGCAAATCTCGACTGGGGGGCAATTGTAACCGATCTATTATTACACTATGATGTTGAGTTGTACATTTATCCACTGAACACGCCTACCATATATAACCGCTGGACACTCTATTTAATAATGCAAACATTGTAAAACATGAAAAATGGACCAGTTACATTTGCCCCCAATCGAGATTTGCCCCACTGTACCTATACGTTTTGTACTGACACTGACTACCTACAATAGCATGACATGTTCGTACGTTTCTATTAAAAAAAAAACGAAGCAAAAGCTTTTTGCATTACATCATGTAGTCTTACTAGAAATATGAGCCTAGTCTACAATGTTTTAGCGCCTTTAATGTCGTATAGGTTATTTAGGTTTCATTCATCCGATATTAAATAATGCTAAGTAGTTCTCCTCTTCAAACAGTAACTAAATTTAAATACCTGCGACATTGGGTCACAGATACTGTAAGAGATGACGCAGACATAGAAAGGGAGCGCAGAGCACTGTCGGTAAGGTGTAAATGGTGTAATATGCTCTCTCGCAGGTTTGCACGTTGTTTTACACAGGTAAAAATAACTTTGTTTAAAACATACTGCCAAACTTTATACACGTGCAACCTGTGGAGTGATTACACTAAAAAAGACCACAGTGCTCTGCACGTTCAGTACAATAACGCCTTAAGGGGGATGTTGGGCCTGCCCTGGCGCTGCAGTGCGTCAGAAATGTTCGGCGCTTAGAGGACGGACGGTTTCCACGCCGTGATGCGGAAGCGGGTGGCGTCTCTGTGCGAGCGCGTGCGAGGCAGTACCAACACTCTCCTAAAGGTGATTGCTGAGAGAGTGGACAGCCATATTAGGGCCTGAGGATAGCCTCACGCACTGGATGTCCTTGCATCTACAGTCCAATTGTAATTATACTTTCTATATACTAACGTATATTTAGCTTAGTTTTTAAGTTATTACTAACATAATATGGATGTATTGTTGTCGGAAATAAATATTTCATTTCATTTCATTTCATTGGATAATGTGAAAACGCACTTCTGCATTCAGGTTTCCCCAAACCTATTGACACGCAATCGCCTCTAGCCAATCAAAACAAAAATCTCTCGTTAGAATAAAAGTCGCCGCATCGTCGTCACTAAACGCATGTTCATACTAACGCCGTGTCTTGCGTGGGCGACGGTCGCGCGACCGTCGCCGTCGCGTCTCATATTTCCATATCGATAAGGTTTGATTTCGTATGCGTCGCATCGCCGTCGCGCGACCATCGCGCGACCGTCGCCCACGCAAGCCACGGCGTTTCGAGCGATTTTTGGTCAGCGAAAGCCAATTTTGCGTTGATAGATTTGGGGAGACCCTTAAAAGTAAATGACACAGAAAATTACATTAATTTCGACCAAAAATAGATCGGCGTTGAGCCGGCCTAGCTAAAATGACAAATTGTAGACGTTAAATCCGCCTATTGCACCTTATTTTGTTGTGCAACAAAATTATTATTATTAGGAGCCTGCTGTGTCCCACTGCTGGGCAAAGGCCTCCCCCCTCTTTTTCCATTCGTCTCTCTTGAGTGCTATGTCTGACCAACCACTCAAAAATGAGTCGAGGTTATCTCGCCATCGCCGATGTGGTCTGCCGGATCCCCGGTTTGACTCGTGGGGCTCCCACTTCGTGGTTATCTTAGCCCACAAGTCGTCCGGCATTCGGCAGACATGACCAGCCCAGTCCCATTTCAACTTAGCAGCTTTCCGAGCTACGTCCATTATTTGAGTCTTAGAGCGCAGCGTGATGTTCCGGATCCGATCCCTTAATTTTACACCTAATATGCTGCGCTCCATAGCTCTCTGGCAAACCCCGAGTTTGGACTTCTGAGCTTTCGTCAAAGACCAGGTCTGAGCACCGTAGGTGAGAACTGGAAGTACGCACATGTCCATGAGCCTACGTTTGAGTGACATAGGTAGGTCTCCCTTCATTAGGTGTTTCATTGACCAATAACTCTTCCAGGCGTTTTCAGTGCGTCTTTGGACTTCTTTGTCTTGTCGCGCCTGGAAAGAGACTATTTGGCCTAGGTAAAGGTACTCCTGGACATATGCGATGTGTTCTCCGTTTATCTCAATCCTACGTTCTGTGCTGTTCGTCATGACCTTAGTCTTTGACATATTCATCTTCAGTCCAACTTCGAGGCTTGCGTTGCTAAGGTCTTCTAGCATGTGACGTAGCTCGGATGAAGTAGAGGAAAACAAGACTATATCGTCGGCGAACCGGAGGTTGGTCAGCCTCCTCTCACCGACAACTAAGCCCTTCCCCTTCCAACGCTGCGTAAGTGTTTGGAACACGTGCTCTAAAGTGCTGGTAAAAAGCTTCGGCGACAGCGGATCTCCCTGTTTAACTCCTCTTTGTACATTGAAAGGTAGGCCAGAAGACTGGAGTTTTATGGCGGCGGTACTATTTAAATAAATGGTTTTTAGAAGATTTATATAATTTGTGGCTATTTGTTGGTGTCCTAGGGCTTCAAAAATGGAATGGTGCGATATACTATCGAAAGCCTTTGAGTAATCGACGAAGGCGAGGTAAAGGGGGAGTTTGTGCTCTGTGCATTTCTCGATCACTTGATTTAGTGCATGCAGATGGTCCGTGGTTGACAAGCCAGGCCGGAATCCAGCCTGCTCGGGCGGTTGGTGGCGATCAAGCTGTCCTGAGATGCGGTCTTCTATAATTTTAATAAAAGTTTTATATAGGTGAGATACAAGGCTGATAGGGCGGTAATTGTCAATTTCAGCCTTGTCTCCTTTTTTATGTAGCAGTATTACATTGGAGCAACAAAAAGAAAATACAATAAATAAAATATTAGTAGTATCGGTTACTTATATTTTATTTATCGTACCTATTTTTTCTTTGTTGCACAAAAAAATGAAGATATCCAAAACGCGATTATAATTTGAGCCAATTAATAAAATAATTTATTAAACTGAAAATACTGATTATCCTTTTCACTTTTGTTATCAGGTGTTAAACATTTAGTAAATTGCTCAAAATTTCCCCTTTCTATGAAAAGCATTTTGAGGTTTTCGGCAATTATTCTATAAATTGACTCAGTTCGAAAAGATACCAAGTCATTATTATCCCAAATGGGACTTACGCTCTTTTTCAATAATTACTCTGAAATAAAACGGACTCCATTCATCTAAAACCACAAGGGATGGTGTTGGTTCTTATTAAGATCGGGACAAATTAATCCCCCGATTCAGTAAGGTGATATTTGTTTAATAATGTACTGGGATAAGCAACTGTACGATCCATGTATTTGAGATTATTATTATTGTTAAAACGAAGGTTACTGATTCATTTTGGACCTATGGTTACTGAACAAAACGGACTTAGTAGAGTTATTGCTGTGTGTTCAATTGTAGATATCTAACATATATCTTGTGATTTCTTTTATGTATTCCTTTTATTAGGTATGTATAAAGTCTACAAGAAAAGCGGTTTTAAAAATAAATAAAAAATGGATGTAAAAATAAATCACTTAATTAATACAGGTACGTAATTATGTAGGTATGAGAAAAATAATACATTACTATACAAGTGCGGAAAAGAGGAAGTGAGAAACGAGTGGCAATAAAATAAAACATGACTGAAGGGAGTGTTTGAAATCGACACGAGTTTTCGCACGTGTATCGTACGACGTTTTTCAGTACAGATGGCCCTCCAAAGGTTCAACCTGACAAAAAATAATAAATAAATAAATATGGGGGACACCTTACACCTTACTTAGCCTCAAACTAATCAAAGCTTGTACTATGGGTACTAAGCAACGATATACATGCTTAAATAGATAAATACATACTTAAATACATAGAAAACATCCAATGAAAATGAACCATATCTCGCACTAGTGCGTAAAAATACCACCATCTGTATTGAAATAGTACATTACGATACAAGTGCGTAAAAAAGGAAGTTCGAAACGAGTGGCGATAAATTAAAACACGACCGAAGGGAGTGTTTTAAATTGACACGAGTTACGAATTTCCTTTTTGCACGTGTATCGTACGACGTTTTTATATATATTTATGTACATACGATTCAAATCGTATTCCAAAGTTCGTTGCCGCCACATTTCACTAAACATCTTTATTAATGAAAACGAGTGAGGTTTAAACATCGGTCAGAATGCATAATTAAACTCAACATAACAGAGGGGAAAATGACTATAAAAAAATACTTTCAAAACCGTCTCGACTCTGGTAACGCTGGAAAGTAAGCACGCGCGTATTGTCACGCGAAGAAAATGGCTCTAAGTAATTATACATGTATTCGATACCTCCTAAGTATACTGAGCTAAGTAAAAAATCACGATTTTGCAGGTGAGCCGTTCAAAGGTACAATGAAATATAACTTCCGTATTTGTTATCGTAATAACCTAATAACATAAAAGTTTGGATTAGGTTTAAAACGATACGGTAGGGGTCGATTCTCCATACAAACGCTCTCGACTATTTCCTCCCTGGTTTTTGAAGATAGAGCAATGATTTTTTCAACACAGATTGTTATTATTTTTATCTGTGTCGGACCGTTTTGATTTTTTTGATATTTTGCTTTTAAAGACTCTAGAACCAATCAAAAATTTCCAAAAACGGCCTTTTTCATTGTGGCGCAAAAAAAGGTGTGATACTCAAGATTGGTAACAATTAACCAAAAAAACTAAACGGTCCGACATAGATTATTTCATTGTTATTCAGATTCTCAAATTTCGTTCCGATTGATTAAGTTTTGAAGGAGGAAAGAGTCGAGAGCGGAACCTCGATTTTAAAGATTTTTTTAAATATCTTTTGACTGAGTTGTTCTTAATGGACAATTTTTTTTTCGATAAATCTAGTTAATAACACTTGTATATTTAACTAAAATTCCTAAGTTGAAAGGGGGCTCCTTTCCATTTTAGCATTTTCGCTACCGTATCCTCTTAACGAAAGCGAAAAGATTATTTTGGCATTCATATATATTTCATATCAGTTTATAATTTAAGAGAGGATCATGATCCAATCCAGTATCGGAGTATTTTAGCGCACTTGATCCAGACTAAATAGTCAACTTTCAAATTTTTTTCACGTTTTTGATTTATCCTCCTAAGGTTCAATGGCCTAATACTAGGACAAAAAAATACCTAGGTACGTTGAATCTACGTTCAAAAGAATCGAGTTGCTTTTGTTTTGATTCGTTCGATTTCGAAACAGAAATTCTGCCCTGTTTTCGATTACCATTGATTCAAAGATTGGCAATTTATTTTGTATGGTGGGTCGCTAGAGGTAGTAGAATGAAGAAGAAAGAAACATATTTATTTTATTATAAAAGCTTTTTTCTACTCCCGTACTGTTATTCTTGAGTTACAAGGTCGTGCTTTGCAACTTTAAAACCCTACATAAAAGATGACAGGACAAGTCTATCTAGTATATACCCTGAAAACATTTAGTAGCAGTTAGTAGCACGATATAGCTGTTAAAGTTCGGTAAATACATTGCTACCAACTTAACAAACCAATCAATTAATCAATTATACTGTGGTTTAACTGAGTCAAAAAATGCTCGTGGCGTCTTTATTAACAATTTTCGGCTCGCCTCAAATTGTTACCCACGCCACTCACCTTTTTTGATCTCTTTTAACCACCAGTTGCATAAAATACTATTAAGAGTTATTTGATATAATTGTAAATGAAATTGTTATTAACAGTTTTTACACTCTTTTTACCTCCCTCCACGTTAACTAAATAATTAAATATACGACGTACAGTGGTGCAAAGTGACTTGTCTCAGTACCTATTACAATGTTCGATATTTTAAAAATACGTTACTTGCATCAGTATACTTACGTCACTTTATCGGCATTTCCAAGACTAATGCGAATTTCAGCATGAAATTTCAGTGGAATGTAGATATTGGTATTTAAATAATAAATATGTAAAAAAAATCGTAAAATGATCACTTGGGTCAGTATACTTAGAAGGCATCGGTATTATGTATTCACGAGAGGTGTCTAAAAAACTGGGTGCGTTGTGTGAATAATTGTCTATTTTAGTCGGTTTAATTGCGAATCTGTCAGTTGCAGTACGAGTGTTGAGTCGTGGAGATAAAACATCTATCATGATGACAGGGAGTCTGGATATGACGGTTGATGTATTCAGTGATAAATGCAGGAACGTTAGTAAACCACTTATTATTTTATGTCATGAAATAAAACTGTGGAAACGGATTTTATCGCGTATAATTAATTTACAATACATCTCGACGGCCATCCACCCGTCACCAGTTGACCACGAATGCTGTAAAGTATTCAAAACTTCTCCAAGATGTGTTGTAAATTCTTTATATGCGGAGCCGTTTCCATAGTTTTATTTCACAAGAAACTATCACGCCAACTGAAGACAAAATTATAATATTTAAGTGATGTCTTTCCCATCACGGAACAATGGTATTCCGGACCTTTGGGAGGCGAACGTAGAGGCCCTTTCGACACTTTAATGAAATGTAATACACCGAGCGGATGTTGCCCTTGCCCGTATCATGGGACACACGCAGAGGCAACACCCGCCAGGGTGTAAGGACTATTTGAGAGTTAATGGAATCTAAAATGAACTGGTCTATTTTGATGAAAGTGATGGACTAAATACTGGGCTATGGATAAAAAAACCGGACGCCTGCCTAATAAAACGGTATCCAATTTTATTTCCGGCAGACGGTGACTCGTCCCCACAAGATGGGCCCCCACAAAAAGCGACATCCAAGATGGCTCAAGGGCAAAGTGTGATTTAAGTGATTATTTTTATAAAAATAAATATATTTCTCGGGTGGTGACCGATTAAGAATTTCATCACTCTCTTTTCTCTCGTGACGTAAAAAATCGAATGTGGCAATCTGTCACTAAAATATCACAACTTCATTTTATTTCCCTTCAATGATAAGGGTCACTTGCACCACCGAAAATGGAGGGTTAACCCGTGGTTAAATCACCATTTTATATTGAATTTGACAGTTGACAGCCCACTAACCTTGAGTTAAGCGGGTGGTGCAAGTTGTCCTAAGAGTGCCACCGGGACTTGAGCAGTTTGTTATGCTCTGCCAAATTCTTTTGGGAATATAGGCGTATGTTTATGTAGGTAATGATATTAAATTTTTTTATTGAAACTTACATCACATGACAATTATATTATAATAAAATAAAAATTTTAATTAAATTAAACTAAATAAATCTAAAATTAAACTAAAGTAAATCTAAAAACGGCCCCTGTGGCATAGTACCGAAGACGCTGGCAGCATTTCCTCGCTGGATTGTCAAGCTAATACGCTGAGCGAGGAAGCTGCCAGCTCTTCGGTCGCCGGTGGCGTCTCTTAGTCTCTTCGATAAGTCCTTGAAGAGACTCAGAGCGCCAGGGCCCCACGGACCAAGGTCTCGACGCCGAATGGAATAAAAATATATTCGGCGCCGAGACCGTAGGTAATTGTTGTTGTGTGGATAAATTGCTTGAATGTCAGTTACAGTGTTGAGTGGTTTATCGTAGAGATAAAACATCTATCATGATGACAAGTTTCAGGGTCTGTAGATCAATGAGAAATGCACGAACGTTATTGATAATACTATATTTTTTATATGTCTATTTACTTAAATTTTATTGCACTAAAGAAAACTTATCCAAAATGATACCAGCTATTAACTTTAAATGAAGCAGAGAGATTTTACATTTCCATTTTTTTTATAGCCTATAATGTGTCCCACTGCTGGGCAAAGGCCTCCCCTGTTTTCCGCTACTCGTCACGGCTCTGTACATTTCTATTATTTTTCATTATTTAGCAAATAAATACATCTCAACTAAGACTTGTTCTGGCTAAACACCTAAGGACTTGCCACTCCTTTTCCTTGCTTGGGTGTTGTAGATGTCGACTGTGGGATATGAGTTCGATTACGGTATGAACGAATGGTTTTCTTTCAATTCTTGAATTCCTTAGAGTGGCCCTGAAACTAAAGCTGTTTCATGCCTACCCCCTTTTGATAAACAGACATAATAATATGTTTATGAATGTCTGAAATACTATTTTTAACCCCCGATGCAAAAACGACGGGGTGTTATAAGTTTGACGTGTCTGTCTGTCTGTTTGTAACTCCAGAATAGATGAACCGATTTCGAATTAGTTTTTTTTTGAAAGCTGAGTTAGTCGGGAGTGTTCTTAGCCATGTTTCATGAAAATCGGTCCACTATGTCGCGGTCGGGAGTTTTTTCAAAATTTTAATTTTGTGGTTATTGATTATTTTGTCATAATAACAATATATTTTGTATGAAACAATGATATGAATCTCAGTTTAAAACGTAAAGCGCGATCATTGTATCTGGTGGTATTGTCTCGGCTGAATGGAGTCGGTACCAACAATATGGCGAGGAGAAGCTTTATGGACCTAATAACTGATACACGGGCGAGTAGGATAGAAAACAAACTTGCTTAGTTTTTCATAGAAGGTTGTTACTGTTAAACGTCGGGGAAAAAGGTAAAATAATATTATTTTATCTCTTTCGATCCGTATGTGACTTTAATAACCATGCACGTTACAATATTAATATTTCAGAACCCTGTAATAGTGTTTGATTATTGTCAAATGCGTGTAACGAAACGCAAGTACAGGCTATTATGAATGTTCCAATACTCTTTCATGTTTCAATACCATATCCATATTAATCGCCTAGAAAGAATACAAAATGTTTTCTTACGAGCAATCTGTTACAGAACCGGCACTTTATTTGAGTCATCAGCCAGGTCGGCTAAGCATTTCAACATAATTTCTCTTTGTAATAGAAGACTTTTTATAGACATAATGTTTTTATTTAAAATCTTAAAAAATGAAATTAATAGCCCAAATCTACTACAAAATATTATGTTTAATGTACCGCATCGTTCCTTAGGTCCGCGTAATTTGTTTTATGTGAGTTTCGCACGTACTAATTATTCTAGGCATACTTTTTTCAAACGTGTATCTAAAAATTACAATGAGTATTTCTATGACATCCATCCATTTATGCATTCACTTCCAGCTTTAAAAGGACTTATTAGATCTAAACTTTTGTTGTTAAAGTAAATTTATCATATATTTTTCTCCTCGCAAAGACGCATTTGCATGTTTTTGATGTATACCCTACTTTTTTAAAACATCTATGAACCTCCAGGTCTTTTATCCCTTATACATGTTTGCTACCTATGTTATTTGATATATGACTGTATGTGTTCTGAACAATAAATAATAATAATGTAGTGTCAATAAACTGTCAGTGACAGTGAGTGCATTTGTTTTAGTACAGACGATTATGTTATTCATGTTTGGAATGAACTGAGGAACTTTCAGAACATCGATAGAGAGGCAGCCATTGCATTGCGAAACTGACTGTGATCACAGTCAGCTGATATATAAATGTAAACACTTTTTAATTTATAATAATACACGAAGTGCCCCTAAACTACTGTTTTATTTTTAAACATTACAACCCAGGACCGCGGCTTTGCAGGAAGTGTCACTACCGACTGAGCCAGACCGGACGAATGTTAACAACTCTCACTGATTTTTGGTCCCAATTTTTAGAAAATGCCCTAAAATAACATTTTTACCTTTTTTCTAACGTTCCGGTTTGCACTACACTACAACTTTTACTTCGACTTTAAAAATTAATCTCAATCTCAACACGTAACCAAAATGTTTACAAAACATCATGGCAGTGTGTGTCCCACATTTACCCAATGAGGCCGCCTTGAAAAATGATAGTTGTTCGTGCTGAATCCGCTCCCATTGTACAACTCCTTCCAATGTTTCAGAACTAATGTATTTTGTACTTAGTGTTTAAGATTCTTTGTCTGTGAGTCTGCATATTATCTTAATTTTGTGGATAAGGGATGGATAATGAGTGGCAGTTAAATTTTCATTAGAAATAATTAAAGAAAAGTAATTAGGATCATAATAATAGAAATATTAAAGAAATGAGGATCTGTGGTGTATGTGCTGACAACCTCCGATCGCCCAGGAAGTGGCTCTGCGGAAATGGAGATGGATTGGTCATACCCATCGAAGAGGAGCTACCAACAGCGCCAGTATCGCGTTTGAGCGAAAGCGAGCTTGCAAACGCCCCGTACACACCTGGAAGCGGAGCGTTGAGTACGAACTGAGGGAATATGGACTGAGCTGGAACGAGGCCAAAGCGATGGTTCAAGATAGATAGGCGTGGAAGGATCTTGTGGAGGCCCTGTGCAAGTGTGCATCTATGGGGTGCCTTGGGACATTCAACAAGCGTTTTCATATTAACGAGTAATTTTTGCTCGGTTTGAGCCGGTTTTTATATTAAAAGGTTATTTTTTTTATATAGCCTATAATGTGTCCCACTGCTGGGCAAAGGCCTCCCCTGTTTTCCGCCACTCGTCACGGCTCTGAGCATGCTCTCGCCAGCCGCCACAAAATGAGTCCAGGTCTTTCCGCCATCTCATCTTTGGTCTACCTCGGCCTCTGGTAATTTGTGGCGCCCATTCGGTCGCTACCTTGGCCCATCTCTCCGGATGCATCCGACAGTCTTTTAGGTTTTTAAAGGAAAAACTAGAAACGCTTCCATTTTTTCAAATTTTTCTTTTAATATAAAAATTTGTAGTCCGTGCAAGGCTCTTAACCAATTGAGCTACGTAGTAATATAACTTGAGACTCCAGTGACGTTACAAGATGTAATAGTCTGTCGGTAGATGGCGCTAGACGTCACCCCAAGACGTGTGTACATAAGGAAAGGCATGGAAAGATTTGCGATGTCCGGCGTGGCTTCCGTAGCTCAATTGGTTAAGAGCCTTGCACGGATTGCAAATGATGCGGGTTCAAGTCCCGCCGGAAGCGTAAATTTTTCCATTTTTTCCTTTAATATAAAAATGTTTAGAATCGTTAGCAGACGTTTCTGCTTGTTAAAAATAAATTTAGTATGGGTTAGCACATTGTTACTGGTGAATTCTCAATATAACTTGAGACTCCAGTGCCGTTACAAGATGTAATAGTCTGTCGGTAGATGGCGCTAGACGTCACCCTAAGACGTGTGTACATAAGGAAAGGCATGGAAAGATTTGCGATGTCCGGCGTGGCTTCCGTAGCTCAATTGGTTAAGAGCCTTGCACGGATTGCAAATGATGCGGGTTCAAGTCCCGCCGGAAGCGTAAATTTTTCCATTTTTTCCTTTAATATAATAATAACTAACCTAACCTAACCACAATATGAAAATTTTGAAAAAACCCCCGACCGATTTTCATGAAACATGGCTAAGGACACTCCCGACTAACTCAGCTTTTAGACAAAAAAAAACAAAATCTAAATCAGTTCATCCGTTCGGGAGCTACGATGCCACAGACAGACACACACACACGGACATACACCTCAAACTTATAACACCCCGTCATTTTTGCGTCGGGGTTTAAAAATCAGTCTGAGATAAGTTTCGTTGCAAACTTTGACATTCTCAGTTGCAATTTATTTTAAATATATCATATTTCGCTGATGTTATGACATTCAGTAAGTTAACCCTTGCAGAGGCGGGGCAAAATCTTTGAAATCCTATCTTGGCCTGACTTTGAGAGTGAATACTGAGCTAGACAAATTACCTAATTTTCTTACCCTTTTTCTTTGATGTAACTAAGGACTTTCATCCCCACGAATGCCGGTCGTTTTTCTACTTGATTTAATCTTGTAACTCCGACCAAGAGAAAAATTGACTTTTAACATCTTTTAAGTACAGATGGTGTTTTTTTACGGACTAGTGCGAGAAGTGGTTCATTATATGTCAGGTCGAAACGTCGGAGGTTCTAATTTATTGCCACTCGTTTCGAACTTGCTTTTTTCCCCACTTGTATCGAAATGTACTGTTTCACTACAGTCCCACACAGGCGGAGCGGAATTTATATTTTAGAAAAAGTCGATTTTACTAGTACCGTATTTTAACTTTTTTCATCTTTTTTACATATTTTTTTGCAAGTTTGATGAAAAACATAATTTGTAACTCGGGGTGTAAGAATATTGCAAACTCGAGTAGTAAATCGCTTTGGCAAGCTTTTGAGATTTAACTTACTTTTTAACCGACTTCAAAAAATGGAGGAGGTTCTCAATTCGACTGAATGTTTATTTTTATATTAGCAATATTTAACTTCCGCCCCGAGTTCCCCAATGTACTATAAGTACCTACTATTATGTACTATATGTACCTTATAATGGTATGGCCTCTAAATCACTTTTATAGGTAATCCATATTTAATAACCTAACCACAAAATTAAAATTTTGAAAAAAAATCCCAACCGCGACATATTTAGTAGACCTATTTTCATGAAACATGGCTAAGAACACTCCCGACTAACTCAGCTTTCAGACAAAAAAATTAAATCTAAATCGGTTCATCCGTTCGGGAGCTACCATGCCACACACAGACACACACACAGACAGACAGACAAACATACAGACAGACAAACAGACAGACAGACAAGCAGACAGACAGACAGACACGTCAAACTTATTACACCCCATTACACTAGATTACATTGCATTTAGTTTTTTTTGTCTGAAAGCTGATTAAAGTTAATCTGGAGTGTTCTTAGCTATGTTTCATGAAAATAGGTCTACTATGTCGCGGTTTTTTTTTTCAAAATTTAATTTTTGTGGTTAGGTTATTTTTTTTTTAGTATGAATAGGTAGACGTTTGACCACGATCACACCTGATGGTAAGTGATGATGCGGTCTACGGTGGATCAGATACCTATTTACTCTTGCTTTAAAGAGACCTGGATTGTACTCATGTGGGAACACAGACTCAGGCAGGGCATTCCACTCCTTGGCGGTTCGCAAAATAAAAAAATGTTGAAGCGAAACGCTAAGTGCGTATTTTTGGAATACTAATCGTGAAGCGATGCCGCATTGCCGATTGTCTGGTGGTCCTAAGGTGAAATGGAGACGGGGGAACAAGGTTGTACAGTTCCTCAGCGCACTCTCCGAAATGTATCCTGTAAAATACCGATATATTATTAATTTCTACTCTTTTTGTCAGACTGTATATAATCTGCATAATTTTTTTGTGTTTAAAGTTCTGAATTTCTGCATCAAAATTTTGCCAACGTCATATTTCAAGAGTCCGCAACTAGCTCGGCGAAGTTTCCCTACACGGTAACAGGTAATTTAAACTCTTACTAAAGCAGCTTATTGTTTCATAGTTCCTTGTTAAAATACTTTTCCATCAGTATAAGTTTTTCGATAATATCAGAGCATTTCTTTTTTTTGCCACTTTTATGAAGTGTGATATTTTTGAAAAAAAAATTGCTAATTCTACTCAGAATTACTAGCCTTTTCAATCCTAGTAGTTAAAAAAATTGTCCCACACGATTTTTTCTTATTTTGTTACCATTTTCCGTACATGTTGTATGGGGTAACAAAAGAGGAAAGTAACAAAAATGTATGGAAATTCTGGGACACTTTTTGTCTCCCAGTGAGATTGATAGTACTCGTGATTCTGAGTACAATAGTATTGACCTAAAATTTCCTAAAACAATTTAAAAAAAAAATATTGGCAAAAAAAAGAAATGCTTATCACAGAATATATTATAATAGTACAAGTACAGAAGGCTCACTCCTTTGATGTTCACAAAATGCCGCCATTCTAAATGCATACCTACATTAACGAACGGACCGCATGTGAGCAGCTGTCATTGAATTCTATTGCGCCGCGCGAAGGTCGTCACCACTGAATGGGCAGCGAACTCGCGGCCGCCGGCATGTACTTGTAGCACGGCAATAGCACAGTATAATAAAGAGTACTGTCGTACAGTATGGCCACTCCCGCTCCCCGCTGAAAGTGCTGCCCACCCCCTCTCGGTTACCTCACAGTTACCGCCCGTCAAAAACGCGAACAGTCGACATGTCATATTTCTATATTTGCTCCCATTACATTTTTTATTTTATATGGGCCTAAATACAAGTCATTGAGTTTATTGTACAATTCATTTTTTATTAATACTAAATCTCCTATCCTAAAATTAACAACATTAGATTTACAATCATACTTTAATTTCCTATGAATTTTACTATTGATCAAATTATTCCTAGCATCGAAATGTGCCTTCTGCAATCTAAATTTTAATTCTAGTGGATAATTATCATAAGTATATAACGGTTCTACACCATTTACAAGGTTACTAGGTAAATTGCAAGTTTTCCCGAACACTAGTTCATAGGGTGTATACTTGGTACTTGTATTTACCGAAGTGTTGTAAGCGAAACACCAATACTGAACCCACGAACTCCAGTTTGAGGCAAAATTCCTAGTTTGTATCCTTAAATAACTACCCAGATGCTTATGCCAATTCTCCAATGAACCTATGCTTTCATGATGATATGGAGTTGAATTAACTTTCTCGACTTTCAACAATTTGCAAACCTCCCTCAAAGTGGAATTCATGAACTCAGTACCACAATCGGTTGCTATTCCTTGTGGAATGCCATACCTCAACACAAAATTTTCAACAAATGCCCTGGCTATAGTTTGAGCATCCTTAGTTTCCAGCGGATATGCCTCTACATATTTGGTTAATTCACATTGTAAAGTCAACACATATTTATGTCCCACATTATCCTGATCTAAAGGTCCGACTACATCTAGAAATACCTTTTCAAAAGATGTTGTAGCTGTGGTCGTTATAACCATATTATCACGCGTGTTCTTGTTACTAAATTTTTGTTTCTGGCAATCCTTACATCGTCTGACAAAACCCTCTACATCCTTACGCATGTTTTGCCAGTAATACTTCCTCTGGATACCGTTAATCATCCTAGTACTACCTGCATGTCCACTAGTGGGTAACAAATGATAATCATTTAATATAACTCGAATCATGTCCCGATCGATAATTCTTTTTTTTCCCTGTAAAATACATAACCTAGGCACCTCCTCATGTCTTGCGCGGAAAACTTTAGTTAACATCATTACACTTTGTTTATTATACTCATCTATAATTAGTACCAACTCTACTACATTTAATTCTTTACACAGTTGAACCAAGTCTCGTAACGCTACGTCTAGGCGTGCCTTCGTCAATAAAGAATCTTGGTTCATATAAATTGTATAGTTAACATATACGACATCATTAACGCACCGCTTTGAATTTCCATCTATCTGTGCCTTTTTCCTAAACTCCATACTTGAACATATTTTCAATTCCGTATCTCCCTGTGCTCCTTTTACTATATCTACTACTCTAGGCTGGCCTGGTTCCAATGATGTGAGACTCGACTCCTGTCCCTCGTTCTGTATGTTCGATGAGCGAGCCATCGAACGAGTAACCACTCCTACAAACGCTGGATTCAACGATTTCAACTCATCTGACGTAACGACAATCCTTGATAAAGCATCCGCTGTAACATTTTCTGAACCTTTAACATACTCAATCTCGTAATTATACTCCTCCAAGGTCAATCTAAATTTTGTCAAACGACTACTAGGATCCGTCATGCTAAATAAATGCACTAGAGGTTTATGATCCGTGAGAATTTTAAACTTCCTGCCATACAAATACGGCCGAAAATGCCTTATCGACCAAGTTACTGCCAATAATTCTTTATGAATAGTCGGATAGTTAAGTTCCGATTTGTTCAACTGTCTACTTGCAAAAGCTACTGGCTTATTATTCGAGTTTGACAATACCGCACCTATAGCTACACCTGATGCATCCGTTTGTAACCGAAACACGTTATCCTCCGACAAATCGGGATAGTCCAAAACGGGGGGTGAAGTCAATAAAGATTTCAGCTTCCTAAACGCATTCTCGCATTCCCCTGTCCACTCAAATTCAATTCCCTTTTTACACAATCGGTTTAAGGGGTAAACTACTTCTGCAAAACTCTTAATAAACTTCCTATAAAAATTGGCAAAAGCTACAAACCGCCGAACCTCATCCACATTTTTAGGCACCGGGAACCTTTTTAAAACTTCTACCTTCTTATCATCCGGCAAAATCCCCCTAGGTGTTATTATATGCCCCAAGTAATTCAAGTCCTTTCTGAGGAAAACACACTTACACGGGTTTAGCTTTAAATTAACTTTCCTAAACCTTTCGAAAACCTTAATTAAGTTAGCGTTATGATCACCCAGACTTTTCCCAAAAACAATTACATCATCCAAATATAGAAAACAAGCGTCATAAGTTAACCCTGACAATGCAACAGCCATAAGCCTGGAAAACGCGCTAGGACTAGACACCAAACCCTGTGGTAGCCTTTTAAGCTGGTACTGTTTATCTGCTGTAAACGCCGTGAACTTCCTACAATTTGGTGATAGACTCATCTGGTAATATCCAGAACTTAAATCCAAATGTGAAAAATAAACACACCCCGATAAGGAATCAAAAATCTCTTGCATGTTTGGTAGAGGAAATTTCTCATTGACCACCTTCTTATTCAAAAGTCTGTAGTCAATAACAATACGCCATTTCTTTTCGCCACTACTATCCAATTTCTTCGGTAATAATAACAGAGGGGAAGACCACTCACTAGCACACTCTTCAATAATGTCCTCATCTAACAATTTCTTAACTTGTCTTCCCAATTCTTTTTTCTGCGAAAATGGAATCCTGTACGGCTTCACATATACTGGAGAAGCATCACTATGCAATTTAATTTCATAATCAAGCAAATTAGAAACCGACAACTTATCACCCGGCATATGAAAAATATCCGCATATTTTGCACAAATCCCTTCGAGAGTTCTACTACCTTCCTCATCCAAATAAGACCTTAGTTTCAACAACCCAAAAAGATTCTTCACCCTATCTACTGACTTCGCTTCCTTAGAGTCAAAAGAACAAACAAAATAATCCGAAAACCTACTAACTCTTGGACAATAACTACTCAACTCCACTTCAACTTCCCGCGTATTCAAAAATCGCACCGGTATTCTCCCATCCTTCGGGGACACAACTGTACTCGCTACAAACACCCCTGCGGTAACCTCCTGCGGAAGAATAACGCATTCACCCTGTAAATCCGTCGTGACCCATTTAACTACCTCACACCTACTAGGAATAACTATCGAACGGCCTGCTCCTAAACCTAATTCTAACATTACTGTATCCCCCGACCTATGCTTCCAACTCAAAACCCGCATCTCATAACTTATGTTACACTTATGCTTAAGCATGAAATCTTCTCCCAAAATACCATCACTACTGCACTTTAACTCTACAAAAACATGAAACCTATGGCCGATTTTATAACCTTCTATACACAATTCTAACTCCACATAACCTATCGAAACCAAATCCCCGCATACTCCTTTTATTCTCAACCTATTCGGTACTACCCGTAATTCCAACCCCTCAATACAACTATATTTTATAATGGACACACTGGCCCCTGTGTCCACCAATAACGACAATTTCCTATCTAAACAATCTAAAACCACGTTATTATTAGCGCCATAAGACAATATCTCTACACATTCCTCATTAGTCACGAAAAAATTCTAACCCACTGCTACTGTTATCTGAGTCACGCGCTACAGCCGTCGACTCGATGACATTGACATTAGCCCGCGCTTTCTGCTGATTCGAGAAATGTCCCCGACCTTGCTGAGTCGCATTGCGATTATAGCCTGAACGCGAAAACCCATACCTAACACTATTATTATTGCCTTGTTGAAAAGGTCTTTGACCGTAATGATGTCTGCTATTACTGTTAGAAAACCCTCTATTTTGAGTATATGACCGTTTGGAATAATAAAAACAATTTTCCTCCGATCTCTGAGAAAGTTCTGATTCGTCTACCGCAACAGTTATTGCTTCCCGAATAGACTCAATAGCCCGCGACGCAATAATAGTCCCTAATCTGTCATTATTCAATCCTTCCGCAAAACGCCTAATCGCCGTCCTCTCATTTATGGGTCTAAGTATGGCATGCGCTGCCGAACTCCCATCAGCCTGGGTCAGAGTTAAGTTTGCAAATAGCTGTTCTACCTCATTACCGAAATCCTGTATACTCCTGTTCCCTTGCCTACATCTCTGTAGCTGCGAAAGAATAGCCGTATACGATTTTTTAGGTAACAGATGCTTCTTAATATCACTGATCAAATCTGCCACAGATGCATACTCGTTTTTAACTCTCAATTTGGCTTTACTTGACAACCGAGTTTTTATAACAAAATTTGTCAATATTTATTTGCATGATCTTTCTCCTTAAGCGTACTACTATAAAACTGTAACCCATCAATCAACTGATTTATTTGATTTTCCTCCACATCTACTACTGGCAAAAGCGAAAGGGCCGTTTTCAAATCAAAATCCGCCATCTTTGATACCTTTTCCGACCTAACTAACCCCTGAATTTCCACAAATAACCCCTCAAATTGTTCTGCCGTTTTTAACGCTATATCCAAATCCACAGCTGCAACGTCTTTTTTACAAATTTCTTCTATTATCAAATCAAATTTACACTTAATTTCTTGAGCTACCAATAACTTGTTGCTACCTTGCACTGTAACCCGCTTATCCTTACTCAACTTAACTATACTATCCTTGACAACACGCAACTCTTCTAACAAACTAATAAGGTTAGCCATAAAACAATCCAACTAACATTAGTCATTTCACATCTAAATTAATACAAAAAAAAACTTATATATACCTAAACATTTTCCGTGCCTCGGATAGCCCGCCGTGCCGCTTGACGCTCCCAGCCGCTGTACAGCTGCTTCTTCACCCTCTCGTACATCCGGAACATAACGTAAAATGACATAAAAGCCACTATCACCACCAACAAGATCTCCGTCAGTTGTAAACCCGCTGAGGCCAACGATGCGGTGTTATTATTAGGCGCAGTCACAATCACGTTATCCTTCGTCTGCTGGCCGCCCATTTCCAAAAACCCCAAATCAATCCAGAGTCATATTTCACTCATACAAGCATAGTACTTGTTCATGTTCACCTACTGGAGCTTAGGTTGTGTGCTAGGAACGTGCCTCTTTCATATATTTGATCACCAGTGTCCGAGGTGTGGCAATAGTTTCGCGGAGTGAGCCGCCCCTGCCTGATATGACGATAAATGAAAGAGCCTGCACATAATAGCACTGCAAAGTAATATAATAGCAAAGTTACTATTGAAATAAAACTAGGTTTTTAGGATTGGAATACACATCTGATACACCTCTGGCCCCGTAGCCGAATGGCATTTCTCCGACGCCAAACGAAAGCGATACGCCGCTGGCTCTGTCGCGCCAATACGCAAGCGCGATAGAGATAGATATCTACTAGCGCTTCGTTTCGTGAGCGTTTCGTGAGCGATTGTGCCATTCGGCTAGCCACCCTGGAGTCAAATAAAAAGTATACGAGGTAAAAAAAAACAAATTACAAATACATACATGCAAAAATCTTAAACTAACTTATATTATAAATACTCTCAACTACCTAATAATTAACTAGGATAACCCAATCATAACAAGAACATCCCATCCAGGGTGGCTAGCCGAATGGCACAATCGCTCACGAAACGAAGCGCTAGTAGATATCTATCTCTATCGCGCTTGCGTATTGGCGCGACAGAGCCAGCGGCGTATCGCTTTCGTTTGGCGTCGGAGAAATGCCATTCGGCTACGGGGCCTGTTCCGCCTGCGGCATAGTGCCGATTACGCTAGCAGCATTTCCCCGCTGTATCGCCAGGGCAGTACGCTGCGAGAAGTACGCGCCAACCCTGGGGTCCCCTGTGATGTCCACCAGCCGAGTCGACAGAGCCCTTACAAAGGCCTTCATGTCTGCTGACCAAGGGCCCAGCGTCTTCACCGGGAGCGCCGCAAACTCGTAGTCGTCTCTGGAGTTGCAGACATCCGTTGGTCAAGATGAAGGCTTTCAGCAGGTAGCAGAAGAAGAAGATTGGACTTACCTAATTTAAAATATAATTCAAATATGTTACAAAAATAATCTGCTCTGTTTTAAGACAATATTTTGTAATATTCTATCCCAAGGAAATCTTAGATGATCTGATTTCTAGTTAGTATATAAATCACAAAAAACTTATGTGCGAATTTGATCTTTCCAGTTGCCTTTTGGTGAAAGAAAACATCGAGAGGAAACCAGACTACGGAATATTTATAGTTAGTTATCCTTCGAGTTGGAAGGCAGTCGCTATCGTAAAAACTAGTGCCTACGCCAAATCTTGGGATTAGCTCTCAAAGCGGATCGTATGAGCTGTGGCAAAGGCCGGGATAACGAAAAAAGGATGATGATATAAACATAGATTAAATATAAGAAGATCAAATTCGACCGCCAAAGAACCCGCATACACTACACCACACATAGATGGCGCCACAAAAAAATGTCTTGTAGCTTTCGATTATACTTGTAGATGGCGTTAAGTAGACACTTAAGTAGACACTTAACGCCATCTACTAGTAATAGTAGACACTATTGACATAGATTTATGGCTCGAAAGTGACACTTAACGCCAATCTACAAAATAAACGATGGCAACAAGGCATTTTTTGTGGCGCCATCTATATGTGTAGGCGCGTTCGCATTTTAATGTATGGGATGGTATGATCTTCTTATATTTAATATATGATATAAATTACAAAAAACATATCGTCACTACTTTGAAAAAATCTCGTATCTCACACTGCTCCTCAAAGTTAAAACGCAGTAAGTCTATATGGATTGCATACATACATTATTATATTTTTCTTTTGATTGACAGAAGAAGGTACAAGTTTTTTTCAAAGTAGTGATGATATTATAAGATCAAAGATATATTTTATTATCACGCAAAAGTACTTTACCATATTTTATCTTATTTTACGTCTTTTCGGTTGAGTTACTACTTTTGGCACGGTACGTAAATTGGCTGCTCTTTCGACGAACCGGATATTAAGCTTGTTTACGAAATCAGTTTATCGGGAAAAAGAAATATTTTGACTACACGAGTAGGAGTAGGAGTAGGCTTCAGTTTATAACACAACTAGCTTTCACCCGCGCCTTCGCTTGTGATAAATTTGAAAATTGCAGAATGCTCCGTACAAAGTACCACCCCATTTTAGGGAAGTGGATAGTTAGAAAGAGACAAAAAGTAGCTCATGTCACTCTCCATCCCTTCAACTATGTCCACTTAAAAAATTACGTTCATTCGAAGGTCCGTTTTGCCGTGAAAGACGGACAAACAAACAGACACACACACTTTCCCATTTATAATATTAGTATGGATGTTCCTTGATGAACTGAAAAGCGTTTCCAAATGTTTGTTTTCCCAGACACACACACACACACACACACACACACACACACACACACACACACACACGCGCCACTATGACATGAGATGAAATCAAAATGTTATACTTAACTCGTATAACATTTTTATAGTAAACAAAAATAATCGTGTAGGGGGGCGGAATGAGACGCCAAGTAGGTACCAGTGGTTTATTGGTTTTCATACAAACAAATATTATATCATACAAAGTGGGGTAAATACCTAGCTACAAAACATAGGTACTAGTGAGCATAGGGCGGTACGCATCGGCGTTCTCACCCCTTACTCGGCCCCTCAGGGGATGTCCACTGTAAGTCCAAAGGCCAACCGAGTATGAACTTATGGGCGGTCCGTGTAGACTCTCGACCCGCGCTCATTTGGTGGTTAACCTTGGGGATAGCAGAGGCCGTCTCCCAAGCTAGACCGCTAGCTAGAGAATGACTGATCGGCGGCCGCGCGGCGCCTTTTATTACGGTTTCCCCGCCGCCTGCGCTGCCTGCGCCGCTCGGAGTACTTCGCGCGCGCTCGGGCCGATCGATCCGCTGAGCGCGACGGGTGATGGTGTGCGAGCGAGAAAGTATTCGAGTCCGCGCGCTCGCGCATGGTAATGTTATTGTGTCTCGCTACATTCTCCCCCTCTGGTACTCTTTGACGTTCCGTAAGAGTACCAGGAACAAAAACGGGACTGGAGCAGCAACATAGTTAACGTTTCTTTGGGCGTCCTCTTCGTCGAATCTGTAGAACTGGTTCCGGGTTAGCTTCATCCCGTTTCTCAAATTGGGTTATGGCTGACGTATGGTATTTACCAATGGATTTATCTGGTTCATTCACGTTAGCAATTTCATAGATGGATCCTCCGATTTTCCTTTTTATCATATATGGGCCATCTCTGCGAGGTTCAAGTTTAGCTGAGAATCCACTTTCTTGGCGACTTAATGGATGAGTTTCCACTAGGACCAAATCTCCTGCCCGATAACCAGGATCAGGGCGTCGTTTCCGGTTCGATGCTTCTCTGTTATTATCTTGCATTGTCTCGATGTTTCCTGTTGCTATTGTGAGGTCTCTTGCTAAATTCCTTAAATGGTGTGTGATCTCTGTTATAAAATTCTCTGATTCCACAACTTCACTAAAATTATGTGCTATTTCAAATGGAGTTCTCATTTCTCTTCCATATGTAAGGTATGCTGCTGAAAATCCGGTACTTTGATTGAAGGCTGAGTTCATAGCAAATCGAATAGTGGGTAATGTTTCTGGCCATCTATAGTGCTTGTCTTTAACCATGATGCCAATTTGTGTCTTTAAGTCCCTGTTTTTTCTTTCAACTACATTAGGCTCTGGGTGATAAACTGGGCTTAATATTTGTTGTATATCCAAGCAAAATGTCAATTGTTGCATAATAGCTGATATGAACTGTGTGCCATTATCACTTGTTATTTTACGTGGTAAACCATAACGAAGAAATACTTCATTTAACAGCGTCATTGCACATTGTTGTGCTGTTGCCTCACTTAATGCAAACAATTCAACCCATCTGGATGCCGTATCTTCTACAATAAAGATCCATTTTTCGTTCTTTGAGCCCTTTGGTAGAGGCCCAAATAAGTCGATGGACAATACTTCAAAGCGCTGGTTATTCGCTGTTGATTGAAATAATCCGGCTGGCTTTTGATTTGCTGGTTTATATCTTTGGCATTCCAGACAACTTTTTACATATTTTATTACATCCTTTCTAAGTCCTTTCCAAAAGAAATTCTTCTCTATCCGTTTAGTGGTTCTTTCGATTCCATAATGACCACCTGTTTGTGTGTCATGAAATTGTTTTAAAACTTTGGGTATTTCATGATGTGGTATGACTAATTTGGCATTGTCATCTTCTTGGTCTGGAGTGAAACGGTAAAGTACTCCTTTATGAATAAGGTAACCTCTTTTTAACGATTGAATGTTGTTTTCGGTACCTTCTTGTTCCTCGAGTGTTTTAATGATGGAGCGTAAGTTGTCATCCTTCATTTATTCTTCTCGAATATTACGTTCTTCTCTTTTTGGCAAATCGAATTCAATGCGACAAATTTCGCATGGCTCGACGTGTTCTTCACAAGGTGGTCTTGAGAGACTATCGGCCACAACATTTGTCCTTCCTGGAGTGTATTTAGTTTCAAAATCGTAAGGTTGCAGTTGTAAGGCCCACCGTGCCAACCGACCTGTTGGTGACTTTAGGTTCATTAGCCACTTTAGGGGTTGATGGTCTGTGATTGTCAGGAACTTGGTGCCTTCTATGTAGCCTCTAAATTTATTTACTGCCCAAACAATGGCAAGGGCCTCTTTCTCTGTGACTGTGTAATTGCGTTCAGCCGATGTAAGCAGCCTACTAGCATACTCGATAGGGTGTTCTTTCTCTCCCTCCCCTGCACCAAGGCTGCACCAATTGCGTAGTCACTGGCGTCAGTTTTTATAATGTATGGAGAGTCACTATCAAGTTGTTTTAATACTGGTGCTGTGGTTAACGCTTCCTTTAGCATTTTGTATGCAGTTTGTTGTGGTTCTTCCCATACCCATGCTGTGTTTTTCTTAGTTAGGTTCGTGAGGGGTCTAGCCACTTCTGCGAAATTACGAATGAATCGGCGATACCATGATGCTGTTTGCAAAAATGAAATCAATTGCTTAAGATTCCTCGGTTCCGGCAATTGACTGATTGCTTTTGTTTTTTCAGGGTCCGTTTTTATACCTTCAGGTGTGATTAAGTGTCCCAGGTATTTTATAGTCGCACAGGCAAAGTTGCATTTGTTCCTATTTGCTCTAAGCTTGTAATGTCTTAACTTTGTAAATATTTCTCTTAGGTCATCGAGATGTTGCTCAAAGTTTGGTGATCGACAGATCAAGTCATCGAGGTACGCGAATACTGATTCTGCTTTAAGTTCTCGGCAGAACTTGTCCATTAGCCTCTGGAATGTGCTAGGCGCGTTTTTTAGCCCAAAAGGCATGCGTAGAAACATAAAGGTTCCGAAAACTGTCACAAAGCAGCTTTTGCTTTGGTCACTTTCATCAATCTTAATTTGCCAATACCCAGACTGCAGATCAATCGTCGTCATATAGGGCATAGCTTTAGCTTGCTGAAGTAAATCATCTATGCGAGGTAGAGGGTATCTGTCAGGTGTTGTAATAGCATTTAACTTCCTGTAGTCTATGCATACTCTAATATCCGAGTCACCTTTAGGTACTAACACTACTGGGGCTGCCCAGGGGCTCTCGCATTCTTTTATAATGTTGTTTTTTAACATTTCATCCAATTTATCTTTTAATTGTTGTTGTCTAATAGGTGACAGCCTATAAGGTTTTAGAGCTATTGGTCTATGATTACCTGTCTCTATTCTATGCTCGGCAAATGGCGTAGGATCTCCTTGAGCTTTAAAAATATCTTGAAATTCGTCTAACAGATTATTAAATTGCTCTTTTTCAGAGTTTGTTAGGTACGTAGCCTCGTGAGGTTGTAAGGAAATATCAAGAGAGTACAATTTCAAAGGATTTATTGGTAAATAAGTAATACGCGGATCTTCCGGGAAGTTGTCATCAAGTCCACGCGGCTCGCGTGGGCGAACAATCGGCGGCGGAGAGTCCAGCTTGAGCAGTTTCCATGACGACAACTCTGAGGGCTCGGTTTGCTGACCCGGGATTGTTTCTTGGACTGTTTCTTCCTTCGAGCTCGGTTCCTGAGCTTCGGTATCTCGCTTCGGGCTTGGATCTGGAGTATTCGGTATCGGTGACAACATTTTCAAGTTAGTTGCCCAGGCCAGAAAATCGGACAGCGGTTCTTCCGGTTCTTCAAAGTCAATCTTCCTTGCTGACAGTAAGTTTTCGTTTCGAACACGCAGAAAGTCGTATTTCTTCTCTGGCTCATCAAAATAATACCAGACACGTTGGCCCAGGTCGAGTATGACCCCGTTGGACTCAAGAAAATCAATTCCCAAGAGTGTGCGTGTGTCGGCATCCGGGAACACAGTGAATTGAATTGGCAACGTCTTGTGTCCCATTACTATGTCAACTGTGATCGACAATAACTCTGTGTGCTTTTTGGTTCCATCTGCCAGGGTGATAAGGGAGTTAAATGGAGTCCCCTTCAACCCAGCTGCGACCATAAGTTGGTATAGATTCTTTCCAGCCACACTAGATAAGGCTCCAGTATCAATGTAAGCGTGGCCCCTTTTCCCGTTAAAGGTTACCTCAATAGTGGGCACCTTTGCAAGACTTTGTAAGGTCGGCCGGAATAAGTAAAATTGTACCGGCTTAGTGGGACTTTCCTTTGCCTTGCATTTTTCACAGTTGCTAACTTGCTACGAATCACGCCAGGTGCCCCACATCCATAACATTTTATAGGGCTCTTGCTGATGGCACCACTAGCTGATGATGATGATGTACTCGGCGTTTGATCGGCCTTGGCCTGGACTTGGCGCAGCCGGAGTCTACAAACTTCAGTGTCATGGCCTTTGCGACGACAATAATCACACCTCACAACACTTTTCTTCGGAGGTTCCGTTGCATCGGATTTAGTAGCTTGTTTCTCCGCCCTTTCCAGTGCCTCCAAGTGCCGTGCTTTTTCTATCAAGTCAGAAAATGTTTTGATTTCCGTACGGGCAACCTTGCGTTTGAAGTCCATTTTAAGCAACCCGTATGGAGCAAGTGGACTTTGTGTATACAAAGTCCACTTGCTCCTCCTCCTTATGGCGTTTTGCAGGCAACATTCCTAGAAGCGCTCGTTTTCTGCAGAGGAACGTATCAATCGGCTCACTTTCACCCTGGTGGTCACTAAATAACTGTATGTAGACTTCGTATGCTTGTAACTTAGGAGCAAATGCAGAGCGAATAGCACTTAGCGCAGCAGTCCAGGTTTTTATTTCGGCACTTATGCCAGTCCACCATGTACTTGCGTTATCCTTTAATAAAAGCGGTAGGCCGGCTAAAGCATCTTCGTCAGATATACCCTCAATTTGCTTATAAATTGTGACACCCGTAACGAATGCGTCCACCTTGTTATAGTCGCGTTCACCACCATAGATAAGGTTACAGCGAGTGAAATTTTTATTTAACTTTGATTGTGCCGGAATTCGACTCAATAATTCTTGAAACTGTTCTGTAGTCAGTGTCACCGCCATTTGTAATGATTTTGTACCCTTCTTGCTTTTTTCCGTTTTCCCACTTGTCATTTGAGTTGGGCGCCAGAATGTAGGGGGGAGGAATGAGACGCCAAGTAGGTACCAGTGGTTTATTGGTTTTCATACAAACAAATATTATAAGTAGTGTAATATTGGTGCACCTGGATCAAAGAAGATCCAGGTGCCACCAATATTACACATTAGAATACTAATTTTAATCGATCGATCATTCAAATAATTACTCATTTTGTGTCCATTCAAGAAGTCACCTTTTCAAGTAGCGAGGTAGCAGGATGTTAGTAAGTTCTGATTTATCAGATTCAATTCTAAAAGTAACACTCAAACATTCAAATTTGTAACCAAGTCTATACGAACCATTTATCTTTTCTGATTACTCATGCCAATACTCGAAAACCAGTATAATATATGGTGTCCATGTCGGTATATGACATTGATAAATAAGAACTTCATCGATGTCTTCCACATTGTTGTCCATTTTTAATTGATTATTTATTTGCAAATTGGTTCGAGTGACTTTAGGTTTGATATTTATGATGGTACTAAAATTACTTATTACCTATATTATTTTGTTTTATAGATCATCATAATTTTAAAATAATAACACAGGTATTCATGATTATATATTATTTTGTAAAAAAAACATTATTTTCTATACACCACTTATTCAGGCATGATACATTTTTAAAAGCGCAGACATTAGCATGATATATACAATTTTGAATATCACATTTATTTGAATATTTTTCGCATAAAGTCTTTAAATTTGGGCAGTCAAAATGTTCTAAATTATAAACATTATCACTGTCTGTTATTTCTTTCACCCACTGCACTTTTTCATAACCTTTTGTATAAATGTGTTTATCTTTACAGTAATCAACAATCAAATTCTTATAATTAAAATATGATACATAGCCTTCATTCCATAATATTCCTTTGTATTTTTCCACCCAAGAGACTTGTGAACGTTCTTTCTTTGTTAAGGTATAGAACGGATGGGGAGGGCTGATCAGAAACACAAGAAAACTTTTTTGAGAAATAATCGCCACTTCTTTTGGTATAAATTGATTATTTTCATTTTTAAATCCTTGAACATCCAAAATCACATTCATGATAATTTCCTTACTATATTACTCAAAGGTTTATACTCGACAAGCCGATCGTTTATAATTAAACAATAGGCTGTCGTTTTATCAGGTATGTCTTCTGAGGACTCGATTTCTATTCGAACGTCAACTGGGCCAGTTTTTAATGAATCGTTCTGCCTTGAGCAGTCTATTACAAATAAAGGAGTTTTTTTTAATGTGTTCAGATTAAGCAGAGGATCGACACCGACCCCATAATACGACTGACGAAAGTTGGCATACATTTCGTATAATATACTAAATTTGTCTTCGCTAAATTTTAAATTAAGAGGATCGTATGGAAAGTACTGTGAATTTAAAAATAATTTGACGTTAGTTATATTGCAGTGATCAAATATAGTAGAATTTTTTAGTTTGTTTAGTTTTCTATCAGTCTGTAATGCTAATATAACATATCTAGGCTTTTCTAACTGGGAAGCGGTTTTTACTGACCATGCATGTTTTGTTGTTTTAGGTAAAAGTGGATATTCATACAAATCCCAATTCCGGAATGCTAGTTGTATAGATCGATCTTTCTCTAAGCACTTTAGTAGTGGCAATCTATTACGGTCAGAAACTCTAACATGTGGTACCCGCCATTGGATTTTATGGATATCAATTTGAACTTGATCATTTTCTTCAAGTACAACACTATTTAAAACTGAATTACTTCTGTTTAGTACAAGTTCGTGCCTACAGTTGACTAAAATCTTATTATAATCTTCCGCGAAGCCAAGCACTTTATTCAGAGGTATTATAATGGAGAAATGACCTTGCTTTAGAATACTCCCGCTTAGATCCCAACCCCACAATGCAGCGTTCTTACTTTCTCCTTCATTCATTGAAATAAGAGATTTCATCGTTGTAGTAATCCCGCAATTTTTATTCCGGTCAATTTCAATCCCATTTAGTTCGTAACTTATATCTTTGAACAAAAATAATATGGGGTTATTTGTAAAATTTACATCTTTTGTTATTTTTTTCCCAGCAGCATCTACTCGCCATACACTTGCATACCCTTCAATGTAAATGGAGCTTGCAGATGGTAATACATACACATCTTGTTGATTTATAGGTATCCTGATTTCGTCATTTTCCTTAAAGCTATGATTGTAGGGATTGTATGAATGGATGGTATAGCTTTCAATTGAATTATCTTGTTGTGGAATATCTGTGATATGCAACATCTTATTATAAGTATTTTATTTTATTTTAAACCCAAGAGAACGAAGAAATAACTTATTGCTCTTAGTAATTCTCTTGCTAGAATTTAATCGACTTGCTCCTTTGAAGACTGGGAGTTGAATATTCGATGGTATTCTTGTAATTCCGCTTTTATTGAAAACATACATAATGTATCACTTGATTTTGTAAGGTAAAATTATGTAAACGTATGCTTAACACCCGATTCTAGACACTGTTCGAGGTTGAATGTGATACGGTAGAAGATATCGTTTATTATAATATTGTTGTATTATGTTTTTGGTCTTATTAAACACATAAGTTTACTTATTTAATAATATTTCTGCCAGAATGAATTCAGAAATTTTAAACATAAATGCCCACAGTTAAATAAATGATTTTTTTGTATATTATCGTAATTATAGCGTATATTAGCTCCCATATATTTTATGAATTCCTTTGGAGGTTTTAAATTTCCGTAACTATCAAAATATTCAATATAATTTTTATTTTTTCCATAGGCTACCCAGTGAGTACCGTTATTTTCAGATGAATCTAAATTAATAACACCACATTCCATCGGTAATGGTTTTGGTGGTAATTCATCTCTCATGAATACACCACGAAAGTAAGGAATACTTTTCGAATGTTTTATTATATCGATATTACTCAATGCTCTATTGGGTAGTCTGCCATCTAGTTTTTTTTATTTGTAACATAAATTCCTAGTCCACCCTTGTAGGGTTTAAGATGCACTCCTTTTCCAATACATTTACCCTCCATTTTCATATTATGTCTCTTTAATTTAGCTAGTTGTCGTTTTGCTGATTTATAATGGTTAATAGCTTTTCTTATTCCCGCAACACCTCCTGCTAAACTTCCTGTAGCCGATAATCCTGCTAAAATTGGAATCAATGGTAGAAATCCGCCAGTTTTAGGTACTGGTATCACTCTGGGTAATTGTATAGGCAAGTCCGATGCTAATTCTTGAGCAGCAGCATACGCTAATTCCATTAGCATGTTCTTACATTTTGGCTTTAGATTACTGATATGTCTTTTAGTGTGTGAAACAAGATTATTAAAAGTTTTCTTTAAGCCAGCTCCAAATTTCTGATTGCTAAGTTTCTTCTTATTTTCGTTTTCAGAATTATTTCTCGTGCGTTTCATTTTTTATGAAATAGATTTAAATGTTGGATATGTCTGTACTGGTCTCTATAGTGTAGAGTTTGAAATACAAATGAGTGTACAAAACAGTGAAAGTAAATTTAAACCCGATTACAAACGATTTGTCTTATCAATCCAACTATTTTCACTCGGTGGAAGGCCGAGCCACTTAACATATACTTTATTTCCTTTACGTTTTAACACTCTTTCAACAAGATAAACTTGAGGATGCAAAGTTTTCTGAATTTCTTGCGCATAGAATGCTCCTAAAATAGGCCTACGCTTGGCGTCTTCTAGATAATATGTAGTGGGGTTAGTATTTCGAACATTAGTTATCTTAAATATTTCTGTTGACCAATTAGGGGTAAATCGTTTCTCGAAACATCCTTTATACTTGCTAACTCTTACAAAATCTCCAATACGAAACCTTTTGCAAACCGGGTTTTTCTTTGTTAGTAAATTCTTAATGTATCTTTGTAATACAACTCCTTTATTACTACGATTGATCGTGATCGGCGCTCTTCCCACCGTCCTATGAAAAGTATGATTATATTCTGAAACTTTCTGGTCAAGAGTTCCATCGACCCATTTATAATTACCCTTCAGACTAAACTCCTTATACAGCTTAGCTTTAAGAGTTCTTATAAGTCTTTCAACTATTGATGCCTTTTTGGTGGAAAATGTAGAGTAATGATTAATATTATATTTTTGAACAACTTTTCTGAAATTACTATTATAAAATTCATTACCCCTGTCTGTTTGTAAATTGATTGGTTTACGTCCTCTTGATAATAATGTTTCAAACATTTTGGATACGGTTTCTTTAGTCTTACGTTTGAGTGGAAATGCCCAAGCGTATTTTGAGAAACAGTCAATAATCACTAATATGTACTTATAACCAGCATTCAGTTTTGAAAAAGTCTGCATATCTATTAAATCTGCTTGCCAGAGGTCATCAATATCTCTTAAAATGACGCTTCTTCGAGGAAAATTCACCCTTGCATTTTTATGAATTTCATTTACGACGTCCGCTTTGCTCATAATGTTTATTAATATTATATTCAAATTCTTTGTTAGAAATATTCTTTTCAACTTTTGTTACTCGATTCATTAAAACCGAAATGTTTTTATCTATATTCATCACCTTTTTCATACAGGCATCGATTTTGTTTATTATTTCTGTATTTATTGTATTAGATAATATATTTTCCTCCTTTATACTTAATACTTTATTAAATTCTGCTTTACAATTATAAATATCATTGTTATTTGTCATGTCTAAGACACGTTTATTTATTCACTGAGCATTAACATAATATTTCAATTTATTTTATTGCTTTACAATACCGGCTTCCTTTAATTCTTCAATAATTGATATAATTTCATTATCATGGTTGGTGTTTCCAGCGTCTTTGGATGCAATCAAAAGTTTAAGCCTTTCAATTAATTCATTTGGATCATCCCAATAAATATAATCTGTGTTACTTTTATAATGTTTTAATGCAGGTAAGTTACCACCTGTTTTAATGTTAGTGTCAAGTAATTGTGAAAAGAGAGGTTTGATAATACTGCAATATTTTATACCTTTGTCTCCTTTTAATTTTCCGTTTGGATCAAAATCTCGTTTATGTGCGTTTGTACGGGTTAACATTTCTTTGTATTCAGTTTTATCTTTTTCAGTAACAAGACTGAGATTGGGTTTGTTTCGCATCAATAGTTCTTTCAACCCTGCGGTTAATTCAAATTTTTTGTTGTCTATAGTAATAACATATTGTTTTTCAGTATCGGAAGTCTTATTTACCAAAGACAAGTATACATCAGAATTACCCATCATCAACTTTTTATTCGTGCTACGAATCCCGAATGGTATATTGATGTCCTCATATAAATCAATCATGTCTTCTTTTTTTAGAGATAGAAGTGTATCATTATTTTGTTCTTGAGAAGTTTTATTACTAACATTAGAGTATTCATAATATTCTGAATGCTGATCAGGAGCAATTATCTCTTTGAAATTTTTGTATCCTATAGAATCATTTAAATTCTGAGATTTGTCACTCGTATCTGTACTTGTAGTCATGTTAATAGCTGGTTTAACAAAAGAACTTTGCATAACGAGGTTTTCTAATGGTTCAGTAATAGGTTTAAAAACTTTTTTTAAATTAATATTATTTTCATGTTCTTCATTATTTATCTTCTTTATTTTGTTTTTTATGTTATCTACTGCTTTGATAAGTTGATCTTTTAAATGTGTATCCATTTCAGCAGTCTTGACACCAACCTTTTAATACGAGCACTCAGTTTCAAGTGAGCCTTCGTCAACATTTAAAACATTAAATAATGGGAAATTTAAAAGTAAATAAATGTATCAAACCCCTGTCTATATCGTCCTTTATCTAGTGTACAATCTTTATTAATTAATAAAAAGCTAAAACAATCATCCCATATAATTGAACAAAGTTCTTTAAATTTTATCCAATCCATATCGGTGTTTACATGTTCATTGTATATATGTTTTAAGTTAGTATCATCTTGTTTAAAAACAATTAAGAGATTCACATTGTCTCTTAACAGTTGCTTCGGAATTTTGGAGTAAGTTTGCGATAAATAAAAACAATCAATTTGTCGATGTCTTCCCATAGCAAAGTAATTCCTAATGTTCACTTGATTTTCACATACAACATCATCGAAAATCATGATTGAATTGGTCATAGCATCATTTGGATGGATAACGTCTTTATTGTCATTAAATATTAAAAAGTTAGCATCTGGAATTTTCTCCATAATTAGTTGGAGGTAGCGATATTTTGGCTGAAAAGCGGTCTTTGAATACAAATAGATATTTTTAAACTTTAGACCATTTTCATGTAATAATAAATTTAATATTACATTAGTTTTACCACAGTTTGAAGGTCCACATATTATACAGCGGATTGTATTAGGTAATAATGTACTATGTCTTGTATTTTTATGCACGTCATTTTCAACGATTATATTATTTACTTCCAGAGTTTGGGTATGCTTAATGAATTTCATTGTTATTATGAAAAAAATATGATATCTCAACGCTTTTTATAGGATATGTCTTAACATAAATAAAACAATTGATTAACAGAGTAAATAAATTTATTAAATTTCTGGAGATTATTACAGATAGGTACAAAAAAAAACAAACAAAAACAAATTTTAGTATCACATTATTATATAATTTAAAATATAGTCTTACAGTGCCCCCATGGTAATGTTTGTATATTGTCAGGCAATATCTGCCTTTTATCATCGTTGCAGTTTAAAACTACTTTATCAACTTGCTGTGAATATAAAACATGTTTGATTGATCGAATCATATTCATATTATGGGTATACACTTTTTTTGTTTGCAAAACTTTGTCAAAATGTTTAATTCTTAATTTATTCGTTATAGGTTTTGTGACACCTTTTGCTTTCGTTATTGTCTTCTTTACATTTTTTAAACAGTACAGTTTTGCTCTTAATCCAATAAATTCAGTAATTACCGTACCACCAAATTCATCTTTAAATAAACCAGGTACTTTAGCATTTAGTTTAGGTATACCATAAGGGTTATTGTGGTCATAATTACTAGTATCATATTTTGATATGTTTTTATTTAGATCATTGTAAAAGTCATCAGTAATAATGTTATAAAGAAGGCTATCAGTATCAGTATAACAGAGTTTCACGTTTTCTTTGTACGTTTTTTTAATGAAATTATAATGAAATTGATATAAATGTGTTTTTGCCAATTCTAAAACTGTAAATCCAATATAAATCGGGCGGTCTAAACAAATTTTTTCAGGACTTAATTGAACAGCCACAAAGTTTTCATTAAATATGGATACATTCTTTACATTAGGTTTTAATAATATTTTTTCTGCACCTAAGTGTTTGTTTGTTTTATTGTCATTGTCTTTCCATTTTATTGCTAATTGAACATGTAAATGTTTTCGCTTATTTTCAATTGTTTTTCCAAATATAGCATTATTTAATAGTTTAAAAAAGTCTTTTTCAAATGAAGTAGAAGCTTCTTGTCGTAATCGAGTATTTAGATCAATATATTTTTGTAAGAAGTTAGACTGTCTAAAACGTAGAATGCGATGTATTTTCTGTAACACTAACCCGTTCTTTAAACATTCCTTCAAATGTACGAAATGAATGATATAGTTGTATTTGTCATATAAATTTGCAATTAACTTTTCTGACTTCCCACCTGGGGGAACAAACCTTTCAGGTGCAAAAGGCAAATCGGCATGCAGATCGTGTAAATGATCAGGATAACTCATGTCAACTTCTAAAATGTATCCATGTTCACCGTTTTCTGGTATAGTCAGTATGTCAAAATTTCTAACCCGATCTAAAGTTAAAAACTCAAAGTCTGATACAGGTAATTTTTGTCTCATAGCATAACCATAGAGATTGTTACAATCCAGATACATCAAATATGAGGTGGGTCTAGAAGTATCAAAATCAGGGGTGTATTTATTGTTTGCTTTTGAATTCCGAAGAGAACACTGGGCTAATCCACCACGTATCCCTCTTTCTATCATCTGATATACTTCTAAGTCGTGTATTAACTGTAATTTTACGTCTGTAAACAAAAGCATAGCATCCCAACTTAAATTAGGTGCAGATACATAATAGGCTGGGTCTAGATTATAATGCTTCAAACTTGTATTTCTAAAATGTTCAAACACATCGCTTAACAACAAGACGTCACATTTTAAGTATAAATCAGTATATTCCCCTAAAGTCATTATATTAAAAGCTGACCACACAGTTTCGGCATGATTATAATCAATATCTGAGATGTGTTTAGATTTTAGAGTATTATAAAACATTTCTTTTGTCGGTAGTTTATTGTCTTCATATTTCAACCAGGAATCAATGTAATCATAGGGATAAACACCTTTACGTGTTAATAACTGAAAGTGGTGGGTATCAGTAAATTCTTTAGACAAGTTAACAAAATCCTCTTTATTCAAACTTTTGGTTAACTCAAATAAACTGGAACTAAGAAATTGAAAAGAATCGATAAACTTTATTTCAATTGGTTTGGCGCTCGATTTGTTAGTAGAATATATAGTTTTTGTTATGCTTGAATATTTTTCCTTGGACTGTGGCATTATTTTGATAGACCCGGGGTACTTTGCAAGTTCTTCTATAAATAAATGACTATCATACCCCGTCAAATTATGTAAGACAACTGGTATAAAGGAACAGATTCTGTATTTCAAATTGCAAAGTGAATGAGCTGCACCTCTGTACTCTGATGTAATGTGATCGTGATCACGGACTTTGTCACCAAATAAAAACTGCTTACAAATATGACAGTGTGTAGCATTCTCATAATTACACTTTTCTTTATATGTTAATGGATTCATAGGATTATTTTTAATTAGTATGTTGTGAATTTCATGAATATCGTTTATTAACCATTCAACAAAAACTTTTACACAATCTTCACCTCTGTAAGAAACATATTTATTCAAACTTGCATCGTGCGAGCAGCATATGTAATAACCGAAACATGTCGGGACATGCTTTTTTAGGTTTTGCGTATTTTTACTACTGTCTGAATTACAATTAATTAACATACTTTCAAAATCAGCGTATATAATAAAATTGATTTTTTGTTTACGTTCGAAGTTCTTAAATTGAATGACAGTATTTTCATTAGGTAAAACTGTTACAATTTCGGAACAATGGTGTGTTTTAAATTTATTATCGCTTTTAAAAAATTGCAAACATGAGTCACAGAAATGCATGTGGCCTCTATGTAAAGTTACTTGTCTTCTAACTAATCGTACCAGGTCTTTAATTAAACAGTAATGTCCTTTACCAACGACTTCAATATATAATAGATTAAAATGATTATTTTTCTTTGATTTGGATCTATATAGAGGACCTGTTACTGCATACTTATTATCCAATCCATATATACAAATGCTTATATCAGGGTTATTTTTTTCAAATAACTGTATATCGCTGACTGATAATGGGAATGACATTCCATCGATATTTAAAACATCTGAATAGTGCGGGTATGATTTAGTTCGACACACATTATTCTTTGCAGGATATAGACCAGCCAGTATACTCCATAAAAAGCAACAATTATCGTTGTTTTGAATATTAATGCAGCTTTTAGTATTTTTGACACTTGGGGGTAAAGGTATGTAAGTACCTCCTCGCATCGGACAATACTTGTTTACGTTAACTTCTAAATGACTTATTGCGACAAAAGACCAGCCTGATTCACGGTGCTCAAATTCTATAACTTTATTTTTTAAATGTTCAATCGTATTTTCAAACAGTTCATTGATATTTGTGTTTTCATAAATAACATCATATTTTGTATTGAATGACTTTAACTGTTGTTTGCCTGAATGAGGTAATGTAAAGTAAACGAAAAGCTCATAGTTTATTTTGATACTTTTATGTTCCCGTAATGACATTTCTACAACTTTCATAATGTTACTTTTGATATCACACAAAAACGTCTCAGGAGTTACGTATTCATTTTGTGTTGCATTCAGACGATAGGTGACTATTCTGTTTTTAAAGGCTGTTGCTATAATTTCAATATTATTCAAATCAGTTTTCAATATGCAATTCGATTTATGTAAATTAGTTCTCAAATGGGCATTGTATTCATTCTTAGGCAATTTAATTTGACATTTGTCACATTTCATTAAAATAGTTCTGGATAACGGACGGTTACGTGATCCCACTGTAAACAAAATAACACACTTTATAGATATCATTTTATTCCAAATTAGTACTACAATAGATATACATTTATAATTAATTAAAGTATGTATTATATAATACTTATATTCCATTTCATAACATAGGTAATGTAATTCAAAATGAATATGGGTAAAAAACATTATTAATAGATGTCAACAAATAAATGAGGGCTCACATCTGTGCTATTACTTTTACGTTGTGTTCAGGATAGTTGGATCCACGCATAGTTCAATCTATGCAATTGGTCCCATATTTTACAAAAAGGAATAATTCTATGTACGAAAAAGAAATAAATTCACTCTAACACGTTTGAACATTTAGTTAAAATTATTCACAGAACGTAAAAGGAATACCACAAATATCAGCTCGTTATTTATTAGTCATTTATTTATAATCCTCGTATTTTATTACAGATGCACTAATAAGTGTGGTAATAAGAGATATATACGAGGGCTTAAATTGATCAATAATAATTGCTAACAAATGACGGCGCACATGTTCGGTATTCCTTTCGCGTTGCGTGAATAAAATTAGCCAAGTGTCTCCAAGCTTCAGTATTATCATCGGTTCGGTTTTTAATATTTACTACAGCATGACGCCATCGATTTACTGGTGTCACCTTTTCAATATCATCGCATTTATACACTTTGACCTCAACAAAGTGGGTGCCCTTTTATCAGGATTTGTCTGACGAGCAAAACCGTTCGCAAGTCGTCGTGAAATGTACGATAATAATTTACCCTCCCTGCAGGTTGGTTCGCTTCTAATCCCTCGTCATCGCTATCGGCACCGAATAGTTCCGCTGCAGTGCCGTGCCGCGGCTTCACAGGAGCTATTCTGACCCTCTTGCTCGAGCTTGCTGACGATGTCGATGGCTTGGATTTTTTCTTTTTTCGACCGCGTCAGCCTTCGGTGGTAGCGGTGGCGGTGCTGGCAAATCTTCCTCAGTGGAGGATGAGAGATACGAATCGGTATGGGACGAACGTTTTGACCTGGAAATAAAAATAAGTTACTATTAAAATATTATTAATTTATAATCTGCGTTAGAATACTACGTAAAGGCTATTTTATGGTTTTGAGAACACACAACTATCTAATATTTATGTATACACCTACCTCTTGCTCGAGCTCGTCGATGTTGGCGGCTTGGATTTTTTCTTTTTGTCGATCACGTCAACCTTCGGCGGTGGCGGCGGCGGTGCCGACGAATCTTCCTCCGTGGAGGATGAGAGATATAAATCTTCAGCGTGGGACGAGGGTTTTGACCTGGAAATAAAATAAATAATGTGCTATTAAAATAATTCATTTATAATTATAATTCTCCATTACTCTAACGTTGTTTTATTTGAATAATGATTAATTATTTTTACGAGTTTGTTACTTTGCGAATATAAATAAATAAATAATATAGGATATTCTTACTAAGTCCTACAGTAAGTTTGCGTTGCGAGTACTCGCATAATAACACATAGAAAACAACCATGACTCGGGAACAAATATATGTGTTCATCACACAAACCCTTACTGAGATTCGACCCAGAAGCCCCTGGCTTAGTAGCTAGTCACTAACCAGTAGGTCAGATAAGTCGTCAAAATTATATAAGCAACATTACAATATACATTTATTCACACTTACATTGTATGATGATGATGTCCTTGTAGCTTCAGTAGAGAGAACAGTGGGTTTTCCTTGCTTCCTGTGTAGCGGAATGAATCAAGAGGATCGATCTGAGGAGCTTAAGTAGTGAAAATTCACGTGGAGCTAACGCAATACCTATATGAAATTTGTCAACGTGATTGAAAAACGCAACTCAGCACTTAGTCGGTGGAAACAATCATCGATTGCAAATCCCACAACGCAGCAAAATCAGATCACCGTGTATAATATAAAACAAATACGTGAAGGTACTTACCATATATTTTTTATTCATTAAATTCATTTTATGGTTTTAATCTTAGAAAAACAGACAATGTCGCGATCGGAGCTAGTATATTTTATTTGCTTTAGTGCATTATTGCTAACATCGTAAATCCAATCGTATCTCAATACAATGTGATGTCATTTTTTTTAAACGTTTGATTTTGAACTCTAATAACACAATAATTTCAGATATAAACCCCCGAAAATAAGTGAAAATATTATTTACTCTTATATATTCAACGCGATTAGTTCTACGGAAAATATGTCGGTAAGTATTTTTTTTAGAGTGAGTGTTTGTATTATTATTATAAAATAATTTCAAATTATAATGGTTACATTACTCATACGTAATTGATATAAAATAATAATTAAGTAAATACAATTTTTAATGTATGTGTCTGCTTAGCGCTAAGTCCACCTGTAGTCACCTACTTCGTTAATTTCATCGGATTTCTCTGTAACTTATGTTTTTTTTTTTGTGTGCAATAAAATATTTTATTATTAATGTAACTTATTTCAAGTTTTCATTTAATTAAAAGTTAATACTCGTAGTTAACATTAAACTAATAACTTAATTATTAATTACAGGATACATCAGAACACCTATTCAACTTCGTTCCTTTGGCATCATCCCAAACTCAAAGTCAGAGTGAACGGGAGTCAGGGTGAGACGTCTGTCCTTGGGGGTCAAGAGGAAGGCAACACCCGTTTACTCGTTTATCAAAAAACCACATCGGAATGGAGGTACAAAAGTCATCAAAATAGAAATTTACGACAGTAACAAATTGAATGAGAACTTTGAACATATATGTAAATGTAATGCCGAGCTGTGTGCCCAATATGTAGTGAAAAATACGTTATTAGACCAAGTTTACGAATTAACGCGTAGAGTAATTGACAAGATAGACGAAGGTTTGTCCTCAGATACGCCACATGGGTACACCATCGAATAAGGGTACAATTTAATGTGATTGTGTAATATGAACATAGTTCTTAAGTTAATAAACATTATAAAAGTACACGTAATTTCATTTAACTATATCCAACTTTTACCTCAATGTTAATTACCTAGAGTAGGTACATAAAACTATAAAATAATATCTTATTAAGAGAACAGTACCTAACTCATCAGTACGAAATCAAAATCATTACTCATATCGGGTAGACATTTCTATTTAGAGATTTCAGATTACATACCTCAATGTATACAAAAACTCGATTATAGTTATACCGTGTTAATTACCTACTAATATTCTAAATATCCCCCTCTTAAATACATGACTTCCTTAATTGATGTAAAATTAGCACATATTTGAATAGGTAGGTAAAACGAGTCAACTAGATGTACCTAGTACAAGCATTCTCCTATCTCGCTAGTTCCATTGAATACATGACTTCTTGAATGGAGACGAAATTAATATTTGAATGATGATTTCTTGGATTGCTTTGAAAAGTATTCGAACGTGTAATATTTATTGCAGTTACATTTACGTAATCTACAAGTATTCTGCTACCTCACTTCTTGAATATGAGACTTCTTAAGTGAACGAAAAATTTTTTAATGATCGATCGATTCGAATTAGTACCTATTATAATATGTAATATTGGTGGTAGCTAGATGTACCTACTAGCATTATAATACCTCACTACTTGAATACGTGACATCTTGAATGGATGCAAAATGAGTATTTGAATGATCGATCGATTCAAATTAGTATTCTAATGTGTAATATTGGTGGCACCTGGATCTTCTTTGATCCAGGTGCACCAATATTACACTACTATTATATCATACAAAGTGGGGTAAATACCTAGCTACAAAACATAGGTACTAGTGAGCATAGGGCGGTACGCATCGGCGTTCTCACCCCTTACTCGGCCCCTCAGGGGATGTCCACTGTAAGTCCAAAGGCCAACCGAGTATGAACTTATGGGCGGTCCGTGTAGACGGTCTCGACCCGCGCTCATTTGGTGGTTAACCTTGGGGATAGCAGAGGCCGTCTCCCAAGCTAGACCGCTAGCTAGAGAATGACTGATCGGCGGCCGCGCGGCGCCTTTTATTACGGTTTCCCCGCCGCCTGCGCTGCCTGCGCCGCTCGGAGTACTTCGCGCGCGCTCGGGCCGGTCGATCCGCTGAGCGCGACGGGTGATGGTGTGCGAGCGAGAAAGTATTCGAGTCCGCGCGCTCGCGCATGGTAATGTTATTGTGTCTCGCTACAATCGTAAGTATTTTCAGTTGAAAATTATATTTCATTCGTAAAACTGGCCCTAAAAATAATTTTTTTTTTAATTATTCTACTTTTAGTGTCACTCTTAACAATTATGGGGTTGAAATAAACCACAATTTTGTGATGTTGCAATGACAGATTCACCCACGCCATAGTTTAACTCATATGAGTTCTGTTGGCATTACGCCAATGGTCACTTCTATGAGATGCAGAGGACGTGAGGGGAAGGGTACAAAAAATTTAATTAAATTCAATATCTTTAATGTCAAATAAAACAATCAAGTCAGCAAAAAAAATACAAAAACTACATTTCAACATAAAAATAATCACTAAATAAAATAATAAATCGAAAAACATCAATACAGAAACCATTTTATGTCTTTCATTTTACTTCCATCGGACACCCGATATGAAAAACTCAACCGTCCATAACACATCCATAAATCTATAGTTTCCTAGTCAGCATCGGGGACAGTCAATATGTTACAGATGGCGAAGTATTTGTTACGTCGTAAATATTGAGGTTGGGTGCTGAGTGGGATGGTGCAAATGATAAAAAATACGAGGATAAAAAAAACATTGCGTGGAGTCCCCCCGGCGCGGAAGAAGTGAAACTTCTTAATATAACCTCAAAAACATTTTGTCATGTGACCATCATGTGTTTCAATATTTTACATTGCTATTTGCTAAAATTATTGAAAAAACAGAATAAACTCATTTTGCACTCGATCTAAATACATATGAAACACACACATTCCAACAAACCATTCCACCATTTAAAACCATTCTGGACATTCTGTTCTGTCACTGACTGACTGAATAAGTGAATGCGCTGACAGAATGTTACGCGCTGAGTGAGCGACATTTCACGCAAATTAACAATAACTGAGTGTTACGCGCTGTAAGTCGAATTAGAATTTTTACTTCAAAATGGATTATTTGTGATTCTTCTTCTTTTCTTCAACCTATCGTTTTCCCGGCCTAGTGCTAGGGTCCGCTTTCCTGCTCAGTCTTCTCCACTTCGCCTGGTCTTCGGCATCCTCATGTGTGAAATTGTTTTGTTTCCTTTCTGCTATCACGACGTCCATCCAGCGCTTCTTAGGCCTACCGCGGCCGCGTGACCTTGGACAGTCAGATTGAGGCATCTGTTTCCGACGTAGTCTACCGGTCTGCGCCGTATATGGCCATACTATCTGTGATTATCTTAAAGAATTTACAGACCAAAATTAAATAAGCAACTTTAAGAAGCTGACGTAAGAAGCGCCTGTCTTTCGCTGGTTTTATGCGTAGACGACATCTGGAAAATTGTGGTTCTAAGTAGTCTCAACTGGATGAATTGAGAGTTAAGACTAGCTGAGCTCAGAGCCGACCGGGATAAGCGGCTTACTTGCAGGCGATAAAATAAATGATATGATAATAATGATGATGATGCGTTATCATAGTCGCGTTCACTTCACTTGTCATGTCACTTAAGCACTTATTGGGCTAAGACGAACAACTATCTACCTATTTATCATTTGTCCCCACAAATGATAAATAGGTAGATAGTTGTTCGTCTTAGCCCAAGTTTTCAGCGGCTATTGATTCCTTGATTCCCATACAACATAAAGAATAGATGCACCCCGAATTTCATATCTTTCAAGGATTATTTCATAAAACCTTTTGTAGGCGACGGAACTACCAACCTCCTGCACGGGAAGCATGGTCGCGCGATAGACGATAAAATAGCAGGCCGTCCCTATCGCACTATTTGTAAGTGCGATAGGGACGGCCTGATATTTTATCGTCTATCGCGCGACCATGCTTCCCGTGCGGATGCCGCTGCCAGCGCGCGTCTTTTGTTTTTTGCATATTTTATCAGTTCTGTTCTGTCATGTTAATGGGCTACGAATGTTTTATTTTACGCATCTTTTGTAAATAATATGTGTATATAGCGTTTATTTGTAAATATCCAGTGTTTTTTCCTTGTATGTTTTGTATATAAATTGTACATATAAGTTTTTAGTGTTTTATTTACTGTCGGCGGCCCAATCACCAACACCTTTCTAAGAACTTTTTTCACTTGCACCATACGGCATCACGTCATGGCACTTGAAAACGTATCGGATAACAATGTGGCAACACCATTACTCACCCAGGTCGCTGCAGAATTCGATCTAGAATAAAAGTAGTTTGTCCTAGCGGACGTTTTATCAATATTGTGTTTATTTCACTTATTTGTGAGATATTTTCTGGAAAATACAGTTTCATGACATGAGCCGATTTTATTTTGCAGTATTACTAAATATTACAAAATGGGTGGTGAATACAAAGGTGGATGGATACATGGATGGAATGTGTGAAGAATGATATGAGAGTGAAAGGTGTTAGTATGGAAATGACGGGTGATAGAGAGGAATGGAAAAAGATCTACTCCAAATAATGGGAAAAGGGCAAGTGAATGACTATTGATTGAAATATGTAGTTTAGTATGTAAGTACAAACTAGTTATTTTATACATAATTATTTTTAAAAACCGGGACTTAATCGCGTATAACTACATATTAAACTGACCTCCAACGTTTCAAGGACGGCGTTGTCCCCGTGGTCTCGGAGAAGACCACCCCGAATTAAATCCGGGTTTTTAAAAATAATTATGTGTAATAATCGTGAAAGTTTAAATCAGTGTTTAGTTATTTTATACTCTGCCATGTAAAAATGACGTACCCTTTGAACTTTTTAATAATCATTCAGTATTAGATTTGGTTAAAAAAGTCGTGAAATATTTAGGAATCAATACACTGAGACTTTTCTTTTTCCGAACAAAACATATTATGGCGAAAAAAGGTAGGTATAAATTATGATCCTTTCAATTTTTTGCCCCATGCACCATCCAAGTTGCTGCCTTACATTTTCTGTTTTATTTGCTAAACAATCAATACACTTGATTCACAGCAATAAAATAAGAATGGAAAGAAACAGCTATTCTGGCCTATTTCAGTTGAAACAAACAATCCAATTACAGAGCCGGATCTAACTTCAGATGCTGAGATTGGAATTCACTGACAAAAGATAAAATTTTGATTATCCTCTTTGCTTCGTCTTCTAGATTATAAATAAACACAATGTAGTTTCACGCAATGCTGGCCTGTAACACTGAATTTGAGAGAATAGAAAAAAGAAATATTCAAAAGCGTATTGACATATGACATTTCCATCATTCACAAATTTTCAGTGCTAGACGTAACACTTTTTTCTTTATTTAAAAGCTTTTTTTCAGCGTAAAATTAATTTTATACCTATAAGTATGGGGTAAAATAAACCAAAAGGATCGGCAACCCGAGTATCCACTGCATAACATAATGGAACTTAAACAAGAATAGAACAATATCACAAATTTATACAATTTCCAATCAACGTAAAAGGTCAGTCTTTTTATATTTCAGCAATAAACATCTATTTCAGCAACAAATACATTAGCTACAATGTATTAATAATAAAATATATGAAATCTTATGCTTGGATGAAATTGGAATAAGTGCAAAAGTATACACTTGATAATTCTCACGTACACGGTCAGCACTGCGGGCAGCTTATGGGGCTGTCACTTTGCTTACTAGCGTGGTTAAATATGCCTGGATGTAATTGAAATTACAAAAATATACAACTTGACATGGCTCACGTGCATTGTCGGCACTGCGGGCAGCTTTTGGGGCTGTCACTTTGCCTACTAACGTGAATTCAATACTATGCCTGGAAGAAACTTAATGACATGACAAATATCTGCAGTTTGACAGTTTCTCACGTGTATGGTTCGTAATGCGGGCTGCTTCTGGGGCAGTCACTTTACGTTCTGACGTGAACCCATACGAGCACTGCGGGCAACCTGTGGGGTTGTCACTTTGCCGTCAAAGCCTGTTGCCGTTATGAAACCCTCTCATCAGGTGCATAAAAGTCATCTATGTCATGATCTATCGATATAATACTTACAGGCGAGTTGCGCGGCGATGTTTACTCGATACCCTTATGAGGATACTAATCAGCTTGAAACCATAAGAACGACCTTTCATTTGCCAGAACAATCAATGAGCCCCACTAATCCGCCGACCCGTCCATCATCGGAACTGTCCCCACCGGCAACTCCAGGCATACCACTGCAGACATCCGAAGCACCTACACAAGCAATTGAGCAACAAAAAAACAACGGCCACCGCTTCTGCACCAGATGTTCCTGTACGCGATACACCGGAAGTAACTTTGCTACAAGGAGATGAGACTCTAGACAACACTCTTAACTACTGGGTGAGGATCCGACACTAATCCAGCAATATGGAAAAGAAATTCAAACCGATTGGACAAAGCGTCTACAGTGCATTGCGACTAATGGCTTGACCACGGAAGCTCGCAAGGAACTATGTGACAGACACTTACCTCCTATAAACTGCATTTTGATTGACGCTCCAGAACTTAATCTGCAAATAATAGCTGCGGTCTCGGATGCAATAGTTAAGCGAGACAAAGGTATACAATTAAAACAAAAACAAATTGGACGAGCAATATCATTCGTTGGCGAGGCTCTCAGTACTTTAAAGTAGACAAGACCAGATATAAAACTTCCTCCTTCACGGATGCCTGCCCTTTACTTTGTGATAACCAAAGCCTAGACTCAATCACACGACGAAACGTTATCCTCTACAAACTAAAAAAGATATGAAAGTACAAATACAAAGACGAACATAGATAAATTTCTATTTGGCTCGGAACATTCCGAAACATGTAAGACTGCAAAATCCATATCTAAGTCGGGAGCCGACCTGAAATTACCCATGTCATATAACAAAAACTTTGACCCTAAACATAATTTAATCTGGAAGGCTTCTCCTCCAAGTCACAGGCATCAGGAGATCAAGAAGAGCAGGGAGCCTGCCCCTTCCAGGAGTCAGCACGCGAGCAGCTCGCGCCCATCGCGTCGAGCGTCCCGCCACAGGTACTTGCTTCGCCGCTAGCTGGAACACCGGTGAGTCACACAGGGAGACTGTCCCATTTTATTATCAATGGTCACTGCCGACACGAGATCCAGTGACGTTATCATGGATAGCCGGATACTAGATAATTACACAACGCCCGGTGGTGCAAGTTCACCCTCCCAAAGAAAGAACCTTTCCTATTAATGAAAAGCTTCTATTTTTGAATGTAAACCATGTACTTAGTGGACAATATTTATCACCTATATTTTTAATCCCAAAACCAAATGGTAAACATAGATTTATCCTTAATCTTAAAAACTTTAACAAATTCATTGGCACAGAACATTTTAAACTGGAGGATTTAAGGACTGCCTTAAAACTGTTTTCTGAGAGATGTTTCATGAGTACTCTAGACCTTAAAGACGCTTATTTTTAATGTAAATGAAATTCACGAAAATATCTCCGATTTAAATTTAATACAAAATTGTATAAATTTAATGTATTACCATTTCGCCTTAGTACTGCTCCATTTGTATTCACCAAAATAATGGAACCAGTCACGAAATTGCTTAGAACTTGTGGTTACATATCCTCTGTGTATTTAGATGATTTTCTCTTAATAGGACGAACATATAATACTTGTTTGGAAAATATTTTAGCTACAAAACAACTTTTAACATCTTTAAGATTCATTATAAACGAGGAGAAGAGTAACATGATACCCAGTACTAAGTGTAACTGTTTTAGATTATATAATAGACACTAAACATTTCCAAGTCACTTTGCCTGATGACAAAATCATAAAATTAAGAAATAATTAAATCTTTATATTGATTTTGCTCGTTTAATCGGCTTGCTTTACGTGTCCTGCGGTAGAGTACAGTCTCTCTTTATGTTAAAGAATTCGAAGGACAAAAATATCTCAGCTCAACGAACGATCCCGATGACTTTGAAAGATATATGAATATTCCTCAGTCACTAAAAGCAGACTTTGATTGGTGGTGTCGCGTCGCGCCATAACCAAACCTAAAAACAAAATTAAATATGACGCCTACTGCTTGGAAATTTTTAGTAACGCCTCTACTTCGGGATGGGGAGCTGCATGTGGAGAGGAAACTGCAGGTGACCACCTGCCTTGGTCCATAGAAGAAAACCACAACCATATTAACTTTCTAGAAATATTGGCAGCCTTTTATGGCTTACAAACCTTTGCTAAAGGTATGTCAAACCGCCAAATCTTACTTCGTACTGTTAACATGACAGCAATTTCTTATATTAATCGAATGGGTGGTATGCAGTTTCCTTACCTCAACCAAGTAACAAAGAATCTGTGGCAATGGTGTGAGACACGGAATATTTCAAATCCTCGGAGAACACTTTAGCAGACGTGGAATCGTGTCGCTCTCACTCAGATTTCGAATGGGAACTAAACAATTTCAGTTTCAATACGATTATCAAGACATTTAATATACCGGAAATAGACCTCCTTGCCAGTTATTTAAACAAAAAATGTCTTGCAAACGTGTCTTGGTACAGGGATCCACAAGCATTTAACATAAATGCATTCACCATTCCAATAGAGTAAATTCTTCTTTTACGTGTTCCCCACTTTTACGACGATTCTAAAAACGACAAGAAATCATAAGAGACGAGGCTACAGGTATAATGGTAATCCTTTTATATTTTGGACCTAACAGCGACTTGATCATATCTAATTTCCAACGATCGCAGCGTACACTACCGAGTTACCGTAGTTACCGGAATCTTGTCCGGGAGTCGCTACTAAGACGGGACCCCCCCGTCATCCATCAATATAATGGTTGCCTCCCTATCTGATAATCTTCTAAAAACAATACGACTCTTGCTTAAAGAAATGGTACAGTTTCTGCACTATCAATAACTTAGGGGGGGGGCGTATGCTACGGGTCCCATTGACCTTAGTAGTGGAAAATTTCGCTGGCTTGGTTGAAGTCTTGGTTGCTCAGTTGGCAGAGCGCTGGAGTATCGATCCAGAGGCCGTGAGTTCAGGCCTCACCCAAGGCAGACATTTTCCACTGTTAAATACCTATATTAATTTTTCTTACTCAGTTATATGAAGCTAACGCTCAATATGATACTTTAAACAGCTGTAGGTCCGCTCTGTCCCTGATTTTAGGCGCACATATCGGCAGCGATGATCGAATTAAACGCTGCTTTAAAGGCGTTTATAAAATACGCCCGCCTTTACCGAAATATAATCAAACATGGAACACTTCATTAGTACTAGATAATCTAGCATCCTGGTTCCCCAATCAAAATCTTCAATTAGATCAAGAACTAGAAACTCGTCACTTTGCTTACGCTCACAGAGACCAAACTTTGGCTAAACTTCTTCTAAATAATGTTACATTTCATACTAATGAAATCACTATTAATATTCCAGACCTCATTAAAACCTCCAGACCGGGCGCAGCCCAACCTATGTTAACTTTGCCGGTTTTTTCGGGAAGTACCTGAAATCTGTCCGGTTAATACTGTCTGTTCACATAGTTAAAACCAAATTGTTACGTGCCAACCACGATTCTCTTTTAATAAATCTTTAAAAACCCCATAAGTCCGTAACCTCGTAAACGATAAGTCGTTGGATTCGACAAATTTTGGGAGAATGCGGTATAGATATTACCTTGTTTACCGCGCATAGTATGCGACCTGCAGCAACCTCTAAGGCGTGTAGCTTAAAATTTAACCTGGACTTAATAAGAAAGACCGCGGGATGGAGCGGCTTTTCAACTATATTTGGTAAATTCTGTAACAGATATACTAATGGGACAAATAACTCAACCTTTGCCAAAACTAATAAATATGTCTAATGGCTTTATACTTATGTAACTATCCTAATGTAAACCAAAAAATTGTGCTCGAAGTAAATTAATTGTTGTTTACTGACTTGTTTCCTTCCTTTTTTGTTCGATATTTCACGATTTCTCTCAATATCTACATTGTGTTTATTTATAATCTAGAAGACGAAGCAAAGAGGATAATTAATGATTAAACGAACTTACCTGAAGTGAAGTTCTATCATAATTATCCGAGTTGCTTCGTCGAATAGATTAGAATCCCGCCCTCCCGTTCATTCTCAACCCCATCGTGAAATATCGTCAATACACAAACACACCTAACATAGGTAAGGGTGGACTGCATATTTAATTATGCATACAGGTATGCACTTATATTAAATATGGTTATATCTCTGAACTAAATGATGGAAATGTCATATGTCAATACGCTTTTGAATATTTCTTTTTTCTATTCTCTCAAATTCAGTGTTACAGGCCAGCATTGCGTGAAACTACATTGTGTTTATTTATAATCTATTCGACGAAGCAACTCGGATAATTATGATAGAACTTCACTTCAGGTAAGTTCGTTTAATCATTAATTATCTGAAAACCCAATTGGATGAATTACCCGTCAATGCCATTCGCGAAAGAATTTCACATTTTATGTGTTCTTAAAAAACGACGTAAAAAATTCTAATGTTATTCGAAGATTGGTCGTTTTCTACAATTTCGGTTTAGGTCGTAACTGTTCTGCGGCCTTATTCGACTCGTATTAACTGTCAACGTTGCAAGTTTGTTTTATGAAGTCTTGATTCGATGAACTTCTTCTTCCTAGTTGTTCGTAGCTTTATCTCATTTACTTGGGGTCAAAATTTGAAAATATAATGTGACAAAAATCAATTTTGTTTCATTACAAGGTATAAGTAAGTCAATTTACAAGGAGCTGGCACAATTAAAACTAATGAGTGAATGGAAGTATCTATTTGCGATGTTTAACCCATACAATAGTGGATATTGCTATCCACAAGTGTATACTGTGAATATCAATATCCACAGTAATCAAACAACTAAAGTTTTGTTCATTTCAGTTCTATGACTTTAGTGAAAACACCTGTAAATACTACTATCAGCGGTAATTTTAATCACAATTGATTGCCTTCTTCACACTGTAGATTAGTTATCTATCGTTTAATTTTTTCTGACTCTCATCCAAAAATATAGATTCCGTATACTTTCAATGCCTGTAAATAATCTGGTCTGGTTGTCACACTTGTCACTTACGTCAAAAAAATTCTAATTTTAACAGGTGATTGTATTCTACTTGACAACTTTCGACATTATCCGCAGCAACAGGTAATCAACACGAAACGTCATATTTTCAAGTTGAATAAACCTCCAGGACGTACAATTTCAGTTGGCATCTTAACAATGTCAGGCACTATAAAGTTTTATGGCACACTTAAGCATCACTTTACGATTTAACTACCCTTCCATGTCTCCGGAACCGGATACTATAGACGAGGCTAAATTCCAAAGACTTCCTGTTGTGAAGATTACATTAGGATTAGATTACATGTGAACACTCGTTCACATTAATCCTCGTCATCATCGTGATTTTAAGAGGTCTTCATGAGAGACTATTTTCCGTCTTTTATCAGCTTATAATTATGAAGTTATTTTATATATTTCATTCATTTATTCAATATGGCAGCCTTGTCAATGACAAGTGTATTACATAGATATAAAAAACACCGATGTGTGCATGTAAGTGATTAGGCCTTCAGGTTGCACTGGAGGATAGCTGGAGCAGCAGTACAAAGCATGATGGCGGCCGGGACCACGAACTGCCGAGTGATGTCCGTAGAATTGGATATTCGCATCTCCAAACGAATTCTTCATCAACTTCACCCTTTGCGTGGGCTATTTACTGCATAATATCCTATCAAACTTATACAGTAAACAGCAGAATACAACAATAAAATATACATATTTGGAGAACGATCCGCCATGTTCCATAGATCAATCGAAAGTCCTTTTAAATATTTTAAGAAGTGAAACTTCTAATACGACTTTTTAGCTGACAGCAGTCAGTGTTGCCTCTCGAATTTTGAAATACCCCTTCTTACTTTCATTTCCACTTTACGAAGTTTCACTTCTTTAGTTTTTAGTTGAAAGTTGTAATGCAACATTTGGAGACTGACTACAAACTTTAGTTAAAAGATTATAAATTGTGATTTCAATTTTATTTTCAATCTATATAATTATGTGTATAAAAGTTTTGTTTAAGAAAAGTTGTTTTAATAACAAAATAATATCTTCAAAACCTTATAAACGTATGTTTCCCGTAGGTACCTTTAGGTACCACTACTTGAAAGGTCACATGAGTATAAGTTATATTATTACCTTGACCCAATCGAACCTTTTTCATTTCTTTGTCACATTCTTATCTTATTTCGCAGATTCGGGTCACGATAGCACACCCTTAAGGGTATATCGACCATAGATTGTAGAAGTTCCTAGATGACGGGTTGGTGAGGCACTTTTCCATTACGATAATATATGACTGATAGCCAGCTGGTTACCAAACATTCATAGCTCTATCATATTCATAAAAATATCGAGTTGTTGGAGAAAAAAAGTGGTACCACAGTGCTGATTGAAGATTGAGTAGTTACCTATATCTCTATTTCAATTTACAGTCTTCACTTTCCATCAGGTGTGACTAGGGTCAATCGCTGATCAGTCTATTAATAACCTAACCACAAAATTCAAATTTTGAAAAAAATTCCCGACATAATGTATCGATCTTCATGAAACATCGCTAAGAACACTCCCGAATCATTCAGTTTTCAAACAAAAAAAACGAAATTTATTTTTAACAAGCAGAAACGTCTGCTAACGATTCTAAACATTTTTTATATTAAAGGAAAAAATGGAAAAATTTACGCTTCCGGCGGGACTTGAACCCGGATCATTTGCAATCCGTGCAAGGCTCTTAACCAATTGAGCTACGGAAGCGTAAATTTTTCCATTTTTTCCTTTAATATAAAAATGTTTAGAATCGTTAGCAGACGTTTCTGCTTGTTAAAAATAAATTTAGTATGGGTTAGCACATTGTTACTGGTGAATTCTCAATATAACTTGAGACTCCAGTGCCGTTACAAGATGTAATAGTCTGTCGGTAGATGGCGCTAGACGTCACCTCAAGACGTGTGTACATAAGGAAAGGCATGGAAAGATTTGCGATGTCCGGCGTGGCTTCCGTAGCTCAATTGGTTAAGAGCTAGCCTTGCACGGATTGCAAATGATGCGGGTTCAAGTCCCGCCGGAAGCGTAAATTTTTCCATTTTTTTCTTTAACACTTTCGAAACCGGGCTCTACGCGGCGCTACGACATTTTCGCTACATACGGGGAAACCCATGTAATCGGCTACGCTTCTACGAGCGGTGTGCCCGACAGTCGGGTTCTTGGTAGCGAAAGTGTTAATATAAAAAAAAACGAATACTAAAAAAAACTAAAAAAACTTAATCGGTTCACCCGTCGTTCGGGAGCTACGATGACACAGACAGATACACAAACAGACAGATAGACAGGCACGTGAAACTTATAACACCGTCGTTTTGGGTCAGGGGTTAAAAAAAGTATGCTTCATGAGAGTATACACGATTATATAAGACTGTTCAGATTCTGCTTAAAACCTCTTGTCTATTTTTTTTCTATGTCTACAATCGACGTTCTACCTTTTTTACAGATAACAAAAATTTTAGGACAAAGGTCGTATCGTCAATCGCACAATAAAAGTTTTAATTATCTAAGGAATGTTTCTGGAAATAAAACTGGAGAGGTAGAAACGGCACAAAAGAGATTATTGGCTCTTCAAATGTTTTCAATTATTTGAAGTAACAAAAGGGAATGTACCTATATTTGGAACCAATTTTGTAATTTAGTATTGTTTTATCAATGGAATTGAGTATTTTTTTTTACAATATTATTGATTCTTTGGGTCCTACTTTATGGTTCAACATATTTTGTACGTTTTAAACACGATTTTTTTAATAGTTATTTGTTATACAAGGGGGCAAAGTTGTATTTTAACGCCGAGTGTGGAATTGAAAAACGAGCAAGTGAAAGGATTCTATAGTTGAACCACGAGCGAAGCGAGTGGTTCGAGAATAGAATCCTGAACTTAGCGAGTTTTTCAATACACGAGAAGTAATATACATTTGCACCCGTGTGTAACACAAAACTTTTCCCCTCACTATAGCGAGGAAACTACAACGCAAAAAATGCGTTTATCACTGCTTCCAGTAGTTCCACAGGTGGTAAATGATCTTCATTACTAGATTCACCTACTTTTATAAATTTTAAAGCAGTTAATTTGACTATACTCAAGGTCAAATTACTTTATCCACTAGTGGATAAAATGCGTTTTTACCAGCTGGTATTAAAGGACAAAACGCGTGTTTCCGAGCTAGTGAGGGGAAAAATATTGTGTATATTTTATTTCTTCGCTTCCTTTGTGCTACACGATACACAAAAGTGAATTAGGCTTTAGTTTTTTAATAGACCATTTAAGTCATGATTCAAATTAATAGTTAAACTTTTTTTATACTACGTCAGTAGCACGCGAGTGTACCTACGTCCTCTGATGTTAAGCAACCTCCGTAGCCTGTAGGTACCTGCAATTCCAGGTGTTACGGCATTCGGACAAGGTGGCATGCGTAAATGAATTTCCCCAACGTTAAAAAAAAAAAAGTTTTCCGGCATTGCCGACCCCGCAGCCTCGTTGAGTTCTGTTTACCGCTGATTAAATTAAAACTTCTTACCTAAGTTCTAAGAATCAAAATTTTCTAATCTAAACGTAGTTTTCAGCTAATAAAATTTAATTTAGAAGCCATATACTTAGGTAATCAATTTAAACGCTAATTAATACTTACCAAATTGAAATTGATTATTAATTAATACATATAGTTAATGTACATCAGTAATTGGTCTTTTGTTAACACATAAATGGTTTATGTGTTATAATTATGAGACAAATGCTATCAATTTACTCATAACTACGTATTTTGGTTGCTTATTTTGAGCGTAGATGTTACTAGTTAATTGCTCCTGTGATATAAGTTTAAACATTTATTTAAAACTTAATATTTAATTAGTTAAAATTAAACAACACGTATATACTTCTTTAAAATCTGTGCTTTAGAAGAGAACAACTTATTGATCCCTTTAAATAGGTAATAGATAAACTCAAATAATGAATTCATAGGCACACGATGGGTACGTTGGTTGGGGGAAGCGCTGGTAGCATAGCGGTAAGTGCGTGCGACTTTCGTTCCGGAGGTCGCGGGTTCGAACTTATGTGCGAAATGTCATTTGATATTTGCCAGTCGCTTTTCGGTGAAGGAATATATCGTGAGGAAACCGGACTAATTCCAATACGGTTTAGTTACCTAGTGCCTACGCCAAACTTGGAATTAGTTGTCAAAGCGGACTGGTGAAGTGTCCACAGTAGTAGTCGCTTGCATTTAGTTTAAAGCACCACATTCACGGTACGATTCATCGCTTCGATCGATCGGACAGATTTCGTGAACGATCGGTCGCATCAAAAGCGCCAGCCACACACGAGGCGATCGATCGTTTACGATATCGTAAACGTTCGTTACTCGCTCGAGACGGTATTATAAAAGTATGAGATAAAAATAGAAACGGTGGTCGCAGGGGGCCACACACTTTCGATCGCACGGGATTTTGTTGCGATTTGCGACATCGTATGCGATCAAGTAAATCGTTAGCGATATTCACATACTGTCGACCGGTCATTCCGATTAATCTGTTGCGACGGATCGTACAGATATATCGTACCATGAATGGGGGGCTTAAGGATTAGGTACCATTTTACGTAGTCTTTATAATAACGATACTTATAAGGTAGACTGCTAAATCAGAATCAAGTTCAATACCCCTTCAAAAGTTTCCCAATCAGTGTGAGTTCATGATCAAAGATCGCTTAAAACTTTACAGGGTGATAATGATAATGGAGTCAATAATGGGCTTAAACGATTAAACTTCCATTGGGCCATTTATTGATAATTGAAAACAAATTACCAACATCTGATTTTGGGGATGTAAGTGTCGATATTGACAAAGTGTCCTCAAAGTTATAAATAGTATTGAAACATAAGAAATAGTAGGAACTTTGTTTTATTAGGGTATAGTGGAATACTGGGGTTTTTGTGTGCGGACTAAGCATACATTTTATTACACACTACTAAATGTGTAAAAGATGTGAGGATGCTGAATAATGGGGAATTGCAAAGATTTTATTTTTAACACTTTAATTTCAATGCACAATTCAAAATAGATACTCCTTCAAGACATTTCTTAGGTATAAATTAACTTATAGTAATTACATTTTTTGTAAAAATATTATGCATAATAAATCTAAAAAATAAAAAAATGTTTTTTGTTATTATTTTATTAAAAACAGTTAAAAATCTGTACAAACTTAACAAATAAAATAATTTATTAAACAACAATAAATAACCTTATCAAGTAAGCATCAGTCAATAAATAAATACCCAACACCTAAAACGAATAAATGCATTGTTTATCATCCCCTTACTTTAAAGGGATATTTACTCCTAATTAATTATTTACAAATTAACAACGTTATAAATTAATAATTAATCTTCTCGTTGGTAATCTGTTGAGCCCCTTATACAAATAACGTTAAACATGATGTGCGAAGCCGGGGCGGGTCGCTAGTATATCATATTTAATATTAATATTTTAATATTATATTATTAATGTTATAAATGGGAAAGTTTGTGTGTCTGTTTGTTTGTCCGTCTTTCACGGCAAAACGGAGCGACGAATCGACGTGATATTTTTAAGTGGAGATAGTTGAAGGGATGGAGAGTGATATAGGCTACTTTTTGTCTCTTTCTGACGCGAGTGAAGCCGCGGGCAAGAGCTAGTTGTCAATAAATTTGACAGAAGGGTGTCATGTATTGGGTACTAGCGTGTCGAGCACTGGTTCTTATGCCAAACTCTTTTTCAAAAACTCGTCATCAGTCGTATCTAATATACATACTCAGGTCTGCTACATTTTGTACAAAAGTTGTTCTATAAAATTATGTCTTGTTATTTTATATTGTACTATTATTGTTGTACACGGATTGTTTCAGTATTATCTAAATACTTCAATACATCTCTTATTTTTATAAAAAATGTAAGACAATCTACATTTTTTTCTTTAATAGGTACATAGTTTTTATCAAAATCATGTTCACTTACTACTTTGTTTTATTAAAAATTGAATTGATACAAAAGTGTTCACTTCTTTCAAATATACCATAAAACATAAAAAAACATACTTTTAATATAAAATTCCGATACATTTAAGTATAATAACACAATTAAAGTACTTTGTTCCATTAAATCTATTACAAAAATATATTATGATGTAGGTATGATTGTAGTTATCAATTTGTACAATCATTAAAATGTAATCACTAAATTACATCAAGAATATTAATGACAATAATACATTATCATGATAAGTTAAAAAGTATTTTCTATATAATTTACCAACACCAGCATACCAAAAATGGTCTGCATTTATATACAATTATATACAGGGTGTAATTTTTATAACAGACAATATTTAAGAAAGTGGTTATATAGCAGAACAAAAAAGTGTACCTGTTATTTTATTTATTTACCCCTGTTTTATTAAATAAAAACTTCTAGAGATCGCATTAAAAAAAATTAACAAAAATGTTCCTGAAATTCCATAATTTAAAAATTGCTCGAATCGGCGGATAACTCGCGCGTGACTTCACCGATGTGTGCCGGTGTGTGGTCATGCGTTTGTGTTTTTGAGACAAAGAAAGGGGTAGCGGATGTCGGGCTAGCATTTATGCTGAGTCAGAACCATTTCGTGGTAACTAATATGTCTTAATTTATTTTATTTGCTGTTTCTGTTTTTGCACTTGTTTATTTGTAGTTATCACGGATAAATAATTGATAATTGATTAATAAAGACTATGTAAAATTAAACAAAATATAATATTTGATTTGTCACAACCAGCCCACCATGTTCATAAAATAATGCCTGTTATAAAAATTACACTTTGACCCACCAGTCAGGAACATAGTTTTTTTTTTCTTAAATAAATATCATTTTATTCTATGCTACACCGCCAGGCGCAGTGATATACATAGGGGCAGGAGTGGGCCTAGATTTCTGCATGTTATAGGCCCTATTTGCCGCCCAGTCCTTAGAGTAACCATTTCCTGAGGAGTACGCATAGCTACCGTAGTCGGAGTTGAAGTCTGAAGAGTCACTGCTGCCGAAAAATGAGTAGCTTGGCATCTGATGATGCTGGAACAAGGAGAGACACGGTTTAAAGATTTCTTGACCTTTTAAGGAATGTAATGGACATTCTTTTAGTAGGAAGCTTTGCGCGCGACGCGGTGCGAGGAAGTCGAAAAACCCCCACTGCGACATAGTAGACCGATTTTCATGAAATATGGCTAAGAACACTCCCGACTAACTCAGCTTTCAGACAAAAAAAACTAAATCTAAATCGGTTCAACCGTTCGGGAGCTACGATGCCACAGACAGACACACACACAGACAGATAAACAGACAGACACGTCAAACTTTTACACCCCGTCGTTTTTGCGTCTAGATAGTTTGGGTATTTTATTACTTAGTAGATATGTTCGAGTTCACAAATCTTTACATTTAAGCAAAATATGAAAAAAAAAATAGATTTAGGGTCAGCGTTTGTCATGTAACACACGGTTACTGCTTACCATTAGACGGTATGCTTGTTTGCCACAAACGTAGTAAAAAAAAAAACAAGAAAAAACCATACTAGTCGCGTAGCTCTGCTGACAAATCAAAAAATATCGTCAAAAGTTCTTCTTGAAAACAATGATTGCAAAAAGTTGTAATATTTAAAAATGTTTCAAAAAAGACATTTCTTTAAGTACTTATTAATTTTAAGTCATCTTCATAAACTCACACCTGTTTTCCGAAACAGGGTAGGTAGGCAAAGCACTGGAAAGTAATACATCTACAGGGTGTAAACCTAATATGGGCGAACCTCTTAACGGTGGTGAGTATAGGACGTATAAAATGTAATTAGATAACTTTTACTTAAAATTGAAATATTTTTTTTATCCATACAAATTAATTCGGCCCGCAACGTAATGCAAGCACACTCCCGTTAAACGCTCGTTGACAGTTGTCATTGATTGTCATCGCAACCACGTTTACAGTACATTGCTGCTGAGATTTTTTTCAAAAATTCATTATGGGGTGAAAATTAAGAGTAAATCAAAAACACATCTTAATTAATGATAACAATATTGAATTATACGCCTGGTTTCATTCATCGCCCTTATTACGTTTACGCGCTGTATATGGCAGTATCAAATAAGAATAAAATATTTAATGTAACTACGTGTATTTTATTATGAAAAAGAATGATTGGTATTTTGTAAAATTCTAGATGCCTTGTGATTGTATTACAGTTTCTTAATATAAAATTGTGATGGAATGAGAGCAATTTTTATATATTTAATACTATTATTATAAATATGCACAGAAAAAGTATTTTAAAATATTATTATACGTAGGTATGCAGGCGTTCACCTTATCAAATAAAGAGCGTAGTGCATAACTATTCTATTTTATAAGCATGTATTATTAAGTATCAAATTATTTCCATCAAATATATTTTTATATAAAAACTCAATAAATATTTCAGCCCCACATACAAAACTTTACTATACCAAGAGCAGAATAATTTTGTAAAAGAAATGTCTCCCAAATATATAATAAAATACATATTATACGAATTCTTACATTTCTTACACAGATCCATCGATTCACATGGTAAACAGAAGGAGAGTTTTGGGTAATCATACAACGATATAATGTACCAATACTTATATATTATACATAGAAAACATCCATAACTCAGGAACAAATATCTGTGCTCCACCACATAAATAAATGCCCTTATCGAGATTCGAAGCCAGGACCGCGGTTTAGTAGGCAGGGTCATTAGTTAAGTTTCACTACGTCCTAGGTTAGACCGGTCGTCAAAAAAATTATATTTGAATTGTTACTTAGCTACGGTGCATCTTACTTGCAAGTTGCACTAAATGCTGTCCTAATTCATTAAATATTTCAGAGAAATTGTTAGTGTCGAACAAAATAAGATAAGATAAGATAAGATAATATAAGATGCTTTATTTGTTAACATGAGTAAATTAAAATTAAGATGTTGTATACAGGGTAATAGTCCTTCATGATATGCCTCTCGGCGTACAAATGCTTATTCTACTATAAAATGAATTAACCAGCTAGTTCCGCTGAAAACTGTGATGTTGCTGCAGGCTCTAAGCCAGACCGGACGTCAAAAAATAAATTATTCAAATTATAATGGAACGAATAAAGTTCCCTGTTCCAAACCGAACAGTTTCAAGGCAGATTGACATCAAAACCGTTTTAACCCTTATCCAAAACTTCAGTAACTAAACTCTCGACAAGTTACCCAAACTAACTGTCCAACGTAGAATGTACATACAGATATATTATACTTTTTGTTCCTAAATGTATGTAGCAAACCTTTTTGCTGAACCCTTTTAGTAGCGACAGCTTGCTCGAATATTAATTTGAGAGTATTGCAATAACTTAGTTTAGGAGAGTCGAGTTTTCAGAACAACCAAATATGTAACTAAAAACATTTTTTGAGGCATGTAACATCATAGATCCGCTCATCTCTACAGATAACTCAAGAAAATATATAACTTTTGACACCCATGCCAAAAAATAAATTACCTTTATTACAAAAAAATAAAATCTCACAGGCAGAACAGAAAACTGCCACTTTGATTCCTTCTAGTAAAAAAAGACGTTTTCCGAAATGTCATAATTTATGGTGACTCTGATCTCTAATATTTAAAATAAAAATAATTTTTGTAGTCACCAATCCATAGATCATTTTATACTAGACAATGAAATAATGATCTACGTAGAATTACTTTATTCCAAATAAGGGATTAACGTAGTTTTTACACTGAAAATGGCTCGGCTTATTGTTTTATCTGTGGTTTATATTTAGAGTGGCTTGATAACGGATATTGACTGAATTTGAAATAAACAAGTGTGTTGTGAAATCTGTTCGGTATTTATTGTGAAACTGCGGGGAAGGGGATAAAAAAAAGAGTTTATAATTATTATTTCGTTGTTGTAAGCCATAAAATAATATAAATACGGTTTTTTTTTAATGGATCAAATAACTTTAATTATTAGTCTATGAAAATACAACATTTTAATAAAAGGTAACTTAAAATAAATATTTACAAATAAACTAACTATTAATCCCCGCTCCTTATCGTTTCTGGCGCAAAAGTACCCATAATACTTATGGCGTTATCCCTTTGGATGGTTATGGATAATTATTATATTTAATTAATACGGTAATTATTTTAAGTGAATTTTGTCAATAATGAAAATAACACAAAAAAAGAACAAACGAGTCTGTTTTGTCCTCCTTTTTGCGACATAAACTGTCACTCTATTTTTTACGGTCAAGAATTTTTTTTTTTCACATAAACCTAAAACGGTGCATAGTTTTATTAAAGTTCTTTTACTATACTAACTAACTAACTATTTTGGCTCAGTGATCCAAAGTGAATTACTAAAATGGATGCTACTTGTGATAGGGACGGCCAGATGTTTTATCATTTATCGCGCGACCATGATTGCCTGCATGATGGTCTAGACAGCCATTAAATAAAGATGAGAAGAAATATATCACCCAGATGATATAGGGGTACTAAATTCATAAAGGGAATTTAAAGCTAGACCACAAATCATTCTAAAAGATTAAGTACCTTGGTAAGGGATGGTGGTTGTCCTAAACGTATGTAATATTTTATAATTTTCTAGAAAAGTCAAATAGAATATCAAAGATCCCACGATTCTCCAAGCAAAGAACATTCTCGTAACTTTAAGGATAATTCTCTAAATGTCCACAGTATGCACTCAGAGGTGTTAGTTCGTAACTTCCTACCTACAAACTTCGCTTAATCTACTTCGTTACTTTCTTATTACGAAGTTGAGGTGGCTTTATTCAATTGTGGTCTCTCTTTAACTTGTCTGCTACTTTAATTACTTACCTATGTTTGTCTATATACTATACTCTGATACATTTTCTACGAGCCCCCGATATTTCGACGTGGTTATATGCAGTGCTCGGACAAGTCATCGCAAAAAAATCGCAAGAATGCAGTAGAACAAGATCAATAGATTCTGTATAATTCATTATGTACAATATTTTTTAATTTGAAATTTATTAATTTGAAATAATATTAATAATTTGAAATAACCGTAATTAAGCAAATAATTGTATTAATTTAAATTGTCACCAGAAAACTAGGTACTTATTAATATGTATTGTTGCTAAAAATAAATATAATCCGTTTGAAGCTTAAAAAAAAGGTACTTGTTTCAAGCATGCCACTTTGACAAATCCATGACAGATATGCGAGTAAAAAGGTTAAATTATAAAATAAAACTATGGAAACGGATTATATCGCGTATAATGAATTTGCAATTCATCCCTACCTTTCGAACACTTTACAGCATTCGTGGTCAACGATGAGTAACTATCGCGATAACCGAAGACAATATAGTAGGTAGTGGTGAGTTCGGTGAATCGGCCCACCGTAATACAGTTTATACTAGTACGGGGGTCAGAAATACACTTACTTAACTTTGTCTTGGTTTTTACCATAGTAATAGTTACGACAAATAAAAATGTAAGTAGTTTAAACACTCTTTCTGGCACAATAAAATATATTTTTTTAATATTATGTTAAATTATAAATTACGATAATATCAGCTTTACATAATAATAATCTTAAGTCGCGACTCTATAATAGTCTTGTCCCATGTCCATATCTGTTTCTGCGATGACTTGTCCGAGCACTGGTTATATGCAATCATCATCATTTCAGCCATTAATCGCCCACTGCTGAGCATAGGCCTCCCTTCGTGTACGCCACTTATCCCGGTCCTGGGCTAATCTCATCCAGAAGTGATTATAATGCAATATGATTATGGAAAGTTCTGCACATTTCGGTCAATTAAAAAGGTAATCACGGTATATTTCCCGGATAACATAAGACAAAAAAAAACGAAGTATTTGTATTTCAGCCTTAATTTATTTTGTGAATGGAAATCTGAATTTGATAAACTATGGGCTCTTTGCAACAATAACGTATATCAATTTCAAATACATACATAAAACGAATTCTATATGTTTTTTCTTTATAAATGTACAACATGCGACTAAATTTTGTTTCAAAAAGTAATGAATAAAGCAGTAAATGTGAAAACAGAGAAGTGCTTGTAATATTTATGTTCGGAAATAATTCAAACTATATGTACAAAATATTGCAGCAGTAAATAATAAAACAAGAGCCCAGATAAAATGGTAAAAATAAAAATAGATAGGACTACTAATCGAAACTATAAAAAATATGTCTACTTTTCATGAAAAAAAAAAATCTATAATCTGTTATTGATAAAATTACTATAGAAACAGAAAACTGAAATAGATACCATACACTAAAGAAAAAGCGACCAATCCTATTCGTGGAGATGCCGGGAATCGAACCCGGTCTCCAGCTAACGCGGCTGACATGATAAACCGCTACACCACCTCGACCGCCCACACACAAAACACAAATCAAAAAATAAAATAATTTGATTTGTTCCCTACATCTATAGCAACAGTAGTAGTTAAACAAAAATACCACATAAATGAAATATATGGCAAACAAAAGCCAAAAATTACTAAATAAATAACAAAAAAAATACTCCAACAAATGAAATACATATACATTTAAACAACCCTTGCAATGACCGAAGCTGATGCAGAAAATATCATATTAATAATGAAAACAGCTGATGTATAATAACGATCCCAATCTCATCACTTATAGGCCAAAAATAAAACAAACATTTAGATAATAGAAAGAAGCAAAAATTATGTATACTTTCAATATAGAAAAATGAGGAAAATATATAACCCTTGTGACCAAAGCTGATGCCAACATAATCAATAATAACGATCCCAATCTTACCAAATAAAGACCAAAAAATACTAACATAAACAATCAAAAATTATGTATGAGTACTTTAAATATAGAAAATGAGGAATAGTTATTTGTTATACAAGGGGGCAAAGTTGTATTTTAACGCCGAGTGTGGAATTGAAAAACGAGCAAGTGAAAGGATTCTATAGATTCTATACTTGGTTCGAGAATAGAATCCTGAACTTGCGAGTTTTTTAACACATGAGAAGTAAAATACATTTGCACCCGAGTGTAACACAAAACTTTTCCCCTCACTATAGCGAGGAAACTACAACGCAAATAATGCGTTTATCACTGCTTCCAGTAGTTCCACAGGTGGTAAATCATCTTTATTACTAGATTCACCTACTTTTATCAATTTTAAAGTAGTTAATTTGACTTTATTCAAGGTCAAATTACTTTACCCACTAGTGGATAAAATGCGTTTTTACCCGCTGGTATTAAAGGACAAAACACGTGTTTCCGAGCTAGTGAGGGGAAAAATATAATATATAACCAAAGCTAACGACAACATGATCAATGATAATCCCAAACACAAAAATCCTACCTTAACGTCTATCCTACCTTGCAAGCCCTAAGCGTGCTCAGGAGACCAGGCAGGAGTAGAGCGGCAATCAGGAGGAGTTTCTTGATGAGGAGAACTGCTAGGAGGATCGGGATGAGGAGGAGCTTCGTCTTCAACGCTGCTAGGAGGGTTAGGAGGGGGACAACGACGGCCAGTCTCTTTCTGCGACCGCGACCTGGAATTAAAAAAAATGGTGGTTGAGTGTATCTTTTAGACAAGGTTGGACAAAGACAAAATGGTAGTAGGGTCAGTTTTATTCTTTGTAGACATCACGTTTTGTTAAATTTCATACATTACTACTAACAATTATGAACTCTTACAATCCTAATAGAAGAAAAAGTAATTACATTTTTTTTAATACATTTTCTCTATTTTCCACTGAGTTACGTTCTCGAAACTTACATTTGAAAATATCGTAACTCAGTGGAATATAAAGGTTTAAACATTTTTCTCTTAAAGAATGGAAAAAGTAGGTCCAAAGTTTAAAAAGGATAAACTAACAACGGTTTTTTAACAATATATATAAAAAATTAAAATATAAAATCTCTTGCAAAATAATACAAAACATATTATAAAAAACATAACATCCAAGTGGATGCCACCAGCAGCGGAACAGGGCCTAAGCTGCCGGTGTTTAGGGCTGCAGAGAAAGGACCCGTCGTACTACTCGCGCCGTGTCCAAGTTTACCGCCTTCTGCATCTGGCCCTTGATCCAGCCACCTAGTGAGAGTCTCTCAAGAAGGTCGAGACTCTTCGCTATGAGACCGATCGCTGAAACGACTATCGGAACAATGATCGTCGAATCAACATCCCACATGACGGTTATCTCGTGAGCCAAGTCTAGGTACTTACGGGACTTGTTCTTCTCGGCTTTCACGAGATTCTTATCATGGGGGATGGTGATGTCAACGAGCACGGCCCGGCGTTGCGGTCGATCTATTATCACAACGATGACATTATTATTAACAGTAAATAAAATGTTAACGTGAGGTTAAAATAAACGTTCTTTTTACAAAAACACACAATAAAGAAAAATCGGCAAATGTGCGTTTCGGACCACGGAAAAGTTCCGTAGCTGTAGATTAGACCCGATTTCTATAAAATGTGCTCTAAAAAGAATGAAACAAGATAGAATTATTTAAGAAATTATCATGCATGAAATTCACAGAGAAGTCGGGCGCTTTAAAGGCTGCTATAGATATTATATTGATAGATTTTGTTCATGTTGGTGTGGTCAAAAATGTTGTGTTTCACGCTCAAGATTCCACTTTTTTAACCACTTGCTACGCTCACGGTTCAATATTAGAATCTTTCGCTTGCTCGGTTATCACTATTGGCACGTGCGGTTAAACAACAACTTATGTCTTTTAGCCACATATATGGACAACGAGACTATTCAATATAACGGTTTGTCTACGGAATCCTACAAAGATACCATCATTTTTAGATTACAGAATTTCTAGAATTTTCACGCCATAAAAATCTAATAACACAGTCCTATAAATTTATGACTTGTTTCTTTACTCCTCCCTTTCCCAACAATGAGTCTTAATAAAATTTCATTTTCACCTTAGCCGAAATAAATCGAAGTCAATTTATGGTGGCGACCAACTATGACAAATAGTCTATTTGTCTTCATAAAAAAAGGGATTCCCACTATTATTGCTGTCGATCAGGATTTATGCCTTCCTTTGAGAAATGTCTTTTTTTAGTAAAAAGCCTAGGGATAAGTTTTTTGTCCAGGTAGATTTTTGTTATTTAATAGCGTTCTATTTTGATGATATTACTACATAGATTAATAAAATATAATAAATATTTTTTTCTTACATGGTTATAGTACCTAAGGTTCTTGGGACAAATAAATAATAGATGCAATTTATATACCTACACCCAACACATTGTAATAAAAAAAAACCTGTCATATTTTTTTGAACTAAACAAAAAAAAAATACTCTGCGAAAAAATGCTTGAGACAAAGTTGGGCCTTTCAAATCATTAAATGAATATAAACCGGACGTAACAATATCACCACTTTTTAATGTCTAAAAGTTCTTGGAAAATTTATGACCTATGATAATTATTATCCTCAAAGACGCTTTTAGTAATCTCAGGCTTGTAACTGAGTAATTCTCCGTTTGTACAGTTGGATTATGCCTTCCATATTGATACAAATTGGGTAAGCTGGTACAGTACATGATGCTGAGCTTTCTTTGTTATCAGATTTCTATACATTTTCGGTAACAAAAATGGAAGTTTCATACAAACTTCCAGTGACAATTTGGGAATCTTACAATTTTTTATCAATATCGAAAACGTACTAAATGTTGAAACTATTAAAGAATTGCTGAACTAATAAAAGTGTAAGTATTTTTAACTCTTTATGGCAATCAAATGTTCATTCATTTAAAAAAAACCGTTTAAAACAAATGAAAGTAATCAATCAATAACAAATTTACCATTAAATGGTTCAAAATGAACTTTTTTTTGCTCTCATTGTTACGCATTATTGAATTAGTATCTTCCCATGAAACGCTTGGGTAGTCCGACCTAGGTAATCGATTGTCACAGATTGGCTCTAAATTACTAAGTTGGGAAAGTGTTCTATTGAACTTTTGATTAATGGTACAATTTAGTGGTACAATGGTTCAGTTAAGGTCATGGTCATGTTAAATAAAAATAATTGAAGTTTTTCTTTTGTTTGTCTTATGCTTAGGACCTAGAGTACAAAGTTTGAGTTTAATAGATCAAAAATATTTTAATACTTAGATCAAAAATTCGTTTTCGTCGTCAATGTACGTAGATTATTGAATATTAGATTTTTTATATACGTTTTCTATTTTTAGGGTTCCGTAGTCAACTAGGAACCCTTATAGTTTCGCCATGTCTGTCTGTCCGTCCGTCCGTCCGTCCGTCCGTCCGTCCGTCCGTCCGTCCGTCCGTCCGTCCGTTCGTCCGTCCGTCCGCGGATAATCTCAGTAACCGTAAGCACTAGAAAGCTGAAATTTGGTACCAATACGTATTTCAATCACGCCAACAAAGTGCAAAAATAAAAAATGGAAAAAATGTTTTATTAGGGTACCCCCCCCTACATGTAAAGTGGGGGCTGATATTTTTTTTCATTCCAACCCCAACGTGTGATATATTGTTGGATAGGTATTTAAAAATGAATAAGGGTTTACTAAGACCGTTTTTTGATAAAATTAATATTTTCGGAAATAATCGCTCCTAAAGGAAAAAAAAGTGCGTCCCCCCCCTCTAACTTTTGAACCATATGTTTAAAAAATATGAAAAAAATCACAAAAGTAGAACTTTATAAATACTTTCTAGGAAAATTGTTTTGAACTTGATAGGTTCAGTAGTTTTTGAGAAAAATACGAAAAACTACGGAACCCTACACTGAGCGTGGCCCGACACGCTCTTGGCCGGTTTTTTGAATTTCATATCCGTTCCAACTTTGTACTTAATAAAAATACGTATGAAATTGTACGATTTTTTTTTTGATGATTGAATATTATTTTTTGTCCTACTTCGAATTATTATCTCACATTTTTTTTTATATGGAATTTTTATTAAATCTTCATGCCATTTACCAGTACCTAAATATATGGAACTATTCGAATAAGTTATTGTTGTCGTATTGTTTATTTTTTTACTATACGTGATGAATTTTTAGTGTTGGATAGTCTTTGACACTTAGTCAACTGTTAGTTAACGATCTAAATTTATTTATTGCAATACATAAAACATAAAGTCAACATTTACACATGAACACACAAGAAGTTACTTAATAATAAATCTTATTCTAAAGACGGACACACGAAATTTTTAAATTAACTAATTTACTAAGATTTACAACTAAACATAAAACCACACAAAACAAACTAAAACTAAAAACTATATATAAAAAACTTCTCCCAATTCATCTCCCTCCGGGAAACCCCCCAATATGCATATATAATATATTTTTTTACTGTCCTATTCTTATTTATTTCAAGCTTTTGGCTGAATTGTTACGACCTTTATTTATCCATAAATTAATCTAAAATTATTATCTACTCCTCGTAACAATCAATTACAGAACATTCTCACATAATAATTTCATCACCCACTAACCCGACCTTTAATACATGTACCGAATTCCGCACCTGTCTCATAATAATAAACATAAACACCCTTCGCAAATTCCAATCATAATACCTTCAACCAACAGAAAATGGGAAAAACGTCATCACAAACTGTACTTTATTGCCCTTCGAATAAGCTTTGAAATTTGAATACTCATTTCTTGGTGACAAGAATTTAGAGGTATATTTAACTATCAGATATATCTAAACGGTCAAAGTGCTTCAGAAATATGTCCACATGCTTCTATTATAACCTGTGTATAGATATTTTGAGCAGCTCGTCCGCTCAGATAATATTTTGACGCCAACCGTGCCACGAAAATGGGACATTTATAGGAGTACTACATTCTTATGACGTCACGACTCCCAGAATGCGGGAGTGTGTGGCGTGGATGGAATTTTAAAGCCATGTTGAGATTGAGAAGGAAAATTTAGATGTGGGATTTAACATATTGTGGTACCGTCAAACGGGGTAGCTTTAAAATGTAGATGTGACTTTGAAAATGTAGTTTTCAAGTCATGCCTACTAAATAAATATTGGAGACACCTTACAGAGATCAACTTAGCCCCAAACTAAGCAAAGCTTGTGCTATGGATGCTAAAGCGACGATATACATATAATATACTCGTATACATACTTAAATAGATAAATACATACTTATATACAAACATAGAAAACATCCATGACTCAGGAACAAATAAATGTCCTTACCGGGATTCGAACCTAGGACCGCGGCTTAGCAGGCAGGGTCACTACCGACTGAGCCAGACCGGTCGTCAATTGAAGATTTTCTGGAGTATATTAAGTAATCTTACACGAACAGTTTCAGTTAATAATAAATAATGGTAATTTCAAGGCCGATCATTCACCATCATAGTAACGCCAAAATGTTCCTAACTTCACCCCGGTTACCTGTATTAAGGGCAAAGAGACGGTAAGCCCTACATTTTTCAAAATTGCCTTTTTTTAGTGACACGATTTTCTTGAGGTATTTTGTGACTTGATACTGACAACGAGCGGTTATACCTAATAGCAACATCTGGCGTGACAAAATTTCAAAATGCCACCAAAGCACCAAGAAACAACTTATACACGTTAAACTTTCGTGAGTCATATTCAAATAATTAATAAATTTAGCCGTCGCGTGAACTCCTATATGCCTGAAGAGGGGCCTCCGAATTGGCCCGAAACATGTCGCAGCAATAGCGATATAATAACGTGAGTACAAACGTATTTAAATTAATTATAAGAAACAACTTTTCTGTGAAAGTATAACGCCGTGGCTTGCGTGGCGACGGTCGCGCGATGGTCGCGCGACGGCGATGCGACGCATACGAAATCAAACCTTATGGATATGGAAGTAGACGATGCGATGAGACGCGACGGCGACGATCGCGCGACCGTCGCCCACGTAAGACACGGCGTTAGTGTAAAGCCTCAGTACACGCTTAAATATATTAGGCGTGCAGCTCGGGTGGAGCTTGCGGCGTGCATGCTAAACAATTGAAGCTCATACAAGTGTCCTGACTCGACGCTGCATAGCGTGGACGCACGCTCGCCCGCCCCGCTGCACGCCTCGCCAAACGCTCCGCTCCGAGCCTCCACTCAGGCCTTACACAAAGAAGGAGGAGTAAAAGGAGGTAGGGCATAGCGAATGATATTCCGCTTTGTGTGGTAGGGCACAGCACAGCGGATATCGTCTCGCTCGAATCTAGAGCAGAGCCCAACTGGGGAAGTACCTCCGCCTTACAGAAGACCGCAGCCAAATAGCACTAGACCCTACTCATAGTGTTGTGTTCCTGCCGGTGAGTAAGGCTGCCAGAGCTCAACGAGGGTGCGGTGTGCTGATGACGGGCGGACTTACGGAACTAACTTGTTCCGTCTATTGTCCTTTGAGTCGTCGGCAACCCGAACCCTCCTTGGAACTTGTACACTCCTTTTTGCTGTGTACTTAACACACAAGTTTCTAATGGGGTGGCAACGCGCATGTGACACTGTTTGAGTTGCAGGCGTCCATAGGTTACGGTGACCGCTTTACATCAGGCGGACCGTATGCTTGTTTGCCACCGACGCGACGTAGTATAAAAAAAAAAAGTAGTGTCGCCGTTAAACGTAAGTTTGGCGAAAAAAACTAGAAACTGTATAACTGTAACCTTTAGGCTTAGAATAAATTTAAAAGTGGAAAATGTCTGCCGTATGGAGTATCGATAGCGCTGGAGTATCGATCCAGAGGCCGTGAGTTCAAGTCTCACCCAAGGCAGACATTTTCCACTTTTAAATTTATTCTAAGCCTAATGGCATCGATTGCAGACGTTTCTGCTAATCAGAAGTTAAAACTGTAACCTTTGTTTAAAAAAAAATGTCTGTGGTAACAGTCAGAGACCCCATTCAGACATTCCAATAATGACTCGCGATCTAACAGATTTACATATTTAAACTATTTACATACTCAATATGTACTTCTCACGATTGAAGAAAATATCAAAAGCATCCGTTGTTCAGACAACTGGTTTTCATAATGCAATTTCTGATACAGACTAAACTTTGTATTATTATAAAACCTAACCACAAAATTCAAATTTTGAAAAAACCCCGACTGCGATATAGTAGACCGATTTTCATAAAACAAGGCTAAGAACACTCCCGACTAACTCAGCTTTCAGACAAAAAAAAACTAAATCGGTTCATCCGTTCGGGAGCTACGATGCCACAGACAGACACACACACAGACAGACAAACAAACAGACAGACAGACAGACAGACAGACAGACGGACGGACGGACGGACGGACGGACGGACGGACGGACGGATGGACGGACGGACGGACGGACGGACGGACGGACGGGGGTTAAAAATAGTATGTTTTATTGTTGTTGAATTAACTGATGTTTAAATAATAAATTATAATAATTTAGGACATTCTGACATAGATTGAATATAACCCCTCGGTAAACTCAAGAAAGCTTGTATACTTACTTATACACAACGATAATAATTTAAAAAAAAAATATTGAAAAATATTGGGGGACACCGTAAACACAGATCAACCTAGCCCCAAACTAAGCAAAGCTTGTGCTATGGGTGCTAGGCGACGATATACTTACTTATATATATAGATAAATACATAGACACATCCATGACTCAAGCACAAATATTTGTGCTCATCGCACAAATAAATGCCCTTACCGGGTTTCGAACACGGGACCCCGGTTTAGCAGACAGGGTCACTACCGACTGAGGCAGACCGGCTCCAATGTAAAAATTATAATGAGAAAAGCCTGAAGCCTCGGTACCCTATCCTAATATCTCAATCTAACTGGTAATCTAATCCAATTGAAGCAATCAAGTTTTCGAATCTTGCTAGAGGGTATTTACAAAGATTTCCGTTGATTTGAAATCTTATTTTACGCTGGCAGCTAACCGTATTATATAATATAGTACTGCCGGCGTATCATGCTTCCAATTTTATCACTTGTCCACGTGGATAAGACAACTGTCACTCTCACACTGACATACTTGCCAAAGCGTGACGGATGCTTTATCCACGTGGATAAATGATAAAATTGGAATCATAATACGCCGGCTGTACTATATTTTGGCCAAGCGTACTATATTCTATATGAAAGATATATAGTACGCAAAAATACTATATTTTAGGGGGCCATGCCAGTAGTGGCAGCATAACCCACAGCTATTATTACTTCTTCAGTACGAAATGGTCACGGATTACGAACAAGTTACTAACGTAACATATCCTTCACTTGCCCGCAAAACGACAAATACCTACGCTTTATTTAACTAATACTAATATTCTTTAGTCGTTCCCTCAATGCTGCGGATCGTGACGTCATGTCATTCTGTTGAAGACCAGGTCCCTCCATAGGCGTCTGTTCCTCGCCAAGCGCATGGCCTCGTGCAGTTTTAATGGGTGCAGTAATTTGAGCACACCATCTAGTAGGGGCAGGAGCCGGAGGTCTAGTGCTTTCAACTTTGCCCGTCATAATTATTCTCTTCCAAGCTATCTGGCGGGCGACGTGATATGTGACCGAAATAACTAAGAGTAATAACTAATACTAATAAGTTCCTACGGAAAAGTTAGAGGAATAGTAGGTACGTGCCACGCGATAACACAGGCGCCCTGTGGAGTCTTTTGGCCACTTGTTACCTCATATGTGGCCTAAGCAACTGCTCAAGCGGGTAAGACGGAGTTAATCTGAAATACTCTTCAAAACTAAATGTGATTACTTAATTTTTGTCATATATATACTTATGAATAAATATAGATAATTTTAGAGGGAGTGATAGAAAAGATCATGGACGAATTGGAGCAAATTGATGGTCCTAACATTACTGCTGATAGGGCCTGTATCGTCCTTGGACTACTGATGACATAAAATACTTTTTCTCAAACATGCAATGAAATATTGTCTTTACGTTCCTTAAAATTGGCTGGGAAGTATCGCTTTTTGGGCGCAACAACTCGAGAGGACTGTAAAGGGATTTCATATTATTTTTTAGGCCTAGGCCTGCAAAGTAACTTTTTTAAGTAAGCTGTCAGAACTGTCATGTCACTTTTTTTTAATTTTTGTGTGACCTGGATACTTGTCACACTTGACGTTTGAGTGTATTTGTATTTTGTCACTTAATAAATAAAATATTGTCCTTTAGAGCATTTTTTTTTATTTCATTGTATGTTTGAGAAAAGCACTATACATGCCTCGGCGTGAAAACGGATTCCCGGCCTCGTATCCCTATCCGGCCTCGCTCGCACGCTCGCTCGGCCGTATATACCCACTTGGCCGGAAATCCTCATTTTCCCGGCCTCTGATGTAATGTACTATATCAATCGTGATTATCTTGAAGATTCCAAAATCAAACAATTGGAAATTACGTGGCTTTGCAAAAACGTACTAAGACATAGCCTAAACCAGGTTTGCCGCCTCTAGTTCAAAATGCAGAATGTGTACTGCCAGTACCAAATTTGACGTCTGACAACCGACAACATGGAGCTTTATCTAGTTGAATCCTTGCATCACAGTTTACAAATTTATTTAATTAGTCTTTTGTTTCAATATAACGTGACATTAATGCAAATAATTAATATTGTTTAGTTATTTAAAATAAAATAAAACATATTTTTTTTAAACAGCCGTCACCTGGCAACATTATGAAAATGTCCTCCGGACGCACGTGTTTTCTGTCAAACTTTTCGTACCCAATATGTGCACGCAAATAAAAAACATCTAGCTCACACGTGCAATTTTTGGCGATGCCTTAAGTTCACGAGGGGTCGTGCATCACCCATGATGCATACACGTATCATGTATACCCTAAAATGCTACACATATGATACATGCACAGGGAACGTGTTAACCCGCGATCGCGAGCGAGTGACGTAGACATGGTGCTATTTTATCGTACTAGGCGAGAAGTTATTCATTATGAGCCTCTGTCGAAACTTCAAAGGGCCCCATGTGTTTGCCGACCGGTCTGGCGCAGTCGGTAGTGACCCTGCCTGCTACGCCGTGGTCCCGGGTTCGAATCCCGGTAAGGTCATTTATTTGTGTCATGAGCACAGATATTTGTTCCTGAGTCATGGATGTTTTCTATGTAAGTATTTATATATTATATATATCGTTGTCTGAGTTCCCACAACACAAGCCTTCTTGAGCTTACCGTGGGCCTCAGTCAATCTGTGTAAGAATGTCCTATATATAATATTTATTTATTCGTTTATTTATTTATGTACTGAAAAACGTCATACGATACACGTGTGAAGAGGAAATTTGTTACTCGTGTCGAATTAAAACACTCCCTTCAGCCGTGTGTTAATTTATTGCCACTCGTTCCGATGTTCCTCTTTTCCGCACTTGTATCGTAATGTACTATTTGGATATTGTGAGTTCATGACTCAGTAACAAAATATCTGTGCTCATCACACAAATAAATGCCCTTAGCGTGATTTGAACCCCGAACTGCGGCTTAGCAGGCAGGGTCACTACTCGTTAAGCTAGTAGGTACAGACGATTCAAGTAACCATTAAAACATTCAAAGAGAGTCCCTTACAATTTACAAGTGGTTGTCAATGTCTAATATGACAAGTTGGAAAGAGACTTTCAGTTTTGAGAAATGGGCCCCTGCCGCCCCTCTAGCACAACTTGCCTTGTTGCGCGCGAGTCCATACTTGAAGTCGCGCTTGATGTATGGACTCGCGCGCGACAAGGCACGTTATGCTAAAGGGTCCGGTGTCTTAATTCTCGCCTATTATTGATTGATTACAGTATGGATATATTTCTGGCACATTGTCCTCATGTATATTTTAATACCTGACTATACATAAATTTTTTTACGTATAATGTAAGGCGTTAAGGTTGGTAATAACAGTTGTAAGAGTAGGTTTATATGACGTTTTGTTTTTCTATGAAAACATTCTTGATAATTTTCAGTTTATTGACTGCTGCGGTTTTTAAAAAAGTAATGTACCTAATGGAATTTACGTTTTCAATTGAATTTCTTGCGATTGACTTTATTTTATTGGTTTTGACTTTGATAGATAGTTTAATATTGATGAAGCCATTTTACAACGAAGAAGATTCAATTCGAAAAGTAAATAGAAAATTTAAACAGTTCTCAAAGAAGTTTTGTTTTATTTAAACTTTTTTGCACAATAAAGTAAAATATTTCAGTTTCAATAATCTCTCATAGAATTCTTCCTCCTCCTTGCGTTATTCCGGCATTTTCCACGACTCATGGAGCCTCAGGTCCGCTTTGACAACTAATCTCAAGAGTTCCCATGGATATAATCATTATTTTGTTTAAAAGACATTTTCATCTTGTTTGCAATCCGACACGTTTTAAATTAAATATGATAAATAAAATAAATAACATAAAATGATCTTAGATTTTTTTTTGGCGATTGTTCTCGCGAAAATGCCCAAATACTTATAAAAGAGAGAGCGAGCGATGTATAGTTCATCGCTCGGCGACGAATTGTAACTCGTTCGCGCTATCATCGTGCCTGCTTTATTTACGCCGTGGCTTGCGTGGGCGACGGTCGCGCGATGGTCGCGCGACGGCGATGCGACGCATACGAAATCAAACCTTATCGATATGGAAGCAAGAGCAAATAGAAAGCAAAAGCAAGGGTAAATAGGTATCTCATAGGTAAGCGTGATCCACCGTAGACCGCATCATCACTTACCATCAGGTGTGATCGTGGTCAAACGTCTCCCTATTCATACTAAAAAAAAAAAAAAAAAAAAAGTAGACGATGCGATGAGACGCGACGGCGACGGTCGCGCGACCGTCGCCCACGCAAGACACGGCGTTACACGAGAGTAGTGATGTGCAAGTTGCGGAAACTTTCCAAAAAAATCTGAAATTTCATGAAAAATTCACGAAAGTTTCACGAAAAATAAAGGGAATTTAAATTTATGAAATGGAAAGTTTCCATCCATACAATTGTCCATACAAAGAATGGAAAGTTTCCGAAGTTTTCCTATGTGAAAATATCAAAAATTTGTAAACTTTCCGTCGGCACATCAATACACGAGAGCGACTATCTTTTGTTCATTACTCGCTTTTAGCAGCGCCTTCATATATTTTATCGAATAAATTATATTTCACGGTTCAACCAAGGACCTACGATTCGGTGAGTTTTTTAATTAAATCACTTTTAATGAGTACTTGAAACTCGATCCTGGATATTGAGGAATTAATTTTCAGAGGCAACGAGCGAAGTTTCCTATTTCGTGTTTATATATTTTCTCCTTACAATTAGGTGATGTTAAAAATATCCTTCTAATATAAGGAAACAATATTTTTAATTAGGGAAAAATAATGATTGATATTTTCATACGAGTAGGTAGTATAATTAATCCGAAATTGTTTTATTATTTTGTTGGATTTTATTTCGTGATATTTACTGAGCTATAAATAATGAAGAGATGAAGGCTAAACAAGTTTAGATATTATATTAATTGCTTAATAATATCTTCTCAAAACATAGTAGGTAAGTTATTTTGGGCGTTTTTATTTTGGTAATAAAAATAATGTCCTGTTTCAGGTCGGTTGATTCAATCAATTCAATTATGTATAAATAAATAAATAAATATTGGGGGACAACTTACGCAGATCAACCTAGCCCCAAACTAAGCGAAGCTTGTACTATGGGTGCTAGGCGACGATATACTTAATACTTATACCCCTATAGATAAAATGCATACTTATATACACAGAAAACATCCATGACTCAGAAACAAATATCTGTGTACATGACACAAATAAATGCCCTTACCGTGATTCGAACCTCGGACCGCGGCTTAGCAGACAGGGTCACTATCACTACGCACTAGGCCAGACCGGTCGTATGGAGGAAACCTGCCTATTTAGTCGTCGACATCCTGTCTAAAGAACCTAAAACTAGTAAATACGAATCCTCATTTGAGTTTCGTAAAATTGTATGAATAAATATGGGTTTTCACATGTTCACTCTCTTATGCCTCTCAATTATAGGTTACTGTTTACAATTTATAGTCGAACAGTGGACGTGTTAACTCATTCGCTGAAACTACGTCGAGCCTGAAAGGGTATTTTCCACCCGTATATGTATTTTCAGTGACAACGACAGGCGGAATCTGTCAGCGAAAGATTTGGCACGGAAGCACTAGTTAGTTGCTTTTATCGTGAAAGCGACTGCCATGGGATCTGACCTTCAAACCCGAAGGGTAAACGAGACCTTATTGGAATCAGTCCGGTTTCCTCACGATGCTTTTCTTCACCGAAAAACGACTGGCAAATATCAAATGACAATTCGCACATAAATTCCGAAAAACTTATTGGTGCGAGCCGGGGTTCGAACCCGTGATCTCCGAAATGAAAGTCGCACGTACTTACCGCTAGGCTACCAGCGCTTCCTGTGGTGTGACGTGATTCTAAATAAAAACGTGTAGTATGAAGTTTTCTTTTTCCTAGTATTCCGTTTATACTGACATTATGTGACAAATTATATCTAAACTTATGATACCTATACTCAATGATTCATTAAACTAAAACTCACCATCATCAACATCCACATCTTCCTCCTCAATAGTCCTCGCTCCCTCCGGCAAATTCACCTTCATCCCCTTCATCCTGAAGAACTCCTTCACAACCTTCACAGCATACTTCGTCAGTTCCGCCCATTCTGATAAAAACCCTCTCGGTTCACTCACTTCCAATTCTTCCTTCTTTATATTTAGCTTCTCTACAGTTTCTTGATTTAAAGGTACAAAGCTGATTACATTGTTTGCTTTTATAGTTTCATTGCCATTGATATCATCACCAAAAAGAGTCTTCTTAGCTACTTTTAAAGCTTTGTATTTAACGCAGGAAAGTGCTTCGCCGCGGAGGAAGCAGCCATCTTTGACGTAGCGAAGGTATCCTTCTTCTGCTGTGATGGTGTGTAGTGATAGAAGGATGATGGTGACTGTGATGAGTGAGCTAGGAATCATGGCTGCTGCTTAGCTGAAAACAGAAAAAGGCTCGTATAAATGATCAAGTACATCACAATATTGATAATACAAATCCAGGTGTTTGATGTCAATAAACGTTTCCACATCAGCGTTAACTATAACTATATTAATAAGTAAGGGAAGATTCTCAACAATTTTTAGCTAATAGTACAATAATATTCATCAGTACTATGTTTTCAATTCCATCTGCTTGTAATATAAGTTGTTAACTGTTTTAATATTACATTTTTGGCGCAACTCTGTTGGCACTTAGTGTCGAGTAGTGGGTACTGATAATCATACATCGAATTACTGAAATATGGGTGTGTAATGATTGGTATAACTTTTTTTGGTATAGTAACATTTGATATAACAACATTTGGTATATTTTTAAAGGATATAATCACTCATTTGACATAATTAACATTTGGTATAACCACAAAAGATCTACTTTTATTTTGTATAATCATTATTTCGTATAACATTTATTTATAATAACCGCTATATGGTATAACTATCTATTGATATACGACTAGTATAATATAACTAGCAAACAGTATAAAACATTTCATGAATTAATTTTATTCTTTTTTTAAGGGATCACAGTTCTAACCTAACCTAACCTACTTTTCTGACAGTAGATGTGTTTAAGGGTCACAGTTCTAACCTAACCTAACCTATTTTTCTGGTAGCAGCGCGTTGTGTGTAGGGGGCACAGTTCTAAGCTAATCTACTTTTCTGGTAAATGATGGATCTAATTTATTGTAAAAATTTTTTTGAATTAATTTGTGTTATACAATTTATTTATTATCGGAAATAAGCATTATACTAAAAGTATGTTATAATAAATGTTTTTCGAAAAAATGATGATTATATTAAATAAGAATTATACAATTTGTTAGTATATTATTTGTTGTTATATGATTCAATAATTATATCAAATGATCGTTATAACGACTAAAAATATATCAAAAAAAGTTATATCGATCGATACGCACCCCTGAAATATATATTTAACTGTGTAACTGGCTCCAAATGTACCTAGAAATGTTAAAGTAATGTTTATCTTTTATCGTTTTCACCATTTTTGGGCTAGTGTAAATCATTCCCGCTCCCAAAACCCCGATGTATGCTGATAATTTACGCTATTTGACGCGTGATTGACGCATAATTGTCGCTAGATGTCACTACAAATAACTTGCATTTACTGATGTATGGAGTTACTACTCTTCCCTTAACTTATTCCTCTATGATTCTAATTGATATTCAAATTTTCCTCAGTTATAATTTTGCTTTTCTATGGAAGTGAAACTTCACGAAGGAACGATCTCACGGCGTTCGAATTCAGAAAATTGTCACTGAAAATAATAGGCAATTCACCGTTTTCAATCGGTATTTTAGTGACAGTGAGACTCAAAAATCGGCCCCCAGGCGCCAAATCAGAGTTCTGCTGCCATAAAAAAGAAAAATAAACTGTAATCGAAATTACGTAAAGCAATAGGTTTATAACGCTCCATGAAAGGAGAATAAAATATGAAGGGAAAAATAAGTCTCTCCGTTGAACATGGTCTTATTTGTACGGTACAGCGGGGCAATTCGCGACTGTGTGGCAAATGTAACTAGTCCATTTTTAATAACCAGGACCCGACTTTGCCTAGCTATGACAGTATGTTCAGAGAAGTAGGTACCAGTGAAATATAATATTACAATCCGTACGCTCTGAAAAAGTTGTCAATTGCCTGCCATTCAACGTGCTAACAACATTTTTGAGTGTGTTTAGTTAATTATATGTGTGTGTGTTATGTGTGTGTGTGTGTGTGTGTGTATTATGTGTGTGTTTACATCAAAGGGTCTGAACTTGCACAAACAGAACTTACTTTTACTACCAAATAATCATCCACATTCAAATTAAATAGAAAAGCCCCATTAAACTGTCTTGTACATCCATTACCGATAACTGACGAAGTGCGAGACGCGATAACGATCAAAGTTGTCGGAGATAGGAAAACTTCTGCGGGACAACATCCACGGGTATTTGGGAACTACAAGTTTCAGTTTGTGAAAGTGTTGGATAGTTCGTTGAAGCTTGTTGTTAGAGAAATGTATAATGTTACATTTTTTTTTTGAAGTGAGACTTCTTATGCGACTTCCAACTGACAGCGTGTTACGCAGTGTTATGCCAATTACTCAGCGCGTAACATTGTGTCAGTTTCGTTGCGCTGAACGCGACTCACTCATTCTATTTATTCACTTGTTCACTCAGTCAGTGACAGAACAAAATGCCAAGAATGGTTTTGAAGGGTAGATTGGTTGGTTGCAATGTGTGTGTTTTATATTTAGATCGAGTGTAAAATGAGTTTATGTTTGTTTTTAGGGTTCCGTACCTCAAAAGGAAAAAACGGAACCCTTATAGGATCACTTTGTTGTCCGTCTGTCCGTCCGTCCGTCCGTCTGTCAAGACCCTTTTTCTCAGGAACGCGTGGAGGTATGAAGCTGAAATTTATATCAATTACTCAGGTCTACTGTCCCTTGAAGCTGTGAAAAAATCAAACTTCTAAGCCAACGCAATCAAAAGATACAGCCGTTTATGCCGCAAATTTTGACACTTGCAAGGGAATCAAAACCTACAGGGTGCTTCCCGTGAACTCAGAATCTTGAAATTTGGTACGAAGCAACGTCTTATAGCATAGATAAAGGAAAAATTACGAAAACCATAAATTTTTAGTTACATCACATAATATATTTTTTTTTAATAATTGTAAACCTTGCAGGTTTGTACGGAACCCTCGGTGCGCGAGTCCGACTCGCACTTGGCCGGTTTTTTAAATTATTTGAGCAAATAGCAATGTAAAATAATTAAAACAGTAAAAATATGGGCGTAACTAAACGCAAAAACGTGATGGTCACTTGGCAAAAAATGTTTCTGAGGTTATGTTAGGAAGTTTCACTTCTTCCGCGCGGAGGGACTCCACGCACAGTTTTTGAAGTGTCACTTCTAATGCGACTTCCAACTGAGCGCGTAACACTCAGTCATTGACACTTTGCGTGAAATACCGCTCACTTAGCGCGTAACATTCTGCGTAACATTCTGTCAGTGTTGTTACGCTCAACGTCTCACTCATTCCATTCATTCACTCAGTCAATGACAGAACAGCAATGAATTAGAATGTGTTTTATATTTCGATCGGCTGCAAAACGAGTTTATGTTTGTTTTTTAAATAATTTGAGCAAATAGCAATGTAAAATAACTTAACGCAAAAACGTGATGGTCACTTGACAAAATGTTACTGAGGTTATGTTACGAAGTTTCACTTCTTTCGCTCAAAGAGACTCCGCGCAATGTTTTTTAGGGTTCCGTAGTCAACTAGGAACCCTTATAGTTTCGCCATGTCTGTCCGTCCGTCCGTCCGTCCGTCCGCGGATAATCTCAGTAACCGTTAGCACTAGAAAGCTGAAATTTGGTACCAATATGTATATCAATCACGCCGACAAAGTGCAAAAATAAAAAATGGAAAAAAATGTTTCATTAGGGTACCCCCCCTACATGTAAAGTGGGGGCTGATATTTTTTTCATTCTAACCCCAACGTGTGATATATTGTTGGATAGGTATTTAAAAATGAATAAGGGTTTACTAAGATCCTTTTTTGATAATATTAATATTTTCGGAAATAATCGCTCCTAAAGGAAAAAAAAGTGCGTCCCCCCCCCTCTAACTTTTGAACCATATGGTTAAAAAATATAAAAAAAATTACGAAAGTAGAACTTTATAAAGACTTTCTAGGAAAATTGTTTTGAACTTCATAGGTTCAGTAGTTTTTGAGAAAAATACGGAAAACTACGGAACCCTATACTGAGCGGGGCCCAACACGCTCTTGGCCGGTTTTTATTTTATTGACATGACCATTGACGCTGCTGCTTATCTTAAACTAAAATCAATTGGAGAATTTGTAAAACGTTGATGTAAAAAGGACACCGAGATAATAAGTAACTTTTAAAGTATAATATGTTTCTCAAGAATGTTGTTTGCAACCGTGAGACTTTTAATCATAGAGTACGGAGTACACACTTGACAGAGTAACATACACGTTTTACTTCAAACACAGGATGTCGTGTCTGTATCAAATTACTTTATTCTATAGCGACACCCCGCCTTTACATGTCGAGAGCGCGACGCATTGAGCCGAAACATGTCGAAGATTATAACCACCAGATAGATTCATGTCTGAACCAAAACTTTATTCTATAGCCAGATTATAACCACCAGATAGTTCATGTGAACCAAAATTATTAAACATACAAAATAAGAATAATTTGGCTTTCAATGTAAATACCCGTGTGGTGACGGGTTAAGAATTTCACCACCGCCTTTCTTCCCGTGGGTGTCGTAGAAGGCGACTGTGGGATATGGGTTAAATTGTGGCGTAGGCGAGAGGCCGGCAACCCGTCACTGCAATGTCACGGTTTCGTTTTCTTTCAACCTTATTTGCCAGGAGTGGCAAGTAACTTTAGCAGTTTCATGTGCTCTGCCTCAAATTATTGAAACAGGCGTGATTGTATGTATGTAAATACATAATTTAATAATTTATAAGGTACAGCGGGGCAAATCTCAACTGGAGGGGGGGCTTGCAACTGATCCATTTTTTCCACACTATGATGTTGAATTCTACATAATATATACACTAACACGCCTACCATTATGAAGCTGGTGGACCCTCTATTTAATAATGCAAACATTGTAAAACATGGAAAATGACAGCTATAGTTGAGCCTTACGTCCCACTGTTGCAGTTCCCAAAATGTATTTTTTTTGTATTGAAGTGCAATCAGAAAATGCTGCTTTAAGATAAGCAATCTCAAGTAGAGTATAGATTTGCCGTATGGTTGACTAGTAGGAATTGCTTTAAGAAATTAAATCATAAAACTGTGATCTATTTTTTTTTCATTATGATACTATTAACTTGTATTCTCTGTTTCTATCCTATTGTATGTATCCACTGAACACGCGTGCCATTTAATTAACCAGTGGACACTCTAATAATGCAAATATTGCAAAAAATTAAAAAAAAAACAGTTGTATTTGCCTCCAGTCAAAATTGCCCCGATCTGAAGGTATAACCTCGTATCTATTATAGTATGAATTGATTGAAGGAACAATAAACCGCGAAATAAGTTAAATTATCATGCTGCATCTAGTGGGTGTATATCTACGGTGTCAAATTACGCTAATCTGTAATGGGGGTAGAATGTAGTGAACGGAATTATATACGTGAGTTATTTAGAAATTGTAGAGATAAATGCTATTTTTTATACTACATGGGTAGAAAACTAAAAGTATACATTCCACTTGATGGTAAGTAGTCTTCATAGCGTATAACTACTAGCAGTTCTGTAACGATCGTGAATGTTAATGCTGAATAGTTTGATTAATCTTTTTTATACGAATAATGTCGTCAAGGGCATTATTGAAAAGTGATATATTTGTAAGGTGCATTAGGGTAATTTCGAAAGTCGCATAAAAAGCACCATTAAAGTCCACCGGACTGTTGTAAATTTAATTAAGATAATTAAGTTAATTATTAAGTATAATTTAGCTCTTAGTGTATTTTAATTTAATTAATTTAATGTATTCTAATTTTAATTTTAATAATATAATTATGATTCTATGTTGGTCGCAAAATAAATAAATGAAATGAAATGAAATTATTTCCATCATATCAAGACTTTATCAAGATTCCTATTTCGACATTACCCGAGCATTTCTGTCATTCTAAATTACCCTAATGCACCTTGTACAATTCCAGTTCACGTTTTAATATTTAGCATTACTAAATTTCAAAAATGTAGGTATTACAAAGATTTTAATACATTTTTGAACCAAAATTATAATTATTACTTGTATAAAAAAAAAAACATTCAGTCGAATTGAGAACCTCCTCCTTTTTTTGAAGTCGGTTAAAAAACTACATTTTGGTATAAAGTAAAAAGTTTTCTAGCTTTACAACTTTGTCCTGTTTTTATGTTTCAAAATATAATTTTAATACACAGACAGTGATTAAAAGTTTCTTACAAAAAACAAAACTTCAAAATATTTGCCTCAAAGACTTTTAAACGAAAGTTTCTTAAACGAGCATTAAAAGTGTTAATCAAGTAGTAGTTAAGGCTTTAACGAAGGAGGGAATGCAAGACTACGGGTTGAAAGTTTTTGTAGAATCTTGGGAGATCAGAGCACGTAGCCAAATGCACAAAAGCCTAAGATAACATCGTTATCGTAGCTAAGCTATCTCCTTCGCTCTTCCGTAGCTTCGTGAAAGAGCCAGAGTGCGTTGCGATTGGCATCTAGAGTCAACGATAGTCTATGTTATTCGTTTTTAAATAGTTATTTTAGAGCCTATTTATTTTACACTGTGGGAGCGCCTAAGCATTTCAGTACATTAAAATAAAATAAATAAATAAATATTATAGAACATCCTTACACAGATTAAGTAAATAGGTTAAGTTATAAGCATAAAAATGAGCGCTAACTCGCCATCAAACGTCATAGTTTGGCGAGATATATAAAATTTGTAAAAGTGTACATCGTCACTACTTTTTAAAAAACTTGTATCTTCGTCTGTCAATGAAAAGAAAATTGTAGTAAGTATGTATGGAATGCATATAGACTTACTGCGTTTTAACTTTGTGGAACAGCGTGAGATACGAGATGTTTTAAAAGTAGTGACGACATGTTGTTCTGAATAATAAATTTAAAAAAAAAAGATTGACTGTCCCACGGTAAGCTCAAGAAGCCTTGTGTTGTGGTTACTCAGACAACGATATATTTAATATACAAATATATCCAAAAACATCCATGACTCAGGAACAAATATCTGTGCTCATCATACAAATAAATGCCCTTACCGGGATTTGAACCCGGGACCGCGGCTTAGCAGGCAGGGTCACTAACCGCAAGGCCAGACCGGCCGTCAACCTACCCTACCCTACGTAACGTTGCGGTACGTATTTGATTAGCATGCTGAACTGTATGCAATTTATGCAGTCCGCAATGTAACTAGAATCGCATGAGAGTTCGCTTGTCGTGTTAATGGACCCTTAGTAATAGACAGTAGTTAGTAAATAATTTTAAAGATTGTTGAATGTACAATAATAGGCTAGTTTCCTATACTTAAAAAAGTATTTTATGCAGTGTACGAAGTAAAGCACCACATAATTAGAAGAAATATATGGACAGTAGCTATGCTTAAAAATATTTTTTATTTAATAAGTCAAAGAGAAAGATATACTTAAAGTAAATGAATTGACTGTGACGTCACTCCTTAGACTCAGTATTTCATAGTATTTAATTCCGTATTAGCACATCGTTTTGACAGTTCTTAAAAAGAAGCTGATTTGACTAGTAGGAAACTAGTCTATTGTATTTACATGCTGCGTTTTTTTCTTGACGCAATACCATTTTTGTCTTTTGATTTTTCTATGCAAGTTTGTTTCTACTATTTGTTTCCTTATCTATCGGATGTTGCATGCAGTTGTTACACTTTGTCAACTTCAGTTAATTTTTTTTTTTTTTTTTACTTGTCATTTTAAATTTGGTATTATATAATACGTAAATAACACAGGCAACAAATAGTTGATGTTTAATTCATTCAATCCTTTATCGCAACATGTCCTAATCCTTATAGTATCATCAACATGAGTTCGGTCTCCTAAAACTTACTTCGCAATGGCACAAAACTGGTAACCACAACACTTCACTTCGCACAAATAAATGTTGTACTTGCACTTCATATAGGATATGAATCCTTTGCACGATGTATCAGTATCGGAAAATGTCGCCAGCATCCGTTTTACTACGTCTAATTGAAGTTTAGACTAGCTATGAAGTTTTAGTATGTGAATTTGTCTCCTTCATCCTAAAATAAATACTTATCTCAAAGTTTGACGACCGGTCTGGCTCAGTCGGTAGTGACCCTGCCTGCTAAGCCGCGGTCCTGGGTTCGAATCCCGGTAAGGGCATTTATTTGTGTAATGAGCACAGATATTTGTTCCTGAGTCCTGGATGTTTTCTATGTATATAAGTATGTATTTATATATTTAAGTATGTATATCGTCGCCTAGCACCCATAGTACAAGCTTTGCTTAGTTTGGGGCTAAGTTGATCTGTGTAAGGTGTCCCCAATATTTATTTATTTATTTATATATTTTCTTTGTCCTTACCGTCGTAGTTATTATTTTGGAATTTGAAACTATAACTTAAACCATTTTTAATTAATCCCAAAGTAAGGTACGAGTATTTAAGTGATTAATAAGATTTATAAAGGATTATAATTAATAGGAGGTAGGGCATAGCGAATGATATTCCGCTTTGTGTGGTAGGGCACAGCACAGCGGATATCGTCTCGCTCGAATCTAGAGCAAAGCCCAACTGGGGTAGTACCTCCGCCTTACAGAAGACTGCAGCCAAATAGCACTAGACCCTACTCATAGTGTTGTGTTCCTGTCGGTGAGTAAGGCTGCCAGAGCTCAACGAGGGTGCGGTGTGCTGATGACGGGAGGTCTTACGGAACTAACTTGTTCCGTTTATTGTCCTTTGAGTTGTCGGCAACCCGAACCCTCCTTAGAACTTGTACACTCCTTTTTGCTGTGTACTTAACACAGCAAAAGGGAATGTACACGTTTCTAATGGGGTGGCAACGCGCATGTGACACTGTTTGAGTTGCAGGCCTCCATAGGTTACGGTGACCGCTTTACATCAGGCGGGCCGTATACTTGTTTGCCACCGACGTAGTAAAAAAAAAAAAATTATAGCTTTAAATAGAAAGTTTTCGGATCTTTAAGTGTTTTAAAAGTAGGTGTCACAAAGCTTTTAAATCTTAATTAAACAGACGGACAGAAAGGTAGGATTAAACCCTTATTAAAACGTCCTTAATTGAAACGTAACCCATTTTCTTAATTCAATATAGGTACCTATTTTAATTGAAATAATAATACTTCTAATTCGTTTGACAAATATAACAAATTAAAAGGTATTTTCCGGTTTGTTTTGTTAAAAGGTATTTTCATGTTTAGGCTGGAATGTAGGTAATTTATTTTAAATGTACTCAAGACTGACACGAAATAAAATAATGAGTACCAATAACATATTTAATTTATTTATTAAAAACACTTAAATAAAAATTCCATACGTTAAATATAATAAACTAGGCAATTAAAAATAAAACTAAAAATCTGATACTGGCAGCATTTCCTCGCTGAATTGCAATACGTATACGTTGAGCGAGGAAGCTGCCAGCTCTTTTGTCCCCCGTAGTATCAGTCAGCCGCTTCGCCAAGTCCTTGTACAAAATCTGGGCGCCCGGGCCCCACGGACCGAGGGTCTCGACGCCAAAAGCAACAAAGTTGTAACATAACATTAAAATTAGATAACATTAGATATAAAAAGCTGTCGGATTTCTCTTTAAGGCTTCAATTTTATTAAAACTATTAACAACATAATATGCCTTCTTGACAATAATTATATATTTCTGGTCAGGCTTTACCTAATCGACACAAGTTACGAATTTCCTTTCCGCACGTGTATCATACGACGTTATTCAGTACAGATGGCCCTCCGAAGTTTTGGTCTGATAAGAAATCAACCACTTTGCACACTAATGCGGGCAAAAAGACCATCTGCAGCATCAGAACCTTTATTGTTCAGTTGCATGTTAATAATAAGCAATATAGTTGATTGTAGCCAATAAGCCTAACATTGTGATAATAGATCGACCGCAACACCGGGCCGTGCTCGTCGACATCACCGTCCCCCATGATGAGAATCTCGTGAAAGCCGAGAAGGACAAGTCCAGTAAGTACCTAGACTTGGCTCACGTGATTACCGCCATGTGGGATGCTGATTCGACGATCATTGTTCCGATAATCGTTTCAGCGAACAGTCTCATAGCGAAGAGTTTCGACCAACATCTTAAGACACCTTCGATAGGTGGCTAGATCAAGGGCCAGATGCAGAAGGCGGTGATCTTGGACAGTGGACACGGAGCGGCTAGTCCGACCATTCCTCTCTTTGCAGCCCTAACCACTGGCAGCTTGGGCCCTGCGCACTGCGGGCGGCACCCTAGGTTAGGTTTTTTATAATGTGGTTATATATTTTGTATTGTTTTGTAAGTGATTTTGTATTTTATTACTTTTATAATCATATAAAATGCCTAAAAGATCAATATAGTTGTAAGTATTTAGTTCATAAGATTTGCTACTTTCTGTTTATGTAGATGGTTTCTGCAATAAACGTTTTTTTATTCTATTATTATTATAATTATAATACATATTGGGTAAGAGATATACAGACAGAAATGCCAGCTTTCTTCAGCCCTAGGCGTATTAGGTAGTTGTGGTTGATATAAAGTTTCACTTGCGTTTTCCTATACGTTCCACACCAATGGTCTGGATAAGTAAAGTTATCGTACTTGAGGTCAAATACCCGGTAGGGACAATAAGTATTTAGAGTTCTTTAGGAAATAGTTAGGGAATAGGGAGTAGTTTAGGAGGTCGGCAACGCGCATGTGACACCCCTTGAGTTGCAGGCGTCCATAAGTTACGGTGACCGCTTTCCATCAGGCGGGCCGTATACCTGTTTGCCGGTGGTGGTGACGTGGTATAAAAAAAAGTTTTTTTTTGCAAAAAAAAATTTTTTGGCCCAAACTTTTATCGCTGACTGTACCTACTATTTTTCTTTCAACATTCATCTACTGCTCTCCGAGACGTTTCTAAAAACCCCTTACTCGATGGGGATACGACGTTTCATAACAGATTCCCAAGATTCCTTTTTCGCAATCACCCGAGCATTTCTGTGATTCGAAATTACCCCATTGCATTTATTTTCTTGTAAGGTCGAAATTTCGAAAGGTCATATGTACTGAAAAACGTCGTACGATACACGTGCAAAGAGAAGAGGAACAGGTGCTAGCTTTATTGTTGATTTTAAGTTAAAAAACTGGCCAAGAGCGTGTCGGGCCACGCTCAGTGTAGGGTTCCGTAGTTTTCCGTATTTTTCTCAAAAACTATCAAGTTCATAACAATTTTCCTATAAAATCTTAAAGTTCTACTTTCGTGATTTTTTTCATATTTTTTAAACATATGGTTCAAAAGTTAGAGGGGGGGGACACTTTTTTTTCCTTTAGGAGCGATTATTTCCGAAAATATGAATATTATCAAAAAACGATTTTAGTAATCCCTTATTCATTTTTAAATACCTATCCAACAATATATCACACGGATTGCAATGAAAAAAAAATCACTCCCCACTTTACGTGTAGGGGGGGTACCCCAGGGACCGGACAACCCCTTCCGCGCTACAAGCCTTTCATTGGGAATCCCTAACGTAAGGACGACCCAATCGAGAGACTCTCCCTTTCGAACTGCAAGCCCATTCATTTGACTAGCCCTTACAAAAAACTAAGCAAAACAATAAAGCTAGCCCTGTGCATTGGCTTAGCGCTATCCGATACGGCTTGCAATCCTTTAATAAGGGTTACCCTTATTTTAAGCGCTATTTATAAGGCTTTCCCTTTTGTTAAAGCGTAGTCGAGCCTTGCGTAAAAGAGACAGGATTATGAATCTAAGCTATTGTAAGAACAGGAAGGAAAATGCGCTGTTGCCACTCCGCACTATGCGCCTCATTTTTAATTTTGCAACGAAACGTTTTCGTTGGATAAAAGTAGAACACGGCTAGAAATTATTTTTAATGAACTGGGAGACAAGGGACTGATGGATCGCCTGATGGTAAATGATCATCGTCGCCCATAGATCAGTATGTATGTTCGTACGTATGAATGTATGTAGGTATGTATGAATGTATGTAGGTATGTATGTATGAATATAATTATGTAAATATGTATGTATGCATGTAAATATACAGTGTTGGCCGAAAATCAATACAATTAACCATTAACATTACACATTGAAAACGTTAATTGCCAACATAAAAACAAGCCGTTTTCGTCATCCAACTCGCCTTGATGAGTTAATTGGGTGAGCAGTTCCTAAGATAGAGCTGATGCTGAACCCTGGCTTTTCCCAGGGGAACGCGGGTTTGGTTTGACATAGGCAAGCGCTGTTTTCGTCATCGGACTTGTTTTGATGAGTACTTGAGTGAGCAGTAACTAAGGTAGAGCTGATGCTGAACCCTGGCTATTCCTAGGGGAACTCGGGTTTCGTGCAACATAGGCAAACGCTGTTTTCGTCATCGGACTTGTATTGATGAGTACTTGAGTGAGCAGTAACCAAGGTAGAGCTGATGCTGAACCCTGGCTTTTCCCAGGGGAACGCGGGTTTGGAGTAACATAGGCAAGCGCTGTTTTCTTCACCGGACTTGTCTTGGTGAGTACTAGTGTGAGCAGTAACCAAGGTAGAGCTGATGCTGAACCCTGGCTATTCCTAGGGGAACGCGGGTTTGGAGTAACATAGGCAAGCGTTATTTTCGTCATCGGACTTGTCTTGATGAGTACTTGAGTGAGCAGTAACCAAGGTAGAGCTGATGCTGAACCCTGGCTTTTCCCAGGGGAACGCGGGTTTGGAGTAACATAGGCAAGCGCTGTTTTCTTCACCGGACTTGTCTTGGTGAGTACTTGTGTGAGCAGTAACCAAGGTAGAGCTGATGCTGAACCCTGGCTATTCCTAGGGGAACGCGGGTTTGGAGTAACATAGGCAAGCGCTGTTTTCGTCATCGGACTTGTCTTGATGAGTACTTGAGTGAGCAGTAACCAAGGTAGAGCTGATGCTGAACCCTGGCTATTCCTAAGGGAACTCGGGTTTCGTGCAACATAGGCAAACGCTGTTTTCGTCATCGGACTTGTCTTGATGAGTACTTGAGTAAGCAGTAGCCAAGGTAGAGCTGATGCTGAACCCTGGCTTTTCCCAGGGGAACGCGGGTTTGGTGTAACATAGGCAAGCGCTGTTTTCGTCATCGGACTTGTTTTGGTGAGTACTTTAGTGAGCAGTAACCAGGGTAGAGCTGATGCTGAACCCTGGCTATTCCTAGGGAACTCGGGTTTCGTTCAACATAGGCAAACGCTGTTTTCGTCATCGGATTTTTCTTGATGAGTACTTGAGTGAGCAGTAACCAAGGTAGAGCTGATGCTGAACCCTGGCTATTCCTAGGGGAACTCGGGTTTCGTGCAACATACGCAAACGCTGTTTTCGTCATCGGACTTGTCTTGATGAGTACTTGAGTGAGCAGTAACCAAGGTAGAGCTGATGCTGAACCCTGGCTTTTCCCAGGGGAACGCGGGTTTGGAGTAACATAGGCAAGCGCTGTTTTCTTCACCGGACTTGTCTTGGTGAGTACTTGTGTGAGCAGTAACCAAGGTAGAGCTGATGCTGAACCCTGGCTATTCCTAGGGGAACGCGGGCTTGGAGTAACATAGGCAAGCGCTGTTTTCGTCATCGGACTTGTCTTGATGAGTACTTGAGTGAGCAGTAACCAAGGTAGAGCTGATGCTGAACCCTGGCTATTCCTAAGGGAACTCGGGTTTCGTGCAACATAGGCAAACGCTGTTTTCGTCATCGGACTTGTCTTGATGAGTACTTGAGTAAGCAGTAGCCAAGGTAGAGCTGATGCTGAACCCTGGCTTTTCCCAGGGGAACGCGGGTTTGGTGTAACATAGGCAAGCGCTGTTTTCGTCATCGGACTTGTTTTGGTGAGTACTTTAGTGAGCAGTAACCAGGGTAGAGCTGATGCTGAACCCTGGCTATTCCTAGGGGAACTCGGGTTTCGTTCAACATAGGCAAACGCTGTTTTCGTCATCGGATTTTTCTTGATGAGTACTTGAGTGAGCAGTAACCAAGGTAGAGCTGATGCTGAGCCCTGGCTATTCCTAGGGGAAGTCGGGTTTCGTGCAACATAGGTAAACGCTGTTTTGTCATCGGACTTGTCTTGATGAGTACTGGTAAAGCTGATATTGAACTCTGGCTGTACCTAGGGGAACTTAGGTTTGGTGCAACATAGACAAACCCGGTTTTCGTTATAGGCCCTGCCTTTATGAGGACTTGGGTGCGCATTACCCAAGCCAGTGCTGTAGCTGAGACCTGGTGGTACCTAGGGGAACTCAGGTTCGGTGCAATATAAATAAACGCTGTTTTCTGTTCATAGTATGTTTCGTGTGAAATATCTTAGACTCGTCTTTATGACTGGTACTTGGTTGAGTTGAGTAGTACCATAGAATCTGTCAAACTATTTCTGTTGATTGTTGTGAATTCTATAAAGATCGTTTGAAACAGAAATACTTTTCTGGCGGCAATCAAGCATACAGCCCGTCTGATAGTAAATAGTTACCGCAGTCTATGGACGCTTGGAACTCCAGTATTCTCTTTATTCCCTGTGTTAATTACTATTAGTGAAATCGACTGTACTTAATTTTGATATTCAAATGGATATACATACGTATTTTTTTAGACATAAATAAAGTGTTTTATGTATGGCAAATTAATAAATTTGTTCCAACTACTGTTAATATTCACTTCTGGTAGGATTTTTGTTCAGTTAATATTATGTTTTATGCCTAACTTGACATTGCATGAAATATTTCTATATTATAATGCACCGAAACCAGAGTTGCCCTAGATACCGCCAGGGCTCAGCTACAGCGCTGTCTTGGCTATTGCGCACCCAAGTCCTCGTCATGACAAGTCCGATGACGCAAACAGAGTTTGCCTATGTTACACCAAACCCGAGTTCCCCTAGGTACAGCCAGGTTTCAGCATCAGCTCTATCTCGGGTACAGCTCACCCAAATACTCATTAAGACAATTCCAATGACGAAAACAGCGTTTGCCTGTGTTACACTAAACCCGAGTTCCCATAGGTGCAGCCAGGGTTCAGCAGCAGCTGGACTTTGGGTACTGCTCACCCGAGTACTCATCAAGACAAGTCCGATGACGAAAACAGCGTTTGCCTGTGTTACACTAAACCCGAGTTCCCCTAGGTGCAGCCAGGGTTCAGCATCAGCTGGACTTTGGGTATTGCTCACTCGAGTAGTCATCAAGACAAGTCCGATGACGAAAACAGCGTTTGCCTGTGTTACACTAAACCCGAGTTCCCATAGGTGCAGCCAGGGTTCAGCATCAGCTGGACTTTGGGTACTGCTCACTCGAGTACTCATCAAGACAAGTCCGATGACGAAAACAGCGTTTGCCTGTGTTACACTAAACCCGAGTTCCCCTAGGTGCAGCCAGGGTTCAGCATCAGCTGGACTTTGGGTATTGCTCACTCGAGTAGTCATCAAGACAATTCCGATGACGAAAACAGCGTTTGCCTGTGTTACACTAAACCCGAGTTCCCCCAGGTGCAGCCAGGGTTCAGCATCAGCTGGACTTTGGGTATTGCTCACTCGAGTACTCATCAAGACAAGTCCGATGACGAAAATAGCGTTTGCCTGTGTTACACTAAACCCGAGTTCCCATAGGTGCAGCCAGGGTTCAGCATCAGCTGGACTTTGGGTACTGCTCACTCGAGTACTCATCAAGACAAGTCCGATGACGAAAACAGCGTTTGCCTGTGTTACACTAAACCCGAGTTCCCCTAGGTGCAGCCAGGGTTCAGCATCAGCTGGACTTTGGGTATTGCTCACTCGAGTAGTCATCAAGACAAGTCCGATGACGAAAACAGCGTTTGCCTGTGTTACACTAAACCCGAGTTCCCCTAGGTGCAGCCAGGGTTCAGCATCAGCTGGACTTTGGGTATTGCTCACTCGAGTAGTCATCAAGACAAGTCCGATGACGAAAACAGCGTTTGCCTGTGTTACACTAAACCCGAGTTCCCCTAGGTGCAGCCAGGGTTCAGCATCAGCTGGACTTTGGGTACTGCTCACTCGAGTACTCATCAAGACAAGTCCGATGACGAAAACAGCGTTTGCCTGTGTTACAATAAACCCGAGTTCCCCTAGGTGCAGCCAGGGTTCAGCATCAACTGCACTTCGGGTACTGCTCACTCGAGTACTCATCAAGACAAGTCCGATGACGAAAACAGCGTTTGCCTGTGTTACACTAAACCCGAGTTCCCCTAGGTGTAGCCAGGGTTCAGCATCAGCTGGACTTCGGGTACTGCTCACTCGAGTACTCATCAAGACAAGTCCGATGACGAAACCAGCGTTTGCCTGTGTTACACTAAACCCGAGTTCCCCTAGGTACAGCCAGGGTTCAGCACCAGCTGGACTTCGGGTACTGCTCACTCGAGTACTCATCAAGACAAGTCCGATGACGAAAACAGCGTTTGCCTGTATTACACTAAACCCGAGTTCCCCTAGGTGCAGCCAGGGTTCAGCATCAGCTAGACTTCGGGTACTCATCAAGACAAGTCCGATAAAAAAAACCGGCCAAGAGCGTGTCGGGCCACGCTCAGTGTAGGGTTCCGAAGTTTTCCATATTTTTCTCAAAAACTACTGAACCTATCAAGTTCAAAACATTTTCCTAGAAAGTCTTTATAAAGTTCTACTTTTGTGATTTTTTTCATATTTTTTAAACTTGTGGTTCAAAAGTTAAAGGGGGGGGGGGACGCACTTTTTTTTCCTTTAGGAGCGATTATTTCCGAAAATATCAATATTATCAAAAAGCAATCTTAGTAAACCCTTTATTCATTCTTAAATACCTATCCAACAATATATCACACGTTGGGGTTGGAATGAAAAATATTATCAGCCCCCACTTTACATGTAGGGGGGGTACCCTAATAAAACATTATTTTCCATGTTTTATTTTTGCACTCTGTTGGCGTGATTGATATACATATTGGGACCAAATTTCAGCTTTCTAGTGCTAACGGTTACTGAAATTATCCGCGGACGGACGGACGGACGGACAGACAGACATGGCGAAACTATAAGGGTTCTTAGTTGACTACGGAACCCTAAAAAGCAGCGTTTGCCTGTGTTACACCTGAGCAAAGCAGGAGCCTATCATAACTATAAGTATTTGGTATTGAAAATTGAACCTTATTTTATCTACAGCCGTTTCCATCAAACAGAAACGCGCAAATATCACACACAGTGCCGCCGTAGGTAACGATCGTATGTTATTTCGTTCGGAGTAATGTGTGCTTTATGAGCGAGGTACAGGATTTAAACTCGCACGATATGCTATAAGGGAAAGCAAATAAAACCCAATATAAGGCTTACCCTTATGGCGTTAGGCTGAGCCGATGATAAGGGTTTTGAAAGGGTATTGGGCTATTTTAGGTAAGCGCTTTCGTTAGGGCTTTAAAAGCAAAATGAAAGGGTATCGCGTCAAAAGGGTAGGGTAAGTTAAGCCTAACGAAATACCCATACAAAACCCTGTATAAGGGATAGCGGGCCGGTCCCTGGGGTACCCTAATAAAACATTTTTTTTCCACTTTTTATTTTTGCACTTTGTCGGCGTGATTGATATACATATTGGTACCAAATTTCAGCTTTCTAGTGCTAACGGTCACTGAGATTATCCTCGGACGGACGGACGGACAGACATGGCGAAACTATAAGGGTTCCTAGTTGACTACGGAACCCTAAAAAGAAGCAATTTAAGTGATCGCTTACCATCAAGCGACCTGTCTGCTTATTTTCCTTCTATCCCATAAAAAAAATCAATATTATACACAAATAAACTGCCTTACATAATGGAGCAAATCATTTCAAGCCATTTTTAAAAAAAAGTGATTCGGTTGAATATTTTCAAGGTCATTGAATACTTTTCAAGGTCGATTGCATGGGTTTCCCCGTATGTAGCGAAAATGTCGTAGCGCCGCGTAGAGCCCGGTTTCGAAAGTGTTAAACTACGGAACCCTTGACATTTTACTCCATCCCATTCACTACTATCAAACTACCAAATTCACAAATTGATAGCCATTAACTTTCCAAATAGGCATTAGGCCGCGATACGCTAAATTTGGCACAAAGGGCAACGAGGATAGAAAAGGGAAATGCGACCACAACTGATGAATCTATTCAACCTATGAATCGATTGCTAGCGAATATTGAAGACACTGTAAAATTGTGCATTACGATACAAGTACGGATCCCCCCCCCCCCCTCCTTTTTTTTTTTGGTGACTGGTATGCACACCCCTACACAAAAAATGTTAAAGTATTGTCACAGAATAAATAATAATAGTACAAGTACAGAAGGCTCACTCCTTTGATGTTCACAAAATGCCGCCATTCTAAATTCTTACATGCGAGCAGTCGACTTTGAAGTTTATTGCGATGCGCGAAGGTCACCACTGAATGGGCTGCGAACTCGCGGCCGCCGACATGTACTTGTAGCGCGGCGATAAAATCGCGTAGTGAGCCGCCCCAGTATTGTCTAAAAAAACTATTTTTGTTGTACTTAGTTTTTAAAATTCTGTAAATAACTTGGATACTATGAAACTAGGTTTTAGTAAAACTACGGCAAAAATTACGTATAAGATTTTATTTACGATACTTTAAAATAAGACCCCACGTGACATCAGTGGGCTCTTTCACCACAGTAACATTGACACTTGACAGTGATAATTCTGTGCCTATTTCTGGGTTGATAAGTGCAACATTGCTATTCAGCGCCAATATTTTCTTTTTGAAACAATGTACGAAGAAGAAGTGTCACTGTCGAGCGACAATTGTCACCATTGTGAAATAGGCCACAGTATGTGCAATTGTGTATGGTCCACGACACCCTGCACCGATAACATGGTCGCGCGATAAACGATAAAACATCAGGCCGTCTCTATTGCACTTACAAATAGTGCGAAAGAGACAGCCTGATGTTTTATCATTTATCGCTCGACCATACTTGCCTGCCTGTTCAAACTTTCAAACCAGATGACTTGGATTTGATGAAGGCGCTATTCTCCCTCGCACTTGGACTACGTAATAAATGCGTACCTTAAAAACATTCTGTCAAGCGACTGTCACGTTTAATGACTTCTATATTTTTACTGTCTTAAAATATTTTGCTTATAACATTGCTCAAATTATTGGAAAAACCAACATAAACTCTTGAAATTTAATGAAAGTTCAAAAGTTTCACTTCAAAAATAGTGCGTGGAGTCCCTCTGCACGGAAGAAGTGAAACTTCGTAATGTCGAAATAAAAATTGGAATGGGTATTTCGAAATTGGAGTTGGCAACACTGAGCGTTAAACTTTAACGCTGTCAGTTGGAAGTAAGCAACACTGAGCGTTAAACGTTTAGCAGTTAGTTGGAATGGAAGTCACATTAGAAGTTACACTTCAAAATTAAATTTGACGGGAATTTAGTATTGGTACCTGATAGGTACCTACCCTAAACTGGATTATGGTATATTTAATTAAGGATATTTAATTTTGTTCGCGTTGAATTTTTAGGATGTTTTACAGTTCACTACCCGAATTAACTTAGTACCGGAGCCCAAACTGTAAACAAATGCTAATTTACGAAGGGTCTATCCCTTGTTCTGTTTGATGTTTACAACTGATTGACATTTTGGTGTAAAATGCGGGAGATCGCGACATTTTGGGGTAATCCTTTGAATTATAAATAAACCTCATTATTAAACGTGCAGATCATTAAAAGTAAAAAATAAACTAACCAACAATTTTGGCTCAGTGATCCAAAGTGAATCTTGGCCTCCGAAACGAGAAATCGCCATCTGTCCCGATCCTGTGCAGCCTCTTGCCAGTCACTGACTTGAAGCCGACGCAGATCCGCCACCACACTGTCCTCCCAGCGATGCCTGGGTCGACCCAAGAACGCTCTTTTGACAGCCCAATCATTTCCAATTCTAAGTAAGTGACCGAACCAGCGAAGTCTCTGGGCTTTCGTTTCGCCGATGATATTGTGTTTGGCCACTAACTCCTCGATCTCGGCATTTTTCCGGATCCTCCAGGTGCCGTCGTCTCTGAATAGGTCCCAGGCTCTTGCGAAAAATCTTTCTCTCCGCTACCAGAAGCTTTCTTCTTTCAGTATTAGTGACCAGGACTCACAGCCAGACATAAGTATAGGCCGTATGACGGTTTTATATAAAGTAGCTTAGTGTGTTTTTGGTGAGAAGCCTGGTTGGGTAAAATAGGCAAGTACTTCTAAATTCTCATTTAGTATATTGGCAGGCGATCATTAAACCAGTGAGCTGTTGCACCTCAGTGATATTGACTATTTAATTTTCAGGGTGGCTAGCCGAATGGCACAATCGCTCACGAAACGCTCACGAAACAAAGCGCTAGTAGATATCTATCTCTATCGCGCTTGCGTATTGGCGCGACAGAGCCAGCGGCGTATCGCTTTCGTTTGGCGTCGGAGAAATGCCATTCGGCTACGGGGCCTGATTTGATAATGATAAGTAACATTGTTACTCAGCGTCAACACTTCTTTATTTAACAGGCAATGAACGGCCCAGTGTGACTGTCGGGCGGCAATTGTCTTTATTATGAAATAGCCCACAGGCAGATCGTGGAACTTTAGGCATATCGTGAAAAGTGAAAATATTATTCGACTGAATTGTTTCTTATTTATATATGTAGTTGGGTGCGTAGCCGAATGGCACAAACGCTCACGAAACGAAACGCTCGTAGCTATCTATCTCTATCGCTCTTGCGTATTGGCGCGACAGAGCCAGACTACCTTTCGCGGCGTTTCGTTTTCGTCGAAAAGCCGTATTAAAAAATCACGTCAATTCGTCGCGTCGGAGACGGGGCGACGAATTGACGTGATTTTTTAAGTGGAGATAGTTGAAGGGATGGAGAGTGACATACGCTACTTTTTGTCTCTTTCTAACGCGTGCAAAGCCGCGGGCAAAAGCTAACTTTATAAACAAACCAGAAATTCTAAATGGTTTCGAATACCATCGAAAGCGTTCTTCAGAAAGGTCAGGTCAAGAGAACCCTTCACTAGATGGTCGTGCATAAAAATGTTATGAATAACAATGAATATAAATTTCTCACATTATGGAGTACTAGCTTTTGCCCGCGGCAACGCTCGCGTTAGAAAGAGACAAAAAGTAGCCCATGGCACTCTTCATCATTTCAAATATCTCCACTCAAAAAATCACGTCGTTTTGCCGTGAAAGACGGACAAAATAAAATAATAGTTCTATCTAATATCCTATTATAATAACTTGCCGTACTTAGAATAATAGTTTATACCCTGATAGCCTACCTACCGCATTAAATACTTACCCCTTATTCATAAACGTACTTACTCTAAAGCAATCAAGCCGATAAAGTTCGTTTGTCCCTTTCCGATGTATTGTATTGGTGTGATAGAAAAGGACAAACAAACTTTATCGGCTTGATAACTTTAGAGTACGTTTATGAATAAGATGGTTAAAATATACCTTCGAATTTCTTTAAATATATATAAAAATGAATGAAACTAGATTTTATTTTGTACCATCGCCTTAAATTCCAGCGCCCAACAATTTACCTTAAAGTTGGCATTCCATTTGTGATGTGTAAAACTTTTCCTTTCACAAGTTATGGCATGATGCTATTTAGGTAGTGACTATAATTATTAATTGTGTCCTTATAATCAACATTCTTAGCAAAATTGAATTATTTCAACAATAATTTGTGTTATTAACTTATTATTTCGTTTTAATTACAGCATAGTTAAATTAAGAAGATCATACCATCCCATCTATTAAAATGCGACCGCCTAAGAACGCGCATACACTACACCACACATAGATGGCGCCACAAAAAACACCTTGTCGCCATCGATTATTTGTACATTAGCGTTAAGTGTCACTTTGGAGCCTAAACCTATATCAAAAGTGACACTTAACGCCATCCGCAAGTATGTATAATCGAAAGCTACAAGACATTTTTTTGTGGCGCCATCTGTGTGGTATAGTGTACGCGCGTTCTTAGGCGGTCGCATTTTAATGTATGGGATGGTATGATCTTTTTATATTTAATCTGTGGTTACAGTCATCCTGCAATATGTCTAAGACATGGTGCCTATTAGTAGGGGGAAATTAGCTAAAATTACGGCATAATTAATGGAAGGTTTTTTTCAATTGAAATATGTACCTTATAGACCGAAGTTATTTTTCATCAACCCTCCCCACCTCTCCCCCCTCTGCGTCACCCCTCTACCCTCCCTTAAAGTGCCGAAAATGTGGTTTTTCTCGATTTCTGACAAAAATGTTGAAGATACAGAAAAAGCGCTTACGAACAAAGTAATCCTTAATAAATTTACTACAAATCATTCATTAACACTTTGGTTCTAGCACTTATAGTTTTCGCGCGATCCGTCACGAAAGTTGGTCCTTTGCTGCAATTTTCTTTAATGAATGTTAAGTTTTCGCCCAAAATGCTTACGAAATCGTCGAAATTTGTTTGATATGACTAAAATATTGTAACTCATGACTAAAATTACAATTAAGGGGGAAAAATCACTACCATGGGTGGAATTATTATTTTCAACAACTTGTCTCACCTATTACATAGTTAATTTAGTTAATTTTAGTGTAAAATTCGGAATCCTTTGTGAGCTGATAAATAAACATTTTTTATTTTTTATTTATTATTATTTTTATAATTTCCAATATGTCTTGGAATTCCAGTAACTATTTAAGACGTAATATTTTCACGGTAGTAGTCGCTAGGAGTACCATTGATCCATATAGTATATCTATGACTGGGGATGAGCTTTTGGTAGCTGTTGGTAGAGCCCTGGAGTATCAATCCAGAATCCGTGAGTTCAAGTTCCACCCATGGTAGTGATTTTTCTCCCTGAAATTCATTTTCAGTTTATATTATTTTAGTAATATCAAACAGATTTCGTAAGCAATTTGAGAGAAAACTTAACATTCACTAAAGAAAATTGCAGCAAAGGACCAACTTTCGTGATGGATCACGCGAAAACTAAAAGTGCTAGAACCAAAGTGTCAATGAATGATTTGTAGTAAATTTATTAAGGATTACTTTATTCATACACACTTTTTCTGTATCTTCAACGGTTTTGTCAGAAATCGCGAAAAACCACATTTTCGGCTATTTAAGGGGGGAAGAGGGGTGACGCAGAGGGGGAGGGATGGGGAGGGTTGATGAAAAATAACTTCGGCCTATAATGTACATATCCCAATCAAAAAAAATCTTCCATTAATTATGCCAAAATTTTCATACATAACCTTCCAGAAGCAACATACTATATAGTTAAATGGTCTAGACTATCGTTATTATATCGTGACATGTTGTGACATGTAAAAAGTAATCCGCATTTATATACAATGGTGTCACAGCAAAGCAGACTTCCTGTGCGGTCTCAATACCAGAATAAAATATCTAGCACTAGACACAATACTGCCTTATTCAGTAAAAGCGTACTGGGAATGGCTTGCAAGATATATAATAAGATCCCTGACCATATAAAAACCCAAAACATAAACTTGTTTAAGAAGCAATTGAAAACTTATTTAATAAGTAAAATATATTATTCGATTAACGACTTTTTTAATGACATATAAATAAATTGTTAATCGTATTATTTTAAGTATTTTAATTGATCTGAATTGTATCTTGTTTCTTGAATTATTGTTATATATTCTGTAATTTCTTTTCTCTTATTTAGTGTTGTGACTTCATCTGTTTATATTTGTAAGAATTTAATATGTACCTTAACTAGTTATAAGTTAGGATATTCATATTTTGTACGCCCATAGGCAGAACACAGAGGCTCTCTATGCATGTACTTATATTAAGACCGTTTTAACACCTGTGTTATACAAATAAATATTATTCTATTCTATTCTATTCTATTCTATTCTATTCTATTCATGTTTTGGGTCATTTAGACCCGTCTTCAGGCATCAGTCACATCAGCATTTTGTGTATGAGAAATCGCACTCTAGTATGAACATGCGCACGCTATCAGCTTTCCGATGCTTAAGCGTCTTCATGCTAACAAGCGATTTCTTATACATAAAATGCGGCTCGATACTGATAAATGTGACCACCCTAGGAGTGCTCGCGGCAGCTACACTCCTATATGCCTGAAAACGGGTCTCCTAAATGGCCCGAAACATGTCGCAACAGCCGCGATATAATAACGTGAGTACAACCATTTATTGACTATTTGAAGATATCTCATGAAAGTTTAGCACCTAACTTTGCATCCGGTTACCTATCATCCAAATAGTATATTCTATCTTTGGTATTAATGAAGAATGCCCTACAAATTACAACCATACTAATTAGTAACCTTCATCCGTGAGCGCAACATCGGAATCAGAACACGAACAAATTTGCCTCAGCATAATTTCCTTCACGCGGCCTGATAACTTTTGCCCTTAATAAATCGCGTGGTAATTTCGCTTTTTTCTCAGATACTATCTACAGAAGATAGATACAAAGAACTATTATTTAATTATATATTTCGATAGAAAAAACAAGTTACTTAAAATCTATTGGTTTAGGGTCTATTGGGTTGAATTGTGGCGTAGGCGAGAGGCTGGCAACCTGTCACTGCAATGTCACAGTTTCGTTTTCTGTCAACCCCTTATTTGCCAAAAGTGGCACTGAAACTTGAGTAGTTTCATGTGCTCTGCCTACCCCTCAATGGGATACAGGCGTGATTGTATGTATGTATGTTAGGAGCCGAGCGTGTCAGATTTTGTACTGAAGTTGTCACTTGCCTGTGTGTTCATAATTATTGTGTTGTTGCAATTAAATATCACGTAACGAGGAGGCTGAATTTTTATGTTTGTGTTGACTTTAACTAACAAGAATTGACGGCCGAAAGCTGGAAGCTGTGAGTAAAGACGAAAAACTCAGTGGATTTGACTGTTTGTTTGACATGATAAGTAGATACTTTTGCTTGATATGAAATCTGTGAATAGATAGATAGACTATGTGAAAGATGATATGAAAGTAAAACAACTATTCTCTTGATGAGATGATCTGAAATAAATGGGATATAACAACAAAATTAAAATTTTGAAAAAAAAAAACCCCGACCGCGACATACATAGTAGACCGATTTTCATGAAACATGGCTAAGAACACTTCCGACTAAGTCAGCTTTCAGACAAAAAAAAAACTAAATCTAAATCGGTTCATCCGTTCGGGAGCTACGATGCCACAGACATACACACACACACACACACAGACAGTCAGATAGACAAACAGAGAGACAGACAGACAAACAGACAGACACGTCAAACTTATAACACCCCGTCGTTTTAGCGTCGGGGGTTAAAACTCAAGTGAATTGATGATGAGATAAATAGATAGGTAAAATCTTCACAGTACATAATACAGTACTTTATTTCCGGATTAGTACTTTACTTGTCACTTCCTCTTTTCTGCACTCGTATCGTAATGTACTACTTATTTATATTGATTTAGACTAACAACGATTTGCACTCATAATTTTAGAACAAACAAATGCAAGCAAATGTAAGCGTGAAAAACCACCGAGGGACACACCGGCTGATGTCGTGAGTGTTGTGTGTAGGCAAAGTGACAACCCTAGCGCAAAAGTGAATAATCAATAACAAGTGCGGGTAGTTCGAGAAACTCGCGCGGCTAGAAGATGTTGATGCAATTCCTCGCCAGTCTACCCGTGACCACGAACATAATGTGATGTTCGAAACGTCGGGCCAAATATAAATGTAAGTGTTTACGCGATTAAGTCCCGTTTTGTTCTAAAATTATGTACTACTTATTTATTTATATTCTCGACCACTATAACCAAGCGCATTTGCCAAAAATCAAGAGATAAAAATAAACCTCATAAATACTGATACAAAACATTTACAATTTACTGAAGGCCTGATCCTGCCTCTCCTAAATCATTACGTATAAAGGTGCGACCACACCGCTGCTTAAAATAACGGCGACGGTACAGCAAAAGGGAGTGTAAAGTTTCTAATGGGTTGACAACGCGCATGTAACACTTCTTGAGTTGCAGGCGTCCATAGGTTACGGTGACCACTTTCCATCAGGCGGACCGTGTGGTTGTTTACCACCGACTTAGTATTAAAAAAACGCGCGACGTGTCCCATACGAAAGTCACTGCATTTCCGTACCGTCTGTGTATTTTGATCAGCGGTGTGTGGAGTACGCGGTAAAAACGGTACTGATAAGATGCGTCACTGCGATTCCGTACCGTCGTCGTTTTTTGAGCAGCGGTGTGGGGAGCATGCGGTAAAATCGATAAACGGTACGGATACAATGCGTCACTGCGATTCCGTACCGTCGCCATTTTTTAAGCAGCGGTGTGGTTGCACCTTTAGGGTAAAATTTGTGTAACGTGGAGATGAAAGGAGGAACGGGAATTTTCATGTATATACGCGATACTTATAGCTTACACTCTCCTATGTTAATAAGCTCACGAGAACTCAACAAATCGTTTTTTTTTTAATAAAACCTTAATCAAATTGTCCATTGAAGGAGGAAATAATTGTGCTCTTTCCGTAACGAAGAGATTTAATATGATATTTAATATACTCTCAACATACTCGTATTTTCCATGGGGAAAAGACTGAGAAAAAAATGATTGACGCTGATAATTGACTGACTGGGTCACATAGTCGAGAAACATACCCTTTTATTTACTCTAGTAAAGTAGGTATAGTTAATCATGCGGTGTAAGAACTACATTAAAATACAACTTAAATAAAATAAGCTAACAAAATTAGTCATCTATTTTAATTTCATCATTTTATGCCATTGTAACAAGTTTTATGGATTTTAGCTCTTAAACCGTCGGACAGACTATAGTAGTAATTACAAAATTATATTTTAATCATGACGTTCTTGCCAAAGAACTACATTACAACATTTACAATTAGTAACCTCATTTTTGAAAGTTAAACGTAACAAAATGTATGTCAACAGAACTCATCTCAGTATTTTAATTTCATCATTTTGTCACTCTTGTCGGTAAATTAAGGTTATAATCAGTTTTATTCGTAAGTTAAGCCATAACTTCATAAAAATTAGATAACAATGTTAAAAATATTTCAACCAACTTTAAATATGAAGTAGTATAGAGACAAAGATTGAGTTCAGTAGGTGAAAGTACAGACAAAATCCATAAAATTGCGTCAGTTTTCACAAAATTAGGTAAGAAACAATAGCACTTTCCCTCTGTAACCAAAAATTGGTTAAAAGTGTTATAATCTTCGGTTTTGACTCAAATGAAGTATGAATTTGGCCGCACCATGACCGTAACATGAATGGAGATATCGAGAGCTGAGCACAATACAAACATTGGGGGTAGACTATTAAAAAAAAAACCAGCCAAGAGCGTGTCGGGCCACGCTCAGTGTAGGGTTCCGTAGTTTTCCGTATTTTTCTCAAAAACTACTGAACCTATCAAGTTCAAAACAATTTTCCTAGAAAGTCTTTATAAAGTTCTATTTTTGTGATTTTTTTCATATTTTTTAAACATATGGTTCAAAAGTTAGAGGGGGGGGGACGCACTTTTTTTCCTTTAGGAGCGATTATTTCCGAAAATATTAATATTATCAAAAAACGATCTTAGTAAACCCTTATTCATTTTTAAATACCTATCCAACAATATATCACACGTTGGGGTTGGAATGAAAAAAAATATCAGCCCCTACTTTACATGTAGGGGGGTACCCTAATAAAACATTTTTTTCCATTTTTTATTTTTGCACTTTGTTGGCGTGATTGATATACATATTGGTACCAAATTTCAGCTTTCTAGTGCTAACAGTTACTGAGATTATCCGCGGACGGACGGACGGACGGACGGACGGACGGACAGACAGACATGGCGAAACTATAAGGGTTCCTAGTTGACTACGGAACCCTAAAAACACTGCGTGGAGGCCCTGCACGCGGAAGAAGTGAAATTTCGTAACATAACCTCAAAAACATTTTGTCAAGTGACCATAACGTCTTTTCTTTTAGATACCTACGTCCATCTTTTTACTGTTTAAATATTTTACATTGTTATTTGCTCAAATTGAAAAAAAAAACAAACTCATTTTTTATTCAATCAAAATATAACCTAACACAAAATTTCGAAAGGGGAATCTTGATATGATGGAAATAATGGTTATTTTTATGCGAATGGCATTTCTCCGACGCCAAACGAAATTACGCCGCTGGCTCTAATACGCAAGCGCTAGAGATAATAATAGCGCTTCGTTTCGTGAGCGTTTCGTGAGCGACAGAGCAGATAAAAGCCTGCGGCGAATAGTTTTGACTAATGATGGACAAATTGGACAAACAAACTTCATTATGACTTAAAAAAACACATGTATATCTAGTAGTATTTTTTTTAACAAATCACAGAAAAATGGGAAAAAATTACGATTCCTGTGGTACTATTTTTTTCAATTTTTTCCTGTAATATTTTTATATTTTAGTTATATTTATATTTTAGTTATATTATATTTTAGTTGTCACAGCGGACCCCAGGATCCCAAGAGCCGTGGCAAATGCCGGGATAACGCAAGGAGGAATTAATGCGCATGTTTATTTACAATATTTACTACGTATTTTTATACGTAGTAAACCACCATTCCTCCTCCTTGCGTTATCCCGGCTTTTGCCACGGCTCATGGGAGCCTGGGGTCCGCTGTGACAACTAATTCCAAGATTTGGTATAAACATGCGCAAACTCGTATTCATAAAATAGTACATTACATCAGAGGCCGGGAAAATGAGGATTTCCGGCCAAGTGGGTATATACGGCCGAGCGAGCGTGCGAGCGAGGCCGGATAGGGATACGAAGCCGGGAATCCGTTTTCACGCCGAGGCATGTATAGTGCTTTTCTCAAACATACAATGAAATAAAAAAAAATGCTCTAAAGGACAATATTTTATAAAAAAAAGTTACTTTGCAGGCCTAGGCCTACAAAATAATATGAAATCCCTTTACAGTCCTCTCGAGTTGTTGCGCCCAAAAAGCGATACTTCCCAGCCCATTTTAAGGAACGTAAAGACAATATTTCATTGCATGTTTGAGAAAACTTGTTTTTCATCTCCGGGAGATATTCGTAAAGCATAGTTATTTTCGCGTCGAGGAAATTTTCAATTATTTCACAAAGTATCGCGGAGCATTGAAAGTGACTGCGCGTAGGCACGCAACGCCGCTTAAGTTTCACTGCGGGCAAAGAGTAGGTATAAATTATAGAGGCGACACTGTATTGTTAATGAGCCTAACGCTCTGCAATAACTTTTAAACGGTTTATAGTACTTAGCTTTATATACTCGTAAACGCAATTTTTGCAAACAGAAAATTGCGTAGGTAATGGGTACGTAATGGTTATATTTTTAGTGAGTTTTTGTCCATTTAAAAAAATGACATATAAAGACAGCATTTTTTTTTTCAATTTTATCCTTTGTATCAGTTCGTTTTTTTTTTCTTCATCATGTATAATTTTTCTTTTTTTTTTAGATGTAGGTACTTTAACACTTAGAGACTCTATACATCTCTAACATCTCTTATTAATCATAGTAGCTTTGTATTTTGTATAATTTATTGAAATGAATTTCCATAGAGTAGGTACCTAGTCTGTTAATGTTTCTTTTTTGTCCGTCCGTCCGTCCGTCCGTCCGTCCGCGGATAATCTCAGTAACCGTAAGCACTAGAAAGCTGAAATTTGGTACCAATATGTATATCAATCACGCCAACAAAGTGCAAAAATAAAAAATGGAAAAAATGTTTTATTAGGGTACCCCCCTACATGTAAAGTGGGGGCTGATATTTTTTTCATTCCAACCCCAACGTGTGATATATTGTTGGATAGGTATTTAAAAATGAATAAGGGTTTACTACGATCGTTTTTTTGATAATATTAATATTTTCGGAAATAATCGCTCCTAAAGGAAAAAAAAGTGCGTCCCCCCTCTCTAACTTTTGAACCATATGTTTAAAAAATATGAAAAAAATCACAAAAGTAGAACTTCATAAGGACTTTCTAGGAAAATTGTTTCGAACTTGATAGGTTAAGTAGTTTTTGAGAAAATACGAAAAACTACGGAACCCTACACTGAGCGTGGCCCGACACGCTCTTGGCCGGTTTTTTGATGAATACTTTTGCTGATTAAATTGTATCTCGTGTTTTTAATGCATGTTAATTATAAGATGTAATGTTTTGAAAAGAAGTGGCCCGCCGAGTTTCTTGCCGGTCCCATAGTGGATACCCCCACCAACTGAGGGGGACTGAAATCTTCTCTGAGGCTGAGGCGTAGGGTTAGAGCCAGCTAGCTTTATTTGACGTTCATAAGCGCATTGTAATATGTCTACTTGGAAAATAAATATTTCATTTCATTTCTTGTGTTCTTCTCTGCCAATTTTGTGATCTGAGAATTTCATATTTACGGAGCTTGGTATGTACCTACTATGTACTTATTTTCGGAAGACGGGCTGTTAATTAATACTTTAGTGGAAGCGAACTATTTAATAAAAAAATATCTCGCAATAATGAATATAAATGCTAACGTAAATACATCGTGTTTTTATTGAATTCCGTTAACTTCGGCATATATCAAAGTCCATTATAGGAAACAGAATGGCATAGTTAGTTTTCTTAAATTTGTATTTTTTTCTAAAAAAAACCATACACCTGCGATATATGTTAACTTCAATTGCTCTTGAGAAACGGGATTTGCGATTAACTACGACATGCCCGTTTCTTAATAGCAATTGAACTAAATTAATTATATCGCAGGTGTATGGTAGGTATTTTTCAGAAAAAAGTTACGTATTAAAAAAAAAAACTAACTATACTATTCTGTTTCCTATAATGGAGCTTACTTTATGGGGAAGTTAACGGAATTTGGTAAAAACACGGTGTATAACTTGAATTTTTTAGAAGTATATTATTCTTATCCTTGATTAGCATTAAGCATTTTTTTAATTTCCCATATTATTAGTAGGTATAATAAGTAAAGTGTTATTCTGAACCTTAACAATTGTACCTATTTTCGCATCTGTTGCTTGTCTCTTCTTTTCCAATACGTTTGTTACTTTCTAGAGCAATCTCAGAAAGATTGGTATTCTTGAAACTTGTGACCGATATCTTTAAATTATGATTAGTAATGGGTAGAAATGTAACATAAATATTCATATAAAATTGTAGAGATATACATATAGTACGCTTGTATTTAGGTAAGTATAGTATAAACACGGTGTGACATGAGGAAACCGAAAGTTGTTACTGCGCGTTTCTGAGGGCAAAATAAAGATAAAATGTTATGTGACGTCAAGCAAATTTCGCCAAAAAAAATTATTTGTGTGTATTTCTTTTTTAGTTTTTTTAAATATATTTTGACATAAAAAGTTAATGTCATTCGTGAAAGTCAGTTAAAATAAAAAAAATCTTTTTTTTTTCATTACAATTTCATATTTGCTTCGGAGGTTAAAAAATATTGTAAGTATCACATATTAGAGCCAACTTTTGAGTTTTGATACGAGTCATCATTCATCATTCTCTTGCCCTGATCCCATTATTTGGGGTCGGCGCAGCAGATTTTACTCCTCCATTCCTCTCTATCACCCCTCATTTCCATACTAACACCTTTCACTCTCATATCATTGTTCACACATTCCATCCATCTTTTCTTAGGCCTTCCACTACCGTGATAACCATCCACCTTCATCTTTATCACTCGTTTTATAACATTGCTTTCATCCCTCCGCATTACATGCCCATACCATGTTAATCTGCTTCCTCTCACCTTCTCTCAACTTCCTCTTAACTTTTGATACGAGTACTGACAGATATATTTAAAAATTGCAGATAAAGAGAAGTTACCAAGTAATAATTACCAATTGAGGCTAGTAAAATAAAATAAATAAATAAATAAATAAATATTGGAGGACAACTTACACAGATCAACTTAGCCTCAAACTAAGCAAAGCTTGTACTATGGGTGCTAAGCGACGATATACATACTTAAATAGATAAATACATACTTATATACATACAAAACATCCATGACTCAGGAAAAAATATCTGTGCTCATCACACAAATAAATGCCCTTACCGGGCTTCGAACCTGGGACCGCGGCTCAGCAGGCAGGGTCACTACCGACTGAGCCAGACCGGTCGGTAAAGCATTTAGAAATTACACCAAAGCCTTCAATTATCATACTACTCGAAGTTAAACTCGCGTCGCAACATTGTTAAGGGTAAGTTCCTATTTAAATGACAAACTTTCAAGAGCAGTGAACTTTTTGAAAAGCACTCCGTATAGTGATGTGCTCCGACATTTTCCAGAGAACAGAGAAAATCGGACACGTTCTGGGAAATTTCCGGAAACATTCTCAGGTGCACACTGAGAGAAAATACAACCAGTTTTCATGTTCGTTCAACAAGTTTTTTGGTTAAAATAGCGCCTACGTGCTCTTTGGTTCAAACAAGCTACTTGTCATTTGAATCGGCAATATATTTGAATCAACAAGTCGATATTATAAAAACAACCTGACACATATTGTTTTAAACATACGTTTGGCTGATTCAAATGGATAAACCGCAACAAGTCGAACTTGTTAAATTCACAATGCAAATTTCTCTCAGTGCAGTAGCGAAACGAAACGCCGCGACGAAACATAGGAAATGAAAACGAAACGCCGCGAAAGGTAGTCTGGCTCTGTCGCGCCAATACGCAAGAGCGATAGAGATAGATATCTACGAGCGTTTCGTGCCACTCGGCTACGTACTCTGGAAACTTAAACCTTAAGACGATACGGTAGGGGTCAATTCTCCATACAAACGCTCTCGACTTTTTTCTTCCTCCCTGGTTTTTGAAGATAGAGCAATGATTTTTTCAACACAGATTGTTATTATTTTTATCTGTGTCGGACCGTTTTGATTTTTTTGATATTCTGCTTTTTAAAGACTCTAGAGCCAATCAAAAATATCCAAAAACGGCCTTTTTCATTGTGGCGCAAAAAAAGGTGTGATGCTCAAGATTGGTAACAATTAACCAAAAAAGCTAAACGGTCCGACATAGATTATTTCATTGTTATTCAGACTCTCAAATTTAGTTCCGATTGATTAAGTTTTGAAGGAGGAAAGAGTCGAGAGCGGAACCTCGATTTTAAAGAGCCCGGGTTCCGCTTTAACAACTAATTCCAAGATTTGGCGTTTTTTGAAATATCAGGCATTTTGCTACAATTTTTTCGATAAATCTAGTTAATAACACTTGTAAATTTAACTAAAATTCCCAAGTTGAAAGGGGGGCTCCTTTCCATTTTAGCATTTTCGCTACCGTATCCTCTTAAACTCGACGAATAGGTACTTATGTTATTGAAATAAGACAAATATATAAACTTGAACGCAAATCATCCTCTTTGCGTTATCCCGGGATTTGCGGCTCATGGGAGCCCGGGTTCCGCTTTAACAACTAATTCCAAGATTTGGCGTAGGCACTAGTTTTACGAAAGCATCTGCCATCTGACCGTCCAACCCGAAGGATAACTAGGCTTTATTGGGATTAGTCCGGTTTCCTCACGATGTTTTCCTTCACCAAAAAGCGACTGGCAAATATCAAATGACATTTCGCACAATATAAGTCCCGAAAAACTCATTGGTACGAGCCGGGGATCGAACCTGCGACCTCGCACTCTCAAAGTCGCACTCTCTTACCGCTAGGCCACCAGCGCTTCAAACTTGAACGCAAATACTATGTAATTTGCATGATAATATTAAAGAAATATAATAATTGATTAAAGACCGGCAGTAAAGTCTCACAGAATCTATGAGAATCTCGCAGGATATAAACTAAGGGCATTTTCAGAATTTGGGACCCCCTAATTAGCGAAAGTTGTTAACAAAAATTAACTCACTGTCAGTTTTGTGACGATAATAAAATTTAGCATGAAATTTCAATAAAAATATTGTTTTTGTGTTAATTACATAAACTTTAAGCAATAATCTACATTCAGAATGTGAAAAGAGTTAATTTTTAGACAGATTTTATGCTTAATTATCGCTACAAAACTGACAGCGAGTTAATTTTTGTTAACATGTTTTGCTAATTGGGGGAACGAAAATTTTGAAAATGCCCCTAAAGGAAGGAAAATATACTCAGAGTTAAAATTTCGGAAAAAATTCTCAGAAACGAGAAGATTCTCATCGGCTCATCACTAAGTCTGTATCTCCCAAACTCGTATTGTGCAAAGTTTGTAATAATCGCACCGAATGTTTACTTGAAGCATTCTTGATGGGAACTCCTAAGAAACTCCTTCAACTTGTGAGTTTGAGTCGTGAGTCATGATGCGATTCAAAATGTCATGTTTTTGTACAGCGGTTGTCTTCAACATTATAATTATTGTGCTAAAAATATAAACGGTAACAACAGTTCAAATAAAATCCATGACTTTCATATGACATGATGATGGACCTATTTTAGGTTTAACTCTTCACATAGAGGAATGGACTCAAAAATGATCACACTCTTTTTTTGAATTTTGATTGCATTTTGAGAACTTTTAAGGCGTCGAGGATTCATTTTTTGATTCATGTCCATCAAATAATAAAAAATGCAAAACATTTTTTTTTAATAATATACGTCTAATTATCATCTCTAATTATTGCGATAGCTATTACAAATGAAAAACGATAAACGATATTTATAAGAGAAGTGCAACTGAAAATAGGAAGCGAAATAAACAAAAACGAAATGCCGCGAAAGGTAGTCTGGCTCGGTCGCGCCAATACGCACGAGCGATAGAGATAGATATCGACGAGCGTTTCGTTTCGTGAGCGTTTGTCTATCCTTTTGCAATATGTATACCACGAGCAAATGATATCATATCACTTACACCGGTTACGTCATCCCATACTTTATCGCTAGAACCTGAGGTAATAAATCTAATAAATAATATTGACGTCTCCCAACTCCCAATAAAGAAGCGGATACGGCACGTTTATTTATTACCTCCAATAGTGTTCGTGATATAGTCAGCAACACAGCTGTGAATACAGCCAAAAATATCTTAGAAAACGCGAATTTTCGAGTTTTCATGTTTTTCTTCGCGCGCCATCTCGTGTGAATACAGCCGATGTAAAAACAAAACTAGATTCAACGCTTGCCTGTACATTGAGAATTCTTTCGCTCGTGTAGGTATATATTTTTTAGATGCGCATGTCAAGGATTTGCAGATATTGTATTACAGCCAAAAACAAAACTTTATTGCCTGTACATTAGTTGCTGATATTACTGGATATTGAGATATCTCTTGAAAGTTACGCAAATAAATATCGGGGGACACCTTACACAGATGAACCTTGCCCCAAACTAAGCAAAGCTTGTACTATGGGTGCTAGGCGACGATATACTAAAAATAAATAAGTACATACTATATACATACATACATACAATCACGCCTGTTTCCCAGAGGGGTAGGCAGAGATCACAGATTTCCATTTACTACGATCCTGACAAACCACTTTCGCTTCACACACTTTCATAACGTTTCTCATACACACTCGTCGGTTTCGAGTACTCTTGACCTGGCCTTTTTGCAATATTTCCCACTATTTTTTTATTTATTTATTTTTTTCTTTTATTTATTTTTGCATACTTATATCAGAGACATAATGTAACTCCGTATAGACGGATAAGGTCTAAGAAAAAAACGTACCTCAACCCATAGAGAAAAAGGTACGGTGGCCTAGATGGCGTTACACCTTTCGGGAACGCTCGGCTAGATGGCGCTAATATTTTTAGCACATATCACGCTAAGAATATGGGCCAAATTGTCAAAACTGAGGTTCAAAAGTTTTAAACTTAAGTCGAGAGATGGCAGTCTATGCACTGTGATTACACATTTATTTTGACAGTAACTCTCTATAATAGGCTGCTAGACTCATATCGAATTTGGCCCAATAAATGATTGTCTTCTGTAGTATTTGACATAAAATAACAATATAAAATTTATATATTTTGGGTATTAAAAGTGTATGATGACTACGTATTTTCGATTACAATTGTGTGTAATTTTTTTTATTTATTTTTGCCACCGAAAACGCTGTCAGCGATGTAGTGACGTCATCGAATTCGAACCTTAATGCATGTCAAAACAATCACTGACATATTGAACTTTATGCTTTCATACTTAAAAAGTCAGAAAATGTTGTTTTAGAATGACCTCATACACAGATAATCTATAGATTAACAGAACTGTGTTGTTTTCGCCTGATTACGTAAAAGTATGCTTTAAAAATATTTTGTGCTGTTTTTAATTTGTAATAAAATACAATATGATCATATTTTATTTCGGTGAATTGGACGAAACTTAATCATATAAGACAGACTTTAAAAAAAGGTCAAGTAGCTCGTCAGACCATCATGCTCATCAAATGTATTTTCTCAAACATGCAATGAAATATTGTCTTTACGTTCCTTAAAATGGGCTGGGAAGTATGGCTTTTTGGGCGCAACAACTCGAGAGGACTGTAAAGGGATTTCATATTATTTTTTAGGCCTTGGCCTGCAAAGTAACTTTTTTTTTATAAAATATTGTCCTTTAGAGCATTTTTTTATTATTTCATTGTATGTTTGAGAAAAGCACTATACATGCCTCGGCGTGAAAACCGATTCCCGGCCTCGTATCCCTATCCGGCCTCGCTCGCACGCTTGCTCGGCCGTATATACCCACTTGGCCGGAAATCCTCATTTTCCCGGCCTCTGATGTAATGTACTATTTTTGTCCGTAGCCGATTTTTGTTTCCTGGAGTCGTGATACGACGTCGATATTTTTTCAGGCGTCTGAAGCAACTTAACGAATCATTCTGCATATTATGCTGGTTTTCTTTAAAAACTTTCTGTATTTTAGTAGTAGCTTTAGAAATTTTTGTAAAGGTGGCAGTTTAAATAATAAATAGTCTAGGCGTTAAACTTTCAAGAGATATTTAAATATTTAATGAAACCACGGTTGTACTCACGTTGTTATATCGCTACTGCTGCGACATGTTTTGGGCCAATTTTGGAGGCCCCTCTTCAGGCATATAGAAGTTCACGTGACGGCTAAACTCCGTGCATGTCGCAGCAATTGCAATATAATAAAGTGACTACAACCGTGGCTTCATTAAATAATAAATAGTCTAATAAAAATTTCAACGGCATACGTTCAAATACATACATAGGTACCTAATAAATTAATGATACAATTATTCATACAACACAAACCATAACATAACATCTTGACAGAGCCCCAAGATATATTGTCAAATATGTTATCATTATTTTACGCACATTTTTTATATATTTTATTTAAAATGGGGCAATACAATATAATATATTACACTAGGATGTGATAAAAACATAAAATCTTTGATATTTGGAAAAGGCAGGCGTAAAAAACATTTTCCCGTTTATCTTAAGATTACCGAAATAAAACTATGGAAACGGATTAAATCGTATAATGAATTTAAAATATCCCGACGTTTCGAACTCTTTAGTGACTGAGGAAAAATTAAAATTTACCCATGAAATTTAACGAACCATGACCACAAATAATCTAGATTTTAAGGCAGGTATAGTTCGAAGTTTTATTTATGTAAACAACGTATTCATAGTTTGTATGAAGTTATGAACAATTTATTCATGCTGTGGTGGCGCCGCTACGTGCACTTCAGCTCGTTTGTGGTACGTGTGCCACGACCGCTGCAGGACACCATCGCGAGCGCAGACTTCTGGCCAAAAGGTGTAGTCTTTCGTAGGCCGAATTCTACGCCGGGTCAGACACAACGAAGCATCGACCAAATATCAAATATCAAATTTTATCGACGTTACTTCGTCGCCTAAATCTAGTTAATATTTTATTATGTATTTATTAGTACACAGTGCTTTGGTTCTAGATTACTGTTATGCTGTGTAATAGCTATATTTGAATTAAATAAATAAATATAGATACTATAATTCTATAAAGTCGTGGTAAAAAAAAAAAAAAAAACCTTAATAATAAATTACACTAACAAAAAAAAATACTGAACTATGTACTAAAAAAGATTAATTTACTAAATTAATCTAAATTATACTGTCATAAACTTTCTCTTTTTATGTTTTTTTAAGTGAAAATAAGTACAGCTAGGCAAAAAAGAGTAGAATTTATTTTTTTTTATTATAGCAACTCTTACTTTTCTAGTACAACAGTGACTTAATAGTAAAGTTGCCACATGCAAAACGATTTACATAGACGGTGGCGCCTCATTTTTACTCTTTTTTGCTAGGCTGTTGCTGTACCTTACATGGTCTTATAATTAGAAGCAAGTAACAAACAGCGTGATATATAATTTATTTTTATCGCCAAAATCCAAATCCACGTAATTTGAATTACTCTTCCAGCAAAGGAAAAGCCTTTTGCCGTAGGGAGCTTTAAATAAATCTCCTTTATATTGTAAATTTATTTGCTGGAAATACGCGTTCATGTTTGTTGCCTGGGTATGTAGCCAAATGCACCAAATGCTCACGACAATATCGTTATCGTAACTATCTATCTCTATTTAATATTGCAAACGGGACTTAATCGCGTCTTCACTATGTTTTAAACACTAACCTCCGACGTTTCAAGGACGGCATTGTCCCCGTGGTCTCGGAGCAGACTGGCTGAACTTGACATCAACATCTTCTAGCTGTACGAGTTTTTCGAACTACCCGCACTTGGTCCTGACTACCCACTTGAACTGTTTGTGCACTAGGGATGTCACCTTGTCGACACACAACACTCACGATATTCGGTTTTTCAACCTGCGATATTTGTTTCTTCTTGCATTTACTAATGACCGGGTTCCATGTGGATGAGATTATTAAAACCTTCGTCTCGATTGAAATTTTTATACTTCTTAATTTCAATGGCTTCAAGTATTTTTCTACTATAATACCCACGATCTGTAGAGAGAATTTTAGGGTTGTGAAGCTCAATCCAATGGTTAGGCCCTGACTGTAGCAAGTGCTCAGCAACGGCAGACTTGTTCACCTGGTGATTTTTGAATCAGTCTATCTATCTCTATTGCTCGTCCGCACTGGCGCGATAAAGCCAGACTGCGTTGCGATCGGCGTCTACCGTCAACGATTGTCATTTCGGCTAGGTTTCCTGGTCCCGTGGCCGAATGGCATTTCTTCGACGCGAAACGAAAACGAAACGCCGCGAAAGGTAGTCCGGCTCTGTCACGCCAATACGCAAGAGCGACAGAGATAGATATCTACTAGCGTTTCGTTTCGTGAGCGTTTGTGCCATTCGGCTACGAACCCTGTTATTTATTGAGGACATTTCGGTATTTAAAATGCCACCCTTTTAGCATATTAGGAAGCAATTTCGCCCGTCATTTCTTTTTCCATTTTAGAAAAAGTACAATTTTGTTGGAAGGGTATTTTTACAAAACGTTGTTGAAAACCTGATTCTCACAAATCCTGATGTTTAGTTTTTTTTTTCTTTTAACTATTAAAAAAAATGTATGAATATTTTATTTTTAGTTCGTCATGTTTGTTAAACAACAAATATTAAATTTAACTCCGTAAATTAATTTTGAATCGTAATCGAATTCATATCCTTAAATTTAAACTTTGTTTCGTAATATTTACCGTCAGCTAGAAGGGTACAAAAATAATTTCATTTTTTTTTCACACTAAAATACTGCCAATTCGCTAGTTATTTTTGAGAATCTTCATCCTCTTTGCTTTATACCAATATTCATCACAACTTATATAGTCTGGGATTCGCTTTGACAATTAATCCCAAGATTTGGCGTAGACACTGGTTGTACGAAAACGACTGCCATCTGACCTTCCAACCCGAAGGGTAACTAGGCCTTATTGGGGTTAGTCCGGGTTCCTCATGATGTTTTCCTGCACCGAAAAGCGACTGGCAAATATGACATGATTTTTTTTTATTATTGTAAACTTTACTGGCCAGTGATTGACCTTAGTCGCACGTGATGCAAAGTGACAACTCTGACGACAAGGCCGAAGTTGTAGCTGACTGGTTCACTGGTGGTGGTTGGTGGCCTATTATTCACTCTTGACTTGAATACACCCAGATTGTACTCGGCCGAGAATACAGATTCTTAGGATATTGAGCCTGCCTGCCTGCCTGCTGAGCCGCGGTCCTAGGTTCGAATCCCGGTAAGGGCATTTATTTGTGTGATGAGCACAGATATTTGTTTTTGAGTCATGGACGTTTTCTATGTATTTCTATATTATGTATATCGTTGTCTGAGTACCCACAATACAAGCCTTCTTGAGCTTATCGTGGGGCTCAGTCAATCTGTGTAAGAATGTCCTATAAAATTTATTTATTTATTTATTGAAGAAAGTTTGTATTATTAGTCTGTATGTAGGTAAGTGTTCAAATTTAATTTTAGTTCTGCAGGTGTAAATTGCATTTCAAGTTAGCTACTAACTAGAATTAATTTGCAGAGAGCATAAAGGCAACGCAGTTGTAAATTAATAGCTGCCTTTGAGCTGAAATTCAATTATAAATGATATGCAATGTAGTTGGAAAATTACATGAATTCATAATTATTTATAATTTACTTCGCTCTGAATCATATTAAAGTTATTATTGTTTTAAATAGGTATGTATATTACATTTATATAAGACCCTATATTTTCTGTAACGTAGTGCAATAAAATCAAAATGTGTACTTTACGTACTCCGCAACTTTATTGTTATTTTCTGTTTAGCCTAGTGGACTGGTAGAGAATTCCATGTAGCATGAAGGCCGCTTTTTGTAACTGTACCTATATTTTAGTGTGCAATCAATTTTAAATAAATAAAATAATCGTGATACCCATTAGGCTACAAAAACCATGTAATAAAAAATATGTTTAAATTATTTTTCAGTACAGATGGTGTTTTTTTTACGCACTAGTGCGAGAAGTGGTTCATTATATGCCAGGTCGAAACATCGGAGGTTCATTTGTACTGAAAAACGTCGTACGATACACGTGCGAAAAGGAAATTCGTAACTAGTGTCGATTTAAAACACTCCCTTCGGTCGTGTTTTGATTTATCGCCGCTCGTTTCGAACTTCCTTTTTTACGCACTTGTATCGTAATGTGCTATTTCAGTACAGATATTGTTTTTTTACGCACTAGTGCGAGAAGTAGTTTATTTCTTGTCAGGTCAACACTTCGGAGGACTATCTGATATCAATCACGCCAACAAAGTGCAAAAATAAAAAATGGAAAAAATGTTTTATTAGGGTACCCCCCCCCTACATGTAAAGTGGGGGCTGATATTTTTTTTCATGCCAACCCCAACGTGTGATATATTGTTTATTAGGTATTTAAAAATGAATATGGGTTTACAAAGATCATTTTTTGATAATATTAATATTTTCGGAAATAATCGCTCCTAAAGGAAAAAAAAGTGCGTCCCCCCCCTCTAACTTTTGAACCATGTTTAAAAAATATGAAATAAATCAAAAAAGTAGAACTTTATAAAGATTTTCTAGGAAAATTGTTTTGAACTTGATAAGTTTAGTAGTTTTTGAGAAAAATACGGAAAACTACGGAACCCTACACTGAGCGTGACCCGACACGCTCTTGGCCGGTTTTTTAATATTCTTTTTTACCTTTTTCCCTTGTTACGGAAAACAACTTAAACTCCGCTTCTTTAGCTAAACTTGATATACTTTGTCATAAAACATAGAATGAAATAATTATGAGAGCTTTTCCAGAAAATGTTTAGTCCCCCTGATTTTATTAAGGGCGTTTCTGCTACCAAAGTTCTAAAAGAATGTCTTTTATCTTAGCCACGTACATTGGGTACTTTCGATCTAGGAAAAAATTCGAGATAAAAAAATATCCATGAATATTTCCTGATGGTATTTGATAAGGTAGTTTGAGAGACTTTTTCCAAAATAATACCTAAATACCTAATCTAACATTTAGAGATATATGCAAGCTAAAAAATATTTTTTTATTTATTTCTACACTTGACTTTTTTTTTAAGATTACACTTCATCATGCTTAAGGTACATCGCACGTGGTCAAAACATAATTTTGAAAACTTCCCTAATATTAGTGATCAAGATTTTTTGTCTGATAAAAACGATTGCAAATATCAAAGAATAAGGTGGAAAAAAAAAATACTAAATTTAGTATTACATATCAGTATAAAAAAAATATTATAGGACTTTCTTACACAGATTGACTGAGTTCCACGGTAAGCTCAATATGGCTTGTGTTGCAGGTACTCAGACAACGAAATCAATTGATAACGAGTCTGCTATTTATACAGGACAAAAAAAAATTTAGATACATCACGTATATCCCGTCACGTAACACAATGTACGAATAGTTGTGGAAATAAAGACAAAAAGTTCAAAATAACTTGAGTATTTTTATGGTTTTATTTATAAAACAAACATAGATGTTTATATTACAAGGGCCTGCATCATAAATAAGAAAGGAAATCACGTCTATAACGAATAACATTGACCTTTTGCTTTTTTGAACTGAAAAAACAAATACAGATACATTTACTAGGGATGGGCCGGCTATTCAGTAACTTTTCGGTATTCGGCAGGTTTTGTAATAATGGTAACGTCAGAATGCCGATTGGCACTTTTTTTTTTTTTAGAACACAAACAGTCACATAAACAAATGAGTTGGTGTACTACAATGTAGGTACTAATTAATTTGGATAAAAAAAGACCTGGAGGTTCATTACTGAATATAAAGATTGTTAACATACTAACAAAATTAGGCATGTAAGCTAATAGGTAAGCAAAAGAAATCATGAACAGTAGGTAATACTTAAGAAATTTTACAGTCATTAGACTAAGTACATTTTCTTTACTACGATCGGATACAATTTTATTATAATTAATTTAATTAGAGGAGGTAAATATTAGTTTTTCAAAGAGTATTATCTTGTATACGAACTACTAAAACTTGTGTATTAAGATGTAATATAATATTAAGTATTTTAATGAGTTTGAAATGAGGTACTTACCCTTCCTTGTAGTCATAGAAACACTAAATAAATCCATAGGATTTTTTGGATATTAGGGGAGTGTTTCATTTCCTTTTGCAACTCTCATGCCATTAAAGTGTTTTTTTAATTACCTGAATTCTGGGCAATCACTTAGATCCTTAAATTTAAGATTATTCTTTTATTATTCTATCAAAACTGTACAAAACTGAATGATTCGACCAAAAAAATTGTATAACTACAAAGAATCAGTCACTCATATTCATCCAACCTTAATACTCTAGATCCCATCTTTATTTCTTACCGAGGTGCTAATCGGTTTCTATTTATTTTATGAAAAATAATTATGAATCTTACCCTAAACTTCAGACAAAAGTTATAACACCGATAATTCGGCCAAATAAATATACATTTTCGGCCAACCATAAGCTTTCCCATCACTATCTTTTACACAAACCGAGGTGCCAATGGCATTATGGGCTGAACTGATCGAAACCAGGAATCGGTTACATTTTGTTTATTTACAATATCGCTTTTTTTGGAACTTCATAAATACGAACGTTCGCGCCAATAAATGGATATCTGTAGTGGATTTTGTATTTACATCTGCAAAGTATAAAATTGGAAATATAAATAGCAGATGAGTCTGCAAATGATATTTCCAAAAACTGTACTGGTAATATCTAATACAAACCTCTGTAAGCTACAGCGGGGCAAATCCCGACTTTGGGGCAACTGATCTTTTTTTTTTCATTATTACACTATTAAGTTGAGTTTCACATGTATCCACTAAACAGACGTGCCATATATTATAACCGGTGGACAAAACATTGTAACTCATGGATCCGTTGCAATTGTCCCCCAGTCGAAATTTCCCCACTGTACCTTACTGGAATTTGTCTGTGTAATACACCTTTAACCTCTATGCTTCCAAAAATACCTATAGGCATCACATATCAAAATCGATAGATACTAGTATAATAGGTAAGAACTAAAAAAAAAATTATAGGATCATGAAACGCCATAATAAAAATGTAATTACTATTTTTAACCCTCGACGCAAAAACGACGGGGTGTTAAAAGTTTGACGTGTCTGTCTGTGTGTGTGTGTCTGTCTGTCTGTCTGTTTGTCTATCTGTCTCTGTGTGTGTCTGTCTGTGGCATCGTAGCTCCCGAACGGATGAATCTATTTCGATTTCGTTTTTTTTTTTTTTTGAAAGCTGAGTTAGTCGGGAGTGTTCTTAGCCATGTTTTATGAAAATCGGTCCACTATGTCGCGGTCGGGGGTTTTTTCAAAAGTATAATAAAATTTTTAGCTACAATAAGTACTTCATATTAGTTTATCTTAAGTACGCTACTTTAAAGCATTTATTTTTGGTTAAGATGATTTTTAATTACACCACAGAATATATAATAGTACAAGTACAGAAGGCCCACTGCTTTGATGTTCACGAAATGCCGCTTTTTTAAATGCCTACAATCTTTTAACAAAGAAACGAGCCACATGTGCGCAGCGTCGATAGTGTTGCCTATAGATTAAAACGAATTGCCTATAGATTAAATTTGGATAAAATGTTATACTATTATATTAATGTCTTGGGTACTTTCTAGGTATATATACAGTATTTATATATTTTTGTTTAAGTCCCAACATCACAAGCCTTATTGAACTTTTCCGTGGGACTCAATTAATAGTAGATCTATGTAAGATTGTGCTATTTTATTCATGATGTCTATTTAACTAAGCTTTATTAGCCATTCCACATGCGGACATCGCATATGAAACTTAAAAAAACTCGCGACATAAAGTAACAATTAGAATGTGCGAACGTGCGTTCCGTGAGAATGCGCGCCACCCATGATTAGGCCGCGAACTCGCGGCCGCTAGCATATACTTGTAGTGCGGCGATAGAATCGCTGAGTGAGCCGCCCCTGATTACACTTGGCAAACAACAAAACACATATTGTCTATCAGTATGAACCAGCGAAATTCCACCTACTCATCTCTATCTTCCGTATTTCTACGCCATTTTTTTTTCAATCGCAAAACAAAGATTGAAGGAATCATTTGAAATAGACTGAAAGAGACTATCCTGTACCAAACTATTTATGGTATCGTATCGACCTACATAAGAAAAAAAAACTGCCTTTTAATAAATAAAAGTTGCCAAAAAATGTATCCACGTAAAACAGTAAAACAGTTGCCGATCTCTGATTCATAAATGTTTACGTGCAGTGCGCGAGTGCTGCCGAAATGAGTTGGTGGTTAGTAGGTGAGCTATTGGGAAATCTGTGCCTAACATATTTCGACACAATTTTATTATAACCTTCTTTATATTATTTCTGGTGTTTTAGACGTTCAAGGTCATTTAATACCTATGATTTTTAACCCTCGACGCAAAAACGACGGGGTGTTATAAGTTTGACGTGTCTGTTTGTCTATGTGTGTATCTATCTGTGGCATCATAGCTCCCAGAAGCAGTAGTTTGAAAGCTGAATTAGTCGGGAGTGTTCTTAGCCATGTTTGATGGTAATCGGTCCGCTATTTTTTTTTTTTTTTTATACTACGTCGGTGGCAAACAAACATACGGCCCGCCTGATGTAAAGCGGATGTATTTCGGAGGTTTTTACTTAATTTCAATAGTTGTGGTTAGGTTATACTCGTATATTATTACTAGCTTTTACCCGCGGCTTCGCTCGCGTTAGAAAGAGACAAAAAGTAGCCTATGTCACTCTCCATCCCTTCAAGTATCTCCACTTAAAAAATCACGTCAATTCGTCGCTCCGTTTTGCCGTGAAAGACGGACAAACAAACAGACACACACTTTCCCATTTATAATATTAGTATGGATATTAATGTGTATTGTTTAATTGTAGAAATAGTTTGAGGAATAACTTATATTTTATAACGCGATATATGAGAGTAAAAACAGATTCAAAATATTAAAGTACTTAAATAAAATTATGTAGTCTAAAAATACTTATATTATGTTAAGCAGAGGGGTAGTTAACATGCCTTGAACTATATAAAATATTTTCCATGACATATCAATACCCAGAGAGGAAAATGATATTATAATAAACTACGTTTGTGAGCAGTTCCCGACAACTTTGTACATAGCCACGTCAGCAAATTTTAATTGATCCTATTTTGTTACCAACATTTAGTAATATAAGTCGGATTCGTAAGATATATACAGGATAATTGTTGTAATTAAGAAAATATAGATATTAGAGAACCTTAATGACGAAATAAAACTTACTAAAATCTCAATTCATCAAAAAAATCTTGGTAACAAAATAGGAATAATAAAAACCAATTTAACTTTTCCTTAATTTTTGTACAAACTTTTTGAGAACTGCTGTTGTATTGAGAAACCTCCTTTCCTTCATAGATTATATATAAGAAGATCATAGTATCATACCATCCCATACATTAAAATGCGACCACCTAAGAACGCGCATACACTACACCACACATAGATGGCGCCACAAAAAATGCCTTGTTGCCATCGATTAGGTATTTGTAGATTGGCGTTGTGTCACTTTCGAGCTATAATTCTATGTCAAAAGTGACACTTAACGCCATCTACAAGTATAATCGAAAGCTAAAAGCCATTTCTTTGTAGCGCCATCTATGTGTGGTGTAGTGTAAGCGCGTTTTTAGGTAGTCGCATTTTTATGTATGAGATGATTTGATCTTCTTATATGGTTCCTTTTCCTTTTAAAACATTTTGTCTTGTCTTTAAATAATGCGCCTGAAAGAAGTTTTAAAGCAAAAGTTTTCTAAAGAGATCAGCGTAACCAGTGGCTTGAATACTTGGTCTTAGTTTTAAAGGACACAATCTTGTAAAAAAAAGTTCAACTTTTTATCACTAGTTTTATCTGAACGTTATAGTGAGTTATTATTTTTTGTGGATATAAAACATATTTGTAGGGTTCTGGCCCCGTGGCCGAATGGCATTTCTGTGACGCGAAACGAAATCAAAACACCGCAGAAAGGTAGTCTGGTTCTGTCGCGCCAATACGCAAGAGCGATAGAGATAGATAGCTACGAAAGAGATATTATCATGAGCGTTTGTGCATTCGGCTACGCACACTGTTCTGTAGTAAATTTGTCTGTATTTTTAAATTAGTTAATGCATACAGACAGCTGACGACCGGTCTGGCGCAGTCGGTAGTGACCCTGCCTGCTGCGCCGCGGTCCCGGGTTCGAATCCCGGTAAGGGCATTTATTAGTGTGATGAGCACAGATATTTGTTCCTGAGTCATGGATGTTTTCTATGTATATAAGTATTTATATATTATATAATTATATCGTTGTCTGAGTACCCACAGCACAAGCCTTCTTGAGCTTACCGTGGGCCTCAGTCAATCTGTGTAAGAATGTCCTATAATATTTATTTATTTTTATTTTTAGCTTTGCTAAAATTATATTGAATGACATTTTTTTTACAAGACCGGTGACCTATTTCTCAAAGTCAAAAGTTACAAGTTACAAACTTGTCACCATAGACAGCGACTACAACTTGTAATTTGTAACTTTTCGAGAAATGGCCCACAGAAAGTACTTCGCCTCTCATTCTATCTTGTTTTAGTACTGTCTTCGTTGGTGGTGGTATCAGCAAGGTACCAGTACCGGCCAACAGTGGTCAACTACCCTAAAAACGCAGCGTTTTGGGCAACGGACTTCTTTGTGCATGGATGCAAGACTTTTCTTACCAAATGCCCTCAATCCTACAAGTAAGTACAGCAAAATTTATTTTTAAATCTGTTTTTTCTGGAAGACATTCTGGTCAAATACAGAGTGCTCGTGAAAACCCGCATAACTTTAACAACGTGTTCCTGATCACATTTTAAGACTAAAATGTCATATAAACTTTTCTGGATTTCGCCTAGTTTCAGAGTTATTGCAAATAAAAAAAAAACTTCTTTTTTTTACTCAGTATTTCCTAAGTATGTGAAATTAAGTCCAAAAAAAAAACAAAATTATGTAGTTATAAAAAAAATTTTTTTTTGGTTATTTAAAAAAATCGTATAACTTTTTTTTTCAGTACTGATGGTGTTTTTTTACGCACTAGTGCGAGAAGTGGTTCATTATATGTCAGATCGAAACTTCGGATGGCCGTCTGTACTGAAAAACGTAGTACGTTTATCGCCACTCGTTTTGAACTTCCTTTTTTACGCACTTGTATCGTAATGTACTATTTCTATATAAATTTTGCCCTCAGGTACACGTGGTTAAAGTTATGCACGTTCCTCGTGATCACCTGTATAACAAATCCTAAGGCTTTTAGAGCTATGTTCAATCCCAAAGGATTTTGGTCATTCGATCGTGTAATTTTCCTTAAAGAAATCAAACCGAATCCAGGGTGTAATGTTGTTTATTGACACGAAAGGGGTCGATCGCCTCGTACCTTAAGTTTTTCATACCAACGTGGTCTTCTTTATAAATATTGACGTTATTGGAAATTAATGGAAATGATTTTTCATCACACTCGCTCGTAAACGGTGTTATTACATGCCTGAATACTGATACGTAATGAGCTATTTTACCACCTTAGTGGTAAAATCCTCCTTGCGTTAACCAAGCATTTGCCATGGCTCATGAGAGCCTGGAGTGCGCTGTGACAACTAATTCCAAGAAGAGCGTAGGCACTAGATTTTAGGAAAAGCGACTTCCATCTGACCTTTCAACCCAAAGGGTAACTAGGCCTTATTGGAATTAGTCCAGTTTCCTCACGATGTTTTCCTCTCCGGCTGGCAAATATCAAATGACGTTTCGTACATAAGTTCCGAAAAACTCATATGTAATACGAGAATAGAAGTCGTATTGAAATTGCGCGCTGCCGACTCAATTATAATAAGCTCATTATAGTTGACTTTAGTTAACTGTAATAATTTCAAAAATAGAACTTCATACAATTTCTATACTTATTTGCGATACTTGGTGTAGCGGCGTTTAATTGGTGAGGCTACTTACATTTGTCCAGAGGCGCTTGTGGGGCCACGTGGAAACACTTTGGGAAAATCCTCACACTAAAACGATTGTCACATATAAACGGAAGCTTAGGTCACTGGTCGGAATATCACTTAAAATGTCAATTTTCACGTTTGTGTCGCGCCGGTGCACCGATAACTATTTTTTAATTCGTAATAACGGGAGCGCAGATCATGGCGCTCGCACGGTCGAAGAGAGAGTTTTTTCTATATATCCGCCAGGGGGCGTGGTTGGCGCACCGGAAAGTCGCTTTGGGACTTCTGTAATTGCCAGCTCCAAAAAACTGTGCTACATATACATGGAAAAAAGTATTCTTTCAAAATTGTGTTGCCTTGTATGTATGAAAATGAAATAACTATTTAACTATATCAAGAAAAGAAATTAAAACTAAAAATCTCTGTTCCTCGACGGAACATGCCGCTCACCTTAAAAGACACGGAGTGACTTTTAAAAGAAATAAAAAAAAGAAACTATACGAAAGTATACCAAAATATTTTATGAAACTTATATTTAACTTAACATTAAGAGTCGTAACGATTGTATAAGTTTATTCTAAAGGTAAGGGACAGACCTTCACAACAGGTCGTTTGAACAACGTGTTCCCGCTTTTCAATGTTACGACGCGAATAACTTGATCGCTGCCCGGATGGACAGCATGCACGCGCGCGAGTTTCCACTGCAGCGGCGGCAGGTGGTCGTCGCATACCACAACAACAGTACCTTCACGAACGGCGGGACCGCGGTCTTGAAGCCACTTTGTACTTTGTTGCAGTTGATGGAGATATTCACGACTCCATCGACGCCAGAAATGCTGGACAGCTTGCTGTATCCAGCGCCAACGTGTAAGACGATTAGGGTTCTCGTCTATCAGAGAAACGTCCGGTAGGGCCGTTAAGGGCTCACCGATTAAGAAATGGGCCGGCGTAAGAGGTAAAGGATCCGCGGAGTCCGAACTTAGAACGCAGAGCGGACGACTGTTTAATACAGCTTCGATTTGACACGTCAAAGTGTGCATACAATCATATGTTTGCGTTTGTGTACCTATTACGCGATGTAAATGAGTTTTGAAACTCTTAACAGCCGCTTCAAATAATCCACCGAAATGACTAGCATAAGGTGGTTGAAAATGCCAAGTTAATCCTTGTTTTAAAGTTTGTTGATTAAGGGCACTCATGACCGAATCATTACGTAAAAAAATATATAACTCTTGAAGGTAATTATTACAACCAACAAAGTTACGTCCGCAATCGGTATAAATATCCGTACAATATCCTCGACGGGACGTGAAACGTCGCAACGCAGCTAAAAAACCTTCCGTGGAAAGTTCGGAAACTAACTCAAGATGTACAGCTTTAACGCTCATACATACGAAAACTGCAACGTAACATTTTATTATTTTTGCATTACGAACCTTATTAGCGCGTACGTAGAATGGCCCACAAAAGTCACAAGACGTTTTACTAAACACACGTGCGGGGCGTAGCCGAACCGAGGGTAACATTCCTATGCGCGGCTGGCAGCGAGTCGGTCGAGCGCGGAAGCATTTGATACAACGATGTACGCGGAGGCGAACAATATCACGACCAGAGATAATCCAGTATCGCTGTAAGAGCGAGTTTTGCACGCACTGCGAACCGGCATGTAGTTCCTTTATATGCGCATCGTCAATGATAAGATTTGTAAGAGGATGTCTTTTAGGCAAAATCAATTGATGTTTTGATTCAAAAGGTAAAAGTGATTTGTGAATACGTCCGCCGACGCGTAACAAACCATCCCTATCTATAATGGGCGTGAGACGCCGCAAACGAATTGACGGAAGTTTATTTGACGAAATCCTCTTAATGTCGTCTTCGAACACTTTTTGTTGTGTAATCAATATTAGTCGATTTAATGCAAAATTGTACTCTGGTACGGTGACGTACTTTGGGAATGTTTGTTTATGTTTCCTGCATTTATTGTAGAAACGAAATATAACTGCCGTGACGCGAACTAATTTACCTAGCGACGAAAATCGCGTTATAAGAGTGTCGTCGTCCGGGGAAGGAGGCAATGTGGACACACATGCATAACTAAGACTTGCCGAGTCATGTGTATTGCGTTTTTCCTCGTTCGTATTTACCACCGGTTTTGGTATAGGCCAGGAGTCGCGACTTTGTTGGAGCCATGTAGGACCATGGAACCACAAGTCATTTTGTACGAGCGCGGCGGGGAGCAGACCGCGAGACGCCGGGTCAGCGCTGTTATCAGCTGACGGGACGTGACGCCAACAGCGCGCCGGGACACGGGACAAAATCTCACTAGTGCGGTTCGAGACAAACGTTTTCCATTCGTGCGGGGGTGACTGAAGCCACGCGAGCACGACGGAACTGTCAGACCATGCGTACACTTGATCGGGGTGAATGTGACCACCGTAAAGATGCATAACTCTTTCAATTAATTTTGATAGGATTACACAACCCATCAATTCCATTCTAGGTATAGTAAGGCATACCCGAAGAGGTGCAACGCGACTTTTAGCCATGACTAAATAGGTTTGAACTCGCCCGGTGTTGTCCGTCAGACGTATATAAACACATGCTGCGTATGCAATTTTGCTTGCGTCGGCAAATCCGTGAATTTCGATTGAATCGAAGTCGTCAGTATTGAAAATATGACGAGGAAAAGAAATTTGCGATAGGAGCGGTAGCTCGTTAATAAAACTCGTCCATGAGTTAATAATATCGATAGGGGTTCTGAGTCCCAGGAAATTTTGGCTAACCATAGCAATTGAATTAAATGTTTGGCAAACAATGTCACCGGAGATAATAACCCGAGGGGGTCGTAAATTTTTGCAATTTCGGAAAGAATCGCCCGCTTTGTACAGGCCTGCGAAGAACTTTGAACTTTGAAACTAAATGCGTCAGATCTTGGATTCCATTGAAGTCCAAGGACCTTGACCCCTTTGTCATTTTCCATTTCGGCAAAATGAACATTTTCGCGCCGCTCACCATGAAACTCTGTCGGTCGCGTGGCAGCGAGAATGGCTGGCGAGTTACTTTGCCACTTTCGCAATTCGAACCCGGCCGTGGCACAAATACCTATCAGCTCCTGCTGCAGATTGAGGGCTTCGGCTAAGGTATCTGCGCCGGTCACCACATCGTCGACGAACACGTCATTTAGGAGGACTGGCGAGGCGAGCGGGAAACGCTCGGCTTCGTCATGCGCGAGCTGTTTAATTGTGCGCAAGGCGAGATAAGGGGAACTACTGATACCAAAAGTAACGGTACGCAGCCTATAATCGCGCAGAGGTTCCTCTGGCGACTTGCGCCACAGGATGCGCTGAAAGTCCCTATCACTCTCACGTACAAGAATATTCCGATACATTTGTTTAATATCAGAACAAAATGCAACTTTATGTACTCGAAATTTTAGAAGTACATCTACTATGTCTAAGTGTAACTTAGGCCCTTTTAGCAACGCATCATTGAGCGCGTAGCCACTCGTTGTGCGACAACCAGCATCATAGACAACACGAGTTCGGGTAGTGTCGGAAATCTTCGACACCGAGTGGTGCGGGATGTAATAACTCGCGCCAGCGGGGGTTATCGTCCGCGAGCTCCATGTGGTTAAGATCCACATACTCCTGGAGGCACGCGTGATACTCCGCCTTCAGCTGGGGGTTTCGTTCTAGACGGTATTCCAGTTTGTGGAAACGTGCTAGAGCAATTTGCCGAGACTCGCCGAGGGGCGGTGCATCGGGCTTGAATGGCAGAGCAACTATGTATCGCCCTGTCTCATCGCGCGTATGCGTCCTTTGGAAAAAGGATTCGCATAGCTTTTCTTCGGGAGTGTAACTCCGCATCTCTGGAACTGACTCCAGCTCCCAAAACTTCTCGAGATTGTCGTTGTCGAACGACGTAAAACAAGTATGGCGTGGAGTCGAAATATTAGAAGTAAAGTTGACTTTACCCCTAGTAAATAACCAAATACACTATTGATTGCTGTGGGTGTGCCAGTTTTACCCCTGACTATACCCTCGCGAATGACATCCATGAAAATGTCCTCGCCAAGTATCATGTCAACCGGCTGAGGTTTATGAAATTCAGGGTCGGCTAGAGCGAGCCCTTGCAAATGAGGCCATTCCCCGTACGGTGCTAGTGGTACACTAGGCATTTGACGGGTTAATTTTGACAAAATAGTAGCCTCCAAAGGAATACTTGGACTTTGTTTGCCCTTGGGCGAAATTGAGCACACGAAGGTACCCCTAGGGTTGAGCGGTAAATCACCGACACCTACCAACGGCTCGCTGACATTTCGTCGCGGTAAATTTAATCGTTGCATACACGATTCAGTAATAAGAGCTGCTTGTGAGCCCCCGTCTAACATACAACGAATTGTAGCAATTTTATTACCTTCGTAATAAAGGTCAACCAACGCAGTTGACAGTAACACCGTATGAGGCTCAATACCTAAACCTAGATTATTTTGATTCACGCCGTGAACAGCTGATGGGCTCGGGACAGCGCCCGCGCCGGGCTGCGACTGCTCCGTTAGAGCGAGCGAGACGGCAACTAGTTCCGCGGCTTCATTGTTCGCCGGGAAGGGTCGCGTACGCGTAAGGTCCGAATCTAAATGAATTAAGGTGTGGTGCTTCTTATTGCACTTACGACACTTAAAACTTGATTTACAATTACGTAAGTCATGTCCGGAACATAAACAATTATAACAAATGTTATTTGTTTGAACAAATGTGAATCTATCTTTAGTAGACAAATTTAAAAACTCCAAACATTTGTGAAGGGCATGCGAGCCTTTGCACTTCACGCAAGATCGAACCTTATTCGTATCGACATACGGTCGAGTTTGGTCTGACGTATTCGTAATTAAAACCCGTTTAGGTGTAATTTGATTTGAAATTAAATTATTTTTATTTGTTGTACTTAAGGAATTATTTTTTGTGGACTGTATATGGGAAACTGTAATCATCTGTTCCGCCGTAAGTTCGCGCTCTAAGAATGTTATTAAGGTTTGGACTTTAGGTATTTCACTTGGGTTGGTTAAAGAACGTTCATATTCTTTTCGCGTATTAACGGGAATTTTACGTAATAATAAATTTAACAGAACGAAGTCCCATTCTTTAACCGGAAACTCCAAAACTTCAAGTGCTTTAATATTTTCGTGGTAAACATTAAGCAAATTTCGCATAGCAACAACTGATGAGCGCGCGGAACAAGAATCGATATCGAATAATTTATCTAGATGTTGTGACGCAATAATGCGTTTGTTGTCATAACGGGATTTTAGAACATCGATCGCAATTGAATAATTACTTTCCGTTATGGGAATTGATTTAATTAAATTAAATGGTTCGTTTTTAACCGAAAGTAGTAAATACCTAAACTTTTCCGCGTCAGTGTAGGCATTGTTGTTGTGGACCAACAATTGAAATAAGTCGAAAAAGGCGGGCCAGCCCGTAGGTTCACCGTGAAATTCAGGAAGCGACAATTTAGGCAAGTTTCGACGGTCGTTCATAAACGTGTCGTGTTGGCTAGGCACAGGAATGCGGCTCGCTCGCCGCTTTTCTACATCTACCTCCTTTAGGTTATTTAAATGCGTAACTATCGCGTAATATAAATCGTTGAAATCATTTCGAATCTTAATGTTGGCTTCTTTGTTGAAGCTATTAGACTTAATTAATGCCTTTTCGATCTTAGTTTGAATTTTGGTAAACTTTCGCTGGTGCGCTGTTAAATCGGAAGTTCTTGAACGAAATTGTTCTATATTCGTTGCTGCGAACTGTAATGTTCGTTTTAATTCGTCGAGAATTAGATCTCGCTCGAATAAATCTTGTGTCATACACGATGTGTCGGTTTCGACACCGTCTGTAGGATTCGGTACCATTTTGCCGTGAGCAAAGATGGCGGAAATTACAATGAAAAATTGAACTACAAACGTATGTAATTGGAATGATGGGTACGTAATACCGCAAAATACACGGGCAACACAACGTGAGAAAGAAAAATCCGGTTCGAAGGACCAAAAAACTATATGTAGCGGCGTTTAATTGGTGAGGCTACTTACATTTGTCCAGAGGCGCTTGTGGGGCCACGTGGAAACACTTTGGGAAAATCCTCACACTAAAACGATTGTCACATATAAACGGAAGCTTAGGTCACTGGTCGGAATATCACTTAAAATGTCAATTTTCACGTTTGTGTCGCGCCGGTGCACCGATAACTATTTTTTAATTCGTAATAACGGGAGCGCAGATCATGGCGCTCGCACGGTCGAAGAGAGAGTTTTTTCTATATATCCGCCAGGGGGCGTGGTTGGCGCACCGGAAAGTCGCTTTGGGACTTCTGTAATTGCCAGCTCCAAAAAACTGTGCTACATATACATGGAAAAAAGTATTCTTTCAAAATTGTGTTGCCTTGTATGTATGAAAATGAAATAACTATTTAACTATATCAAGAAAAGAAATTAAAACTAAAAATCTCTGTTCCTCGACGGAACACTTGGCAAATTTTCCTGCATCTGAAACACATTTTTTTTATCTGTCGCGTTATTGGCCAATCAGAGACGGTTATTACAAACAATTGGTTGCTAGGTAATTCGATGTTGGTACAACGGTGAACGACTCTATTAACATTAATTTTAACTTGCATGAATGATGATATTTCCGTCCATTGATGATGAAGATGATGACTCGTAGAAAAAGTATTGTATACAATAGTGATATAATTAAGCTTTTCACTCTCGTACCGTACTATTAGGCCACTCAGCAAGCTTCGTGGCCTACACATGTAACAATTCCTATTTTGTTACCAAGATTTTTTTGATGAATTGAGATTTTAGTAAGTTTTATTTCGTCATTAACGTTCTCTAATATCTATATTTTCTTAATTACAACAATTATCCTGTATATATCTTACGAATCCGACTTATATTACTAAATGTTGGTAACAAAATAGGATCAATTAAAATTTGCTGACGTGGCTATGTACAAAGTAGTCGGGAACTGCTCATTATGACGCTACAGGGGGCCGATTTTTGAGTCTCACTCTCACTAAAATACCGGTTGAAAACGGTGAATTGCCTATTATTATCAGTGACAATTTTCTGAATTCGAACGCCGTGAGACTCAAAAATCGGCCCCCAGGAGCGAAAATTTTAAAATGGAAAAGAGCCCCCCCCCCTTTCAATTTGGGAATTTTAGTTAAATGGTTTGGGTGTTATTAACCAGGTTTATCGAAAAAAAAATTGTCCATTCAGAACAATTCAGTTAAAAGATGTTGCAAAAATCTTTAAAATCGAGGTTCCGCTCTCGACTGTTTCCTCCTTCAAAACTTAATCAATCGTAACGAAATTTGAGAATCTGAATGACAATGCAATTATCTGTGTCGGGCCGTTTATGTGTTAGCTAATTGTATACAATTTTGAATACCACACCTTTTTTTGCGCCATAATCAAAAAGGCCGTTTTTGGAATTTTTTTATGGGCTTTAGAGTCTTTAAAACTAAGAATATAAAAACCGGCCAAGAGCGTGTCGGGCCACGCTCAGTGTAGGGTTCCGTAGTTTTCCGTATTTTTCTCAAAAACTACTAAACCTATCAAGTCCAAAACAATTTTCCTAGAAAGTCTTTATAAAGTTCTACTTTTGTGATTTTTTTTCATATTTTTTAAACATATATGGTTCAAAAGTTAGAGGGGGGGGACGCAATTTTTTTCCTTTAGGAGCGATTATTTCCAAAAATATTAATATTATCAAAAAACGATCTTAGTAAACCCTTATTCATTTTTAAATACCTATCCAACAATATATCACACGTTGGGGTTGGAATGAAAAAAAAAAATCCGCCCCCACTTTACATGTAGGGGGGGTACCCTAATAAAACATTTTTTCCATTTTTTATTTTTGCACTTTGTTGGCGTGATTGATATACATATTGGTACCAAATTTCAGCTTTCTGGTGCTTACGGTTAATGAGATTATCCGCGGACGGACGGACGGACGGACGGACGGACAGACAGACATGGCGAAACTATAAGGGTTCCTAGTTGACTACGGAACCCTAAAAAAGCAAAACGGTCCGAGACAGATAAAAATGATAATAATCTGTGTTGAAATAATCAGTGCTGTATCTTCACAAACCAGGGAGGAAATAGTCAAGAGCGTTCGTATGGAGAATTGACCCCTCCTGTGTATCGTCTTTAATATTTCGTGTAAAATTGTACAGAATGCAAACCGTCTGCGGCGTGTCATACAACAACGAATACAGAACGTTCCCGAACTACTGTGAAATGCAGTACGTGAACTGCAACACTTGGCGGAGTGAGTATCGTACAGATTTACATAATAATAGTTCACTATGCAGAGGATTTCAATCATGTAAATCATAGGTAAGGTCAGTACGGGGACATAGAATAAAATAGTAGTACTAAAATACAGAATAGACACTTCCTACGAAACAGAAGTTTGACAGCAGTTCAGGATCGAATTTTTCACAATACCAATACTGACAATGAGGAGGCACACTGACATTTTATCCCGCCAGGCGGCGCCTGTGCAAGTGCCTAGGCATATGTGAGAGAGAGAAAAAAATAACTTCTCGCTCTGACGTATGAAATTCTTTATCTGTGCAATGGACTAATAAGGTGGCGCCATCTGTCATAACCTTTGAATGTGCCTCCTCATTGTTGCACAACAGTGACACTTCGGCGTTCATTGCCTGTTCAACAATGATATATTAACGGTGAGTATGTTACTTATCAACCCAGAACTGCGTTGAAAAAGCCCACTACTCTACTCTTGATAAATATCATCGAGTAAATCATTAAACATACAAGGACCGTGGGAACCCTAGTGCGCTTTGGCCTCCGTAAAGAGCTATCTAAGCGCCTTATAGACGCTTCTGGTGAACAGAGGGCTGGCCAATACATTGCTATCCAGTAGGGCAACGTGGCCAGCCTTCTGGGCACCTTACCCAACGAGCAAGACCAGGGCCAAATCTATTTATAAGTTTTTTCTACTCGTCGACTTTAATCTGGCAATTACACCACAGACTAAACTATAAGTGCTGTCTTTTCAGTGTTAGATAGTCTTTGACACTTAGTCAACTATAATATTTCATTACAGTTCACTTTTAGTTAACTGTAATAATTTCAAAAATAGAACTTCGTACAAGTTCTTTACTAATTTGCGATACCTGGCAAATTGCTCTGAATCTGAAACACGTTTTTTTTATCTGTCGCGTTATCGACCAATCACAGACGGTTATTACAAACAATTGGTTGCCAAGTAATTCGATGTTGATACAACGGTAAACGAAGCCATTACATTCCTTTTAACTAGAATGATAATATTTTTCGTCCATTGATGATGAAGACTCATAGAAAAATTATCGTATACAATCTAAATATATAAAAGAAGAAGCTGACTGACTGACTGACTGACTGACTGACTGACTGACTGACTGACTGACTGACTGACATATCAACGCACAGCCGAAACCGCTGGTCCTAGAGATTTCAAATTTGGCACGTAGGTTCCTTATATAGTGTAGAGGAGCACTAAGAAAGGATTTTCCAAAATTCATCTCCTAAGGGGGTCAAATGGGGGTTCAAAGTTTGTATGGGGAAACAAGATTAGTTTGACTATTTTATTCGAAACTTCACAGGAAGATTCCTTAAGACATATGACTGAATACGTGTTTCAGGGTTTTTGAAAATTTATCCCCTAAAAGGGTGAAAAGGGGGTGATAAAGTCAAAAAATCAATATGGGTATCGTTTTTATGGTTTATCGGGTCGCTGATCACGATAAATACAACGTTTTTAAAATCTAACGAGGCGGAAGTGAAATACCTTCTCCCCTGTTGTGGTGCAATGGGGTTTAAATATCATCAAAAAAAATATAAAAGAAGATATTGACTGACTGACTGACATATCAACACATAGCCGAAACCGCTGGTCCTAGAGATTTCAAATTTGGCACGTAGGTTCCTTATATAGTGTAAAGGAGCACTAAGAAAGGATTTTCCAAAATTCACCTCCTAAGGAGGTCAAATGGGGGTTCAAAGTTTGTATGGGGAAACAAGATTAGTTTGACTATTTTATTCGAAACTTCACAGGAAGATTCCTTAAGACATATGACTGAATACGTGTTTCAGGTTTTTTGAAAATTTAACCCCTAAAAGGGTGAAAAGGGGGTGATAAAGTCAAAAAATCAATATGGGTATCGTTTTTATGGTTTATCGGGTCGCTGATCACGATAAATACAACGTTTTTTAAAATCTAACGAGGCGGAAATGAAATACCTTCTCCCCTGTTGTGGTGCAATGGGGTTTAAATATATAAAAGAAGATATTGACTGACTGATTGACATATCAACACACAGCCGAAACCGCTGGTCCTAGAGATTTCAAATTTGGCACATAGGTTTCTTATATGGCGTAGAGGAGCACTAAGAAAGGATTTTTCAAAATTCTCCTCTTAAAAGGGTGAAATGGGGGTTCAAAGTTTGTATGGGGAAACAAGATTAGTTTGACTATTTTATTCGAAACTTCACAGGAGGATTCCTAAAGACATATGACTAAATACATGTTTCAGGTTTTTTGAAAATTTGACCCCTAAAGGGGTGCAAAGGGGGTAAAGTCTTAAACACAATATGGGTATCGTTTTTATGGTTTATCGGGTCGCTGATCACGATAAATACAACGATTTTTAAATCTAATGAGGTGGAAAAGAAATTTTCTCCCCTGTTATTGTGCAATGGGGTTAAAATATCCAAAATAGCCATAAGTATAGCTTTAGTTTTTATCTTTACTTCTGGTTCAAGAAATTTCAAATTGACACGGAAGTTCCTTAGAGGAGCACTAAGAAAGGATTTTTCAAAGTTCACCTCCTAGCATGATAATTTGACAGGGGCAAGGACAGGGACAGGGCCAGGGACAGGGACAGGGACAGGGACAGGGACAGGGACAGGGACAGAGACAGGGACAGGGTCAGGGACAGGGACAGGGACAGGGACAGGAACGGGATAGGGTTAGGGATAGGGATAGGGATAGGGATAGGGATAGGGATTGGGATTGGGATAGGGATAGGGATAGGGATAGGGATAGGGATAGGGATAGGGATAGGGATAGGGATAGGGATAGGGATAGGGATAGGGATAGGGATAGGGATAGGGATAGGGATAGGGATAGGGATAGGGATAGGGATATGGATATGGATAGCGATAGACATAGGCATTGGGATTGGGATTGGGATTGGGATAGGGATAGGGATAGGGATAGGGATAGGGATAGGGATAGGGATAGGGATAGGGATAGGGATAGGGATAGGGATAGGGATAGGGTTAGGGTTAGGGATAGGGATAGGGATAGGGATAGGGATAGGAATTGGGATTGGGATAGGGATAGGGATAGGGATAGGGATAGGGATAGGGATAGGGATAGGGTTAGGGATAGGCATTGGGATTGGGATTGGGATAGGGATAGGGATAGGGATAGGGATAGGGATAGGGATAGGGATAGGGATTGGGATTGGGATAGGGATAGGGATAGGGATAGGGATAGGGATATGGATAGGGATAGGGATAGGGATATGGATAGGGATAGGGATAGGGATAGGGATAGGGATAGGGATAGGGATAGGGATAGGGATAGGGATAGGGATATGGATAGGGATAGGGATAGGGATAGGGATAGGGATAGGGATAGGGATTGGGATTGGGATTGGGATTGGGATTGGGATAAGGATAGGGGTAGGGGTAGGGGTAGGGGTAGGGGTAGGGGTAGGGGTAGGGGTAGGGGTAGGGGTAGGGGTAGGGGTAGGGGTGGGGATAGGGATCGGGATCGGGATAGGGATAGGGATAGAAATAGGGATAAAAATAGGGGACGGGGACGGGGATAGGGATAGGGGAGGGACGGGGACAGGGACGGAACGGGGACGGGGACAAAGATAGAGATAGGGACGGGGATAAGAATAGGGATTGGGGTCGGAATAATCGGTCGGCAATCGATATTTAGGCAGTGTAAAATGCAGGTGGCCCAGTGGGAAGGTATTAATAAGTAGGCATCGGCGAGTATCCTGCATCCGTAAACTATTACATTCAATGTGCTGTAAGAAGATCGTTGTTTGCTTGCCTTTTATATGTTTACGTTTGCAATAAGTATAAGCAAAATGGAAAAAATTGTAAGCGATAATGCAAGGAAGTACTTTTTACCCTACCGACCATAGCGTCGAGATACTGGCTATGTGGGTTGTATGAAGTTTCCCCAGTATAAATATTTATATAGGTAAAATACATACATATTCGCACCTACGCTGTGGCCGCTGTGTAACAATTCTACAATCATTGCAAAAATTTCTTTTAAAACAATATTAATATGTGTAAGGTACATTCAGCCAAAACCGGACCGTACAGCAAATAGATCAGTTACAATGGCCCTCCAGTCGAGAATTGCCCCGCTTTACCTTAATCGAAATAATCGCGGACAGATGTACCTACAAAGAAACCTACGGATCCAAATGAAAATCTTATTTTTTGTAAACGTTTCAATAAGAATACTTTTATTACGCGGGCGAAGCCGCGGGTAAAAGCTAGTAGTGATGTAATTAAGCTTTTCACTCTCGTGCCGTACTATTAGGCCACGAAGCCTCGACTGAAAAGCTTTGCATTATATCGCGATTGTATAAAATACTATTAAAGTAGGTTTATTGTATTATTTTGCATGTTATTTATAAATAAAAGAATTTTAAACAAATATGCCAAATTTTAAAGCCAGACACTTTTCGCCCCAAGATAAACTTACCCGTATTGACCTTTTACTTCTTAAAGTACCCCATGTGTGGCGCTTTCGGGTCATCCATTAATTACATCAAACTTTTAGGAGGACTGAGGGGGTCAAGAAAATGTGTCATGTTATGACAAGTGGGAAGGACAGTAAGAGTTTTGAATGATTCACGGTTATTTTCATTAGACTTATATTGACCGGGATATAGACCGTGATTACCTTTTTGATTTTTGTCGAGCTCCCGATATTTCGACGCAGTTGCATGCATCATGATCACGGAAAACTCATGTTTAACAAAAAGGTAATCACGGTCTATATCCCGGTCAATATAAGTCTAATGGGAAGGACAGTGTTAAAACACTTTCATACTTCTATAAATGTTATGACCAAATTATGCTAGTCAAAGAACGTTCTCGAATAAGTTTGAATTCTACGGATATTTCTACTCATTTCGGCAAACTTCTACTGTCCGTCTGTCTATTGATTGTTTTATTATTACGAAAGTGAGGATTTTTTAAATGTGTATAAAATCGTATTTGCTGCTATTTTATTTACAAATATCGAGGCAAAATGGGGCACTTCATTGGTAAAGAACAACCGGCAACCTTCAAATCAAGGATGAACAGGCATCTTCTGGGCGAGCTCACTCCATCGTAGGCCACGTGTTTGCCTAGTTTGTGGGCAAGAGTAAGCCTATTCATAATAAAAAAAGTAAAAATAAGAATAAATGGCCGTCCTCTTTCCTCCGATAAAGATATACATAATGGTATTTTAATAACATAGCATGTTTTCTAAACATTTATGTAAAAATGAGTATGCATGATCAATAATGAGTTTCATGTTTAGCAAAACTTTACGAGTCATACCAAAACTCATTACATTTTGATTGAACTTGAAGAATATTCAACGAGTCCTACTTGAAATTCTCGTAAGTTATGATTGTCTTGTTCCTTGCTTGAACCATATGCACTTCAGGCATAAGTAGTATATAGTAAAATTGCTAGGCAGAGTGATGGCAGATGGACTAAAATGTTAACAGAATGGTGGCCGCTCAGATGTAAGAAGCGCTTGGCATCCGTTAGCTTGTTGGGTAGACGACATCCGGAAAATTGCGGGTCACAATTGGATGAGACTAGCTCAGGACCGGGACAAGTGGCGTATTAGAAGAGGGGCCTATGCTCAGCAGTGGGCGATAAAGGGCTGATATGATGATGATGATGATGATAGTAAATTAGAATGCTATCGTACAGTATGGCCACTCCCGCTCCCCCCCTGAAAGTGCAGCCCACCCACTCTTGTGATCAAAATAAACCTTATATGCCAGTGATACAAGTCTTTGATCATAACAATCGAACTCCTATGCCAGTGGCACATAATATTATGTGTGTTCAAACCAATTTACCGACCTATGCCGGTGACACAGCAGTTGTGTTCAACGCTTCTGTACCGGCTTGCATAGTAGGAGTAAGAATTTGACTCATGCCAGAGGCATACAAAATGAGCATTTTTAGTAATTTCTACCGGCATAGTGTAGGTTTTTAGTAAAACAGTTCCGGAGACGAATGTGTTTATTTATTTATTTATTTAAACTTTATTGCACAAATTATCAATAAAAAGTACAAATGGCGGACTTAACGCCTTAAGGCATTCTCTACCAGTCAACCATTGGGCAAAACAGAGATAGTTAGTTTGTGTTAACCTTTTTTTCCACGTCGTTTCAAACGTATACGCTATCACCACATCACAGACACCACATCACCGAACTGTCAATGAATGAATTTATAAATTAGTAAAATTGAGTACCTTTTTTTCATACTAAGTCGGTGGCAAACAAGTATAAGGTCCGCCTGATGTAAAGCGGTCACCGTAACCTATGGACGCCTGCAACTCAAACAGTGTCACATGCGCGTTGCCACCCCATTAGAAACTAATTCCATATTAATTTAAGTGTTATGCCAATTATTATTTTTCAGTACAGATGGTCGCTTTTTTACGCACTAGTTCGAGATGTGGTTCATTATATGCTTTGAGTAATTATGTTAACTAGAGAGGGCACCTCAACTTGATTTTGTGTAACAACACTTAGAGCCGATCGGCACAACCGCGCTTAGTCTGTGCCGAACGGCTGTGGTAGATTGACGTATCGCAATGAAAAATATTTCGTCTAAATAATGCCGTCATGTGTAGTGAGGTACTGTACAAACTGCTCAGGAAAATCTAACTAAAGCCAAGGAGTGACTTTTCATACGTAGGTTTACTGCATTTTTGTTTAAACACGCTTACTTTTTAAAAAATGTATCAATATAAACTCACGCCGAAGCGCCATGTTGCGGCGGCCATGTTTCGTTGAAACCAAAGAGTAAAAAATGCAACAAAATCAGACGTGACAATATCGCAAGTTAGTTCGTTTCCTATCATACATTAAATTATATATATGTATCGACGCAAAAAAGGTTATCTATATAATATAAAGCTACAACCCGACTGACATTTTTCAAAAAATAGGCAGAAGGGGGATTTGAAGGTGGCAGTGTTTGGTGTGGTCGTATAGAGGTTGGTCCTGCGACCCCGGATAGATCAGACCGTCGGTCTACCGGTTCCGGGTAAAAAAATGTTGGACGGCCTGGCCAAACGGCTGGAGTTAGCCGGGGAGTGTTCGACCAAATGTCATAGAGGACCCTGGGCAGTTTTTGACGCCGCCATTTTTTTTTCAAAATGGCCGACTTTTTTTTTTGACGATTTTTCAAGTTTGTCGTAGAGAGCTCAAATTTTGGTCATAGAATCTCCAAGTGGCCTCGATTCGAATGAAATAAAAAAAAATTGAAAAGTGCTACAAATGTGGGAAAACTGGCCACTTATATTTTGGAATAGAATAGAATAGAATAGAAGTGTTTATTTGCTAGAATACGTCACAATATAGGTCTTAAAAAATAGATACAGAATCAGTATTCAGTCGACATATAGCCAACATGCAAAGTGTTTACATTGTATATTACATTCCGTAACGGTACATCAGGTACATGCATATCATTAATAGCCTAGATCCTAATATATAAAACAATTTCATAGTCATTATAAATAAAATAAAATATTAACTTACACATGAATTATTGCACATTACAAATTAGAAATAAAATCAAATAGTTAAAAAATAAATAAATTATATATTACAATTTGAAATTTAAATAATCCTTAATACTATAAAAGCAGTGGTCTTGTAGCCATTTAGTCAGTGCTTTCTTAAATTCATTTCCATTCAACATTCTTAATTCAAGCGGAAGGTTATTAAACAACACTATACACATATTATAAGCATTTTTCCTATAAATATCAGATTTACAAGCTGGCTGGTATATCATATTTGTGTACTGGGCACGTAGCTCTCTTGCAAACATTTCTTCTCGCTTTTTAAAATATTCTGGATGGCTTTTGGTAAATAGGCATGCCTTTAGGATGTACATACAAGCTAAGGGAAGAATTCTGAATTTAAGGAATAAAGGTCTGCAACTGTCATCAAATCGAACACCGCCTATTTCTCGTAAACATCTTTTCTGGATAATAAATACCCTCTGAACGTCAACGGAATTTCCCCAAAGCAAGAGTCCGTAATTAAGGGTGGATGCCACATATCCATGGTAAGCAGTTAACGCCGCCCTAACAGAAACTGAATCCTTTAGTCTTCTTAATGCGAAAACAAACCTCGATAATTTGGAGCAAACTTGGTCAACATGGTCTTTCCAATTTAAATGTTTGTCGATAACTAAACCTAAAAATCTAGACGTTTGAGTTTCTTCAACAGATGTATTGTGAACGTTAACATTTATGTGTACTGGATTTGAGTTATATGAATGGAATTGTAAGAATGCAGTCTTATTTAAATTAATTTTGAGGTCATTATTTTCTATCCATGTGTTAACATCGGTCAGTGCTTGATTTATGTTCGATTCATACATGCTTTTGTCAGTTCCTTTTATTATTAATGTTGTGTCGTCTGCGAATAATATACACTTTTGCGATGTTGCTTGCGGCAGGTCGTTGATATAAAGCAAAAACAATAAGGGACCTAGATTACTCCCTTGAGGTACACCTGAGCCATTAACACGACCCTGAGACCTGAACTTCTCCATTATAAGTTTATTCTCCACAGTAACTGTTCTTGAGATTTCAGTACATTGAGTCCGATTAACTAAGTAACTTCTCATCCAGTCAAGGGCATTACCCCTAATACCATAGTGACTAAGTTTGGAAATGAGCTTCGAGTGGTTAACACAGTCAAAAGCCTTGCTTAAGTCGAGGAATATTGATGTCACTGGTAATTTTTCATTGACAGCTTCTGTTACATCTTTAACAAAGTCAAAGCAAGCTAGTTCAGTGGAGCGCGACTTTCGAAAGCCAAATTGTTCAGCCAATAGGATGTTATGCAAACTTAAATAATCGATTAGTCTTACGAACATGGCCTTCTCAAAAACTTTTGATAAAACTGGGACTAAAGTAATGGGTCTATAATTATTGGGGTCCTTCCGGTCTCCTTTTTTAAAAAGCGGCTTGACAATAGAAAATTTAAGCTGTTCAGGAAAAACACCTTGTATAAACGATAGATTTATCAAGTGTGCCATAGGACGACATAGGAATGAAGCATTATTTTTAAGTAAAATCGTTGATATATCGTCATAGCCACAAGATTTACTACTTTTTAGTGACATTATTAACTTAAAAACTTCATTTTCATCAACGGGTCTCAAAAATATAGATTGTACTTGAGAGTTGTTTTTGCAAAAATTTGTTTGTGAATTATAAAATGTATTTTGATTATTATTAACAATATCGATAAAAAAGTCATTGAATATATTACATATGTCCTGAGGTTTACAGTATGTTACATTATTATGAGTCAATATACGAATGTTATTACTGTGATCACTAGATTTACAACTATTAATTAAGTTCCAGGTGGCTTTACACTTGTTTTTGTTTGACTGTATATACTGATTGTTATGCAATTTCTGAGATTTATCGAGATTTAGATTTAGATTTATCGATCGTTGTATGGCAACTTTTAAACCGTAAGAGATAGCCGAGGGGTGCTCGACCAAATGTCATACAGGTATCCGAGTAGAAAAAAGTTGCATTAAAAAAAAATCAAAATGGCCGACTTTTTTTTTTGAAAATTTTCAAAATGGTCCTAGCGCGCTGAGATTTGGCACACGGGTGGACGGTCGCGCCAAGATTAGTATTCAAAAAGAAAATTTTGAAAAATTCAAAATGGCGGCCTTTGAGGGCCAATTGAAATTTGAATGGAGGTTTTTCTTTTAATTACCATAGCTCCGTAACGGTACAAAGAAGTGAAAAGTGCTCAAACAAATGTTATACAGTCACCCGAGGTCCATCGAATGGCATTAAAAAAAAATCAAAATGGCCGACTTTTTTTTTGAAAAATTTCAAAATGGTCCGAGCGCGCTGAAATTTTGCACACGGGTAGACAGCCACCCCAAGATTAGTATACAAAAAGAAAATTTTGAAAAATTCAAAATGGCGCCCTTTGAAGGCCAATTGAAATTTGTATGGAGGTCCTTTTTTAAATCCCCATAGCTCCGTAACGGTAGGGAAAAGGTTAATAGTGCTTGAACTAATGTTGTACAGTTATCTGAGGTCCATCGAATGGCATTTACAAAATTTCAAAATGGCCGACTTTGAAATTTTTTTTTTTTTTTTATTTTCGGTCCGAGCGCGTTCAAATTTGGCACGTGGTAAGAACGGGGGCCAAAAATAGAAATGAGAAAAAAAAATTTGGAAAAGTCAAAAACGGTGGCGAGAGGGGACAAAGTCAAATTTCCCTACCAGTTTGTATGGAGGTTTTTTTTTAAATTCCCATAGCTCCGTAACGGTAGGAAAAAGGTTAATAGTGCTTAAACTAATGTTGTACAGTTATCTGACGTCCATCGAATGGCATTTACAAAATTTCAAAATGGCCGACTTTGAAATTTTTTTTTTTTATTTTCGGTCCGAGCGCGTTCAAATTTGGCACGTGGTAAGAGCGGGGGCCAAAAATAGAAATGAGAAAAAAAAATTTTTGGAAAAGTCAAAAACGGTGGCGAGAGGGGAAAAAGTCAAATTTCCCTACCAGCCTGAGGGAGCGTTCTACAGCCCGACGGTCATTGCTCCGGTCCAAGTTCCGAGCTGTGTACAGACAGTGCTCCCAAGCAAGAAAATATAAGTAAAAGTGTCTAAAAAGCGACGCGGAGGTTCGAAACCCAGCGAAGGCCGAAGGCCGAGCTCCGCGTAGGGCCGAAGGCCCGGAGCGTCTCTGAGAGGGGCGCCAACTTCGCTACAACCCCCACAGTAACTATGCGGAGGGCCGAAGGCCCGGAGCGTGTCTGAGGCTCCCAAGCACGCGAAGGCCGCAGGCCGAGCTACGGGCAGAGAATGCTCCCAAGCAGAACAATAATAAAAGTGTCTAAAAAGTGACGCGGCGGGCCGGAGGCCCGACGCGGAGCTTCGAAATCAAGCGACGGCCGAAGGCCGAGCTCCGCGTAGGGCCGAAGGCCCGGAGCATCCCCGATCGGCTCGCCGGCGGTCCGGGAAGTTGGAGCTTCTCAAGACACTTTTACTATTGGGTCGTGTTTAAGCTCCAATTTCCCTACAACCCCCACAGAAACTACGCGGAGGGCCAAAGGCCCGGAGCGTGTCTGAGAGGGTGTCCTGCCGTTTCGCCAAAAAACGTTTCGTCAAATTTCATTTCCCAATAATCATATCGCAATAGTTTCATTTCCCAAAGTATTGTTTGGCAAAGATATGTTTCGCAATGAATTTGTTTGGTCAAATTATCATTTGGCACAATTTTACTTAGTCAAATTTGATTTAGACAAAACTTTATTTCGCAAATGTTTTTAATGGCAAAACTTATATCCCAAAAACATGTTTGGTCAAAATTTCACATCGCAAATTTTGAAAATAGGCACTTGCATTTTCATTTCTACGGGATCGTATTTTACCGAAGATTTTTTTGCCAAATTTAACTTAAAATCTGTCAAATGATAATTTCAGTTTTATTCCCAAGTGCTTCAGTTGGACAAGAAGGACAAAGAAGGTTACTCAACTTTATTTTTGTCAAATTAATTACTAGACAAAATGATTTTGTCAACTATTTTTTTGTCAAAAAATGTTTCTACAAATTACACCATGCAAAGCCACGTTTGACAATAAATATTACAACGCATAAATGTAATGTAATAATTTTATTAGTATTGTAACAGAAAAGTCGTGTGTGAGAAAGCCAGTTTAGGTGCGACGACGAGCGAAGCGAGGAGGAGCGTGTTAGGTTGACAGTGAGCAAACCGGAAATGACTTTTTAAAGTAATTAAAAATTAATAGAACATAATGGTCTTGAAAACATCAGGTTTCTTTTTAATAAAATGTATCCGGATATGTAAGTGAAAATGTCATCCATGACATTTGCAGCAGGAGGAAAAAAAGTACGAGATACACATTATTTCACACAAATCTTGGACACAAACTACAAAGTATAAAATCAACCAACAAATTTCCAGTGCGCCATTTAATAACAATATATTGGGAAATGGAAATTTTGCCTAACAATACCTTTGACTAAATAATATTTGGTAAAATGAAATTTGACCAAGTAAATATTTTGGGAAACAAATACTTGCCAAAAAAAGTTTTGCTAAATGTCAATTTGCGATAAGTTGTTTTGCCAAACGTTTATTTGGGAAATGATGATTTGGGAATAATAGTTTGGGATGTGAAACTTTGGGAAACATTTTTTGGCGAAACGTCAGTAAACCGTCTGAGAGGCTCCCAAGCACGCGAAGGCCGCAGGCCGAGCTGTGGGCGGAGAATGCTCCCAAGCAGAACAATAAGTGAAGTGTCTAAAAAGCGACGCGGCGGGCCGGAGGCCCGACGCGGAGCTACGAAACCAAGCGAAGGCCGAAGGCCGAGCTCCGCGTAGGGCCGAAGGCCCGGAGCGTCCCTGATCGGCTCGCCGGCGGTCCGGGAAGTTGGAGCTTAAACACGACCCAATAGTAAAAACGTCTTAGAGAAGCGAAACGACGGGCCGGAGGCCGCAGGCCCGTCGTGAGCTTCTCAAGACACTTTAACTATTGGATCGTGTTTAAGCTCCAACTTCCCTACAACCCCCACAGTAACTACGCGGAGGGCCGAAGGCCCGGAGCGTGTCTGACAGGCTCCCAAGCACGCGAAGGCCGCAGGCCGAGCTGCGGGCAGAGAGTGCTTCCAAGCACACAAAGGCTAAAGAAAAAAAGCAAACAAGTAAAGCAAAAAAACAAAGAAGCTAAGCAAAGAAACAAAAAAGCAAAGCAAAAAAACAAACAAGCAAAGCAAAAAAAAACAAAAAAGCAACAAGAAAGACCGCGGGGCCCTCGGGCCCCGCGCACCTTTAAAAAACTAGTTTAATTATTATTGTCAGAATTGCACAGTTTTCCGACATGTCGGTCTATAACAGATCTCAATACGCGTGTCGAATTTCATGTGAGTATGTAAATGTAAGTGCAGTACCTAACCTATCTGAATGAATTTGGGTAGGTAGACGGTCAAGCAAATTATGAGAGTATAAAAACGCGCGAAATTCAAATTTTGTATGGGACGATAAACCCGCGCCCATACATACATGGATGTAGATAAAGTTATGTATGCGACTATACATAATTAGGCATTAAAACATTCATGTTATCTTATCAACACAACAAAAACAACACTCATGTTTTAATGCCTATCATTATGCAACAGTCACATAAATAACTAATATCCAGTTGCGGCTACGTGTACACATGTATGCTCAGTCCGTATGCAGCTTTCTATGTGGGCATTTAAAAAATTGGGATTGAGTTATTAAGAAAAAGTTAAATCGCTGTTAGTTTTGCAACGATAATTAAGCATGGAATTTCAATAAAAACATCGTTTTTGTTTTAATTATGTAAATTATACTAAGCTATAATCTAAATTCAGAACGTGAAAAAAGTTTAGTTTTAAATACAGATTTCAAGCTTGATTGTCGTTACAAAACTAACAGCGATTTATGTTTTTTGTTAACAACTCACGTTAATTGAGTCATCATTATATGCCAGGTCGAAACTTCGGAGGTCCATCTGTACTGAAAAACGTCGTACGATACACGTGCGAAAAGGAAATTCGTAACTCGTGTCGAATTAAAACACTCCCTTCGGTCGTGTTTTAATTTATCGCCACTCGTTTAGAACTTCCTTTTTTACGCACTTGTATCGTAATGTACTATTTCAGTATAGACTGTGCTTTTTGCCCGAACTAAGTGGTTAATTTATACTGCTCGTTAAGAACTTCTCTTTTCCGCACTAGTATAGTATAGTAATGTACTACATATTTTAGTATAACCTATTAAAAATATCCCTAACGGCCTAGCTACGACAATGGTCTAAGCGCGACAGCGGTGAGCGGCAGCCATACGTGCGAATGAAAAGTCCCATCACTGTGTCTCGCTCCAATGTATGGCCGCCGCTCACCGCTGTCGCGCTTAGACCAATGTCGTGGCTGAGCCGTAACGACAACTGCATTATTTCAGATTGGCGAATCTTCAAACGAGAATCTTGCTAAGGATACGTCGAGATTAATGTTATAATAAATTACTTCACAAAATTGTAGTTTATTTTGTTTTCAAACACACCGATATTGATAATATTATCGTTGTATAGTCACCGCTAATAATATCGCACAAAAATAAGGCTAAGGTAGGCCAAAGAACAGATGGCGGGATGACCTCGACGCATTTTGCAGCGATTGGCTGGAGCAGGCGGCAAATCGTGATGAGTGGCGGAAGAAAGGGGAGGCCTGTGCCCAGCAGTGGGACACAATTATAGGCTAAGAAAAAAAAAATAAGGCTGCAAAAAGACACGCTCTTTTATGACATTTGAATTTAATGGACACATCGTATTTATTTACATAATTAAGACGGGTGTTGTGCTTTCGCAAAAGTGTTAATATCCTAACCACAAAATTAAAATTTTGAAAAACCACCTAGTGGACCGATTTTCATTAAACATGGTTAAGAACACTACCGACTAATTCAGCTTTCAGATAAAAAAAAACTAAATCTAAATCTAAATGCCACAGACACGTCAAACTTATAAAACCACCATTGACCTACCTACCTTCTTTTTGATTACAGTTTTTTATTACTTCATAGGTAATAATAATTAAAAACTGATTTTTATAATATGTTTATATTTTTTTATTGTTTTGTAAGTGGTTTTGTATTTTACTTTTATATTCGTATTATAAATAACCTAGCCTAAGATTTGAAAGAAATAAAGAGGATTAAAAACTGAAAATATACTTAAAATTAGGTAGGTATAGCGAGAACTTTGTAAATAAAAATCTCGTATTTAATTAAACCCACAGCTGTTAGAGTTTTAAGTAACAAATGGTTTTACTAGGGTCTTCAAAGGCATAAGTTTTTTAATTAAATTCGGCTAAATACTTTGACGTCATAAAATACTTTTTGGGACGGATCCTCTAAAAATATGTATACTAACTTGAATCTTATTCTATGGAAGTAAATGAAAAACTGTATACATTAATATGAGAAGAAGCGCGTAAAGCAGTAAAGTTTATTACTCTACAAAGTAATTCTTAAAGGAAAGTAGAATTTTGACTGTTTCCTTAGATCAAAGAGGATCGAGTATTATAAAGAATGACTGTCAAAGTAAAATGTGTAATCACAGTGCATAGACTGCCATCTCTCGACACAAGCTTAAAACTTTTGAACCTCAGTTTTGACAATTTGGCCCATATTCTTAGCTTGATATGTTTTAAAATGTCAAATATTAATATTAGCGCCATCTAGCCGAGCGTACCCCAAAGGTGTATCGCCATCTAGCTCACCGTACCTTTTTCTGTATGGTTTTGGGGTACGTTTTTTTCTTAGACTTTATCGGTCTTTACGAAGTTATATAGGTCTTTGCTTAGATTAAGCTAATCTTGTTTCCTACTTAATGAAAAACTTAATAAAACATACCTACGTTTTACCAAGGATGATTTATATAGGATTTACGATCTTCATACTAAGAATAGTACCTTATTTTTTAGCGCCACCTATTAAATACTATCATATCTACACTGATGATGCCTACAAATTTATTTTTTTCAAAATGTGTATAGACGTGATATCAAGATATTAAAATAAAGAAAGAAGCATGTAATTTGTTCTTATAAGGATAAAAACAAAAATATTTGGAGATAATAAATGATTTTGGCCACTTGCGGGCTGCGAAACAGCGCCATCTAGTTTTAAGCCTAAAAGGCCCATACATTTCGGGGATACGCTTTTTGTATGGGTTTTGTCTGTCCCGTATTATATCGTCCTTGATTTTAATAAGTATATTTTCTGTAAGGGCTACTCCAGGCTAAATAATTTTTAAAAACGATTTATTAAAACGCCTGTCGGCTGGCCAATGCAAAATCGCAGAAAAGCATTTCCGTTTTCAATACCGAACAATTTTTTATAGGTAAGTTATTAAAATGCTACAATAGGTACGAGCTGCAAAAGTTCTAGAAGGTTTTTTAAGGACATAATTTGTTACGAAAATGTTTTCACTGTAATAAAATATTAGACATACATACATACAATCACGCCTGTATCCCATAAAGGGGTAGGCAGAACACATGAAACTACCAAAGCTTCAGGGCCACTCTTGGCAAATAAGGGGTTAAAAGAAAACGAAACTGTGGCCTTGCAGTGACAGGTTGCCAGCCTCTCGCCTACACCACAATTTAACCTATATCCCATAGTCGCCTTCTGCGACACCCACGGGAAGAAAGGGGGTGGTGAAATTCTTAACCCGTCACCACACAGGCAAAATAAACACAATAAAAAAAAATCTTTTCATATCAAAAGTATAAAAATCTAGAATTTACTTTTACTTTGTAGAAACTAAAATGTATAAGTATATAAGTAGGTACTGTACACTAATATTACTAAGTCATGAATTAATAATTATACCTACATTATGATTCGAAATGTGTTAGGTCTCACTCGTGTGCACAATATATCACACACACATACACACACACACACACACACACACACACACACACACACACACACACACACACACACACACACACACACACACACACACACACTTACTTATGAATTAGATTTTATTGCCTTACTGCATGTTATTATTATTTTATTTATTTATTGAATATTATACAGTCGACAAATATTATAATTTATCACAGGCCCTGCAAAACTGTTTAACAGTTTGACTGCAGGATAAGAGTGTCATAAGGTAATTAAAATACCTAAATTGTAATAGTTGTTATAAGCAATCATCTCGGCCTCTGATCTTTTCGACTTCGTTTGATTTTATATTCACAAAGTTATTAAATCCCTGTAGTATCAAACTTTCTTATTTGTTTGAATTTAATTGCCGTTTTATTACTTGAAATTATATTGAAAGGAATTAGTTATTTGTTATACAAAGGGGCAAAGTTGTATTTTAACGCCGAGTGTGGAATTGAAAAACGAGCAAGTGAAAGGATTCTATAGTTGAACCACGAGCGAAGCGAGTGGTTCGAGAATAGAATCCTGAACTTGCGAGTTTGTTAACACACGAGAAGTAAAATACATTTGCACCCGAGTGTAACACAAAACTTTTCCCCTCACTATAGCGAGGAAACTACAACGCAAAAAATGCGTTTATAACTGTTTCCAGTAGTTCCACAGGTGGTAAATCATCTTTATTACTAGATTCACCTACTTTTATCAATCTTAAAGCAGTTAATTTGACTTTATTCAAGGTCAAATTACTTTACCCACTAGTGGATAAAATGCGTTTTTAACCCGCTGGTATTAAAGGACAAAACACGTGTTTACGAGCTAGTGAGGGGAAAAATTAATTATAAAGAACTTAAAGCTGAAAAAGGCTTTCGCTTAGCTTATGGCGTTTCGGAAATACAATTCAAGGGTAAGTAATATTTTTAACCTCAGTGAAAACAAAACGATAAATAAGACCATTTTATCTTAGTATACGAAGTATTAATAAACTAAAAAATAACGAATAGGTATTAATATTACATTTTACAGGGAAAAATAGTTATCAATTTTACTATTCGAAAACGGATAGCAAAAATGGATTTTATGCACAACAGTGCAAAGCGATTTCATACAATTTTTAGCTTGGTCATGTCTTTTGCTGGCTGGTAGAATTTACTTATAAATGAAATATTGAATACATCGATGATTCAATTTGATGTTTTAGAGTTAGTATTTGGTCGTATTGGTGTGGTGAAAAACTCGCTACGCTTGCGGTTCAATTTTGGAATCTTTCGCTTGCTCGGGTATCAATATTGGCACGTGCAACAACGACTTTTCCCCCTTTTAGAACAAATAACTATTATGTACATGGGGGCAAAGTAGTTGTTCTATCCGCTCGTGCTGATATTGATGTGTTCAAATAGTGAAATAGTTTTTGGCATGAAGATTAAACAAATTGAAACGACCGATTGAAATACATTTATCACCACATCAACACGAGGAAAATACTAACTGTAAAACATCAAACTGAATCAAAGTCAGCAATTAATTTGACATGTGTAATTAATAATCATCATCAGAGGTCAAGCTTACCAACCAGTATTGGGCATAACCTAACCACAAAATTAATCTTTTTAAATTTTGAAAAAACCCGACCGCGACAAAGTAATTTTCATGAAATGGTTAAGAACACTCCCGAATAATTCACTTTCAAAAAAAAAATAATATAAATCTAAATCGGTTCATCCGGAGCTACGATGCCACAAACAGACAGACGACAGACACGTCAAACTTATAACACCGTCGATTTTGCGTTGGGGTGTTAGAAAGTACAAATTTGTATGAAAATAATTTGCATCCTTCTGAATGAAATACAACAATTATCATCAGTTTTTGAAGAATCCGTGATGGTCGAATGTCAAAAGAAGTTTGGAAGCTGAAGCTGCAGCACTTCGAGAAACGACAACCCAGAACAGAACTGTCTGGCGCACTAGATCAAGGAGACCCGACCCCAAGTAGATGGGATTAAGGGAAAGAAAAAGAAGATCATCCGTTTCTGAAGAATCCATAGAGTTTTTACCCGTTGGTGTGGTGAAAAATTACGAACCTCTTGTTGGAAATGCTGTTAATTAAAGTATCATTAAAGACGGCTGTCCCGTCACGCGGCACTCAACGACATCTTAACCCTTCAGGTGGCGGAGCTAAAAAGAAGATCATCCGTTTCTGAAGAATCCATAGAGTTTTTACCCGTTGGTGTGGTGAAAAATTACGAACCTCTTGTTGAAAATGCTGTTAATTAAAGTATCATTAAAGACTATTTTTTTACCTTTACAATTTTATTAATTACTAGACACACACTTTCCCATTTATAACATTAGTATGGATGAGCGACGGCAAGCGCCCTGATGGGATGTCGTTGATTCCCTGGAGGATGGGCCGTGCGCTGGTGTGGGAAAAAATTCATGAATATATTATAAAATCCATGATTTAGCCAAAAAAAATACCTTATAAAACATAATTTTCCGAACGTGCAGAGCATGTCATTCCGTTGCCCTAGTTCTTAATCACGCCCGCAATATGCATGAAGGTCGAGTGGCCATCAGTCCGTCTTCGAGTGGATTGGATTTCTAGCTTGTGATAATTAAGACGACACTTAGCTTCCGAGGAATCTTAGACAATTCTTGTATATTTATTTATTTATTTATTTATATAAAAGAAAGTAACCGCTCTAACGATTTCGCTGAAATTTGTTTTGTGGGGGTTTTCGGGGGTGAAAAATCGATCTAGCGTAGCCTTAGATCCCGGAAAACATCATGAGTTTTTCTTTCGCAAGATAGATTTCGCCGCGCGCGCATCGATTCCGCTTAGCTCTCGCACGAGGTCGGTCTAATGTACGCAGATAGATCGTAGGTGTCAGGGTTTCGAATCCCGGCCAGAAATTAGTTTAATGTCATTTATTTGAATGACCAACAGCTTGAATGCCACCCAGTTCTCTTGTTTTGTGTATTATTTCTATTTACATTTTATTTCACTTTATAAACAGCTAAGCATCAAGTTGGCGGTAGGTTGTTCCAGCACTTCGTGGGTAAGCAAAACTTTCATTATGAAAACATTTTTAAACGAGTATTTTTTGTCAGCATGATGCCTACACATTCCGACTTGCTTAAGCCACTATAATTTTATTATGACGGTTAAGTATATATTAAGATAGATCTGCTGCTAATGTTATGGTGTACTATGCTCTTATGTATAATATACGTCTTCCAAGTAACTGTCATATTAATGGCAATATCCCATCTCCATCATTTTTATGTAACATAAATATTTTAAAAGAATCGCCATCCTATAAAATTTATTTTACTCGTATGTTATAAACGATGAGGATGTTGCTATTGTTGCTATTAATAATTATGACAGTTTTTACACCAGTTTCTTTTATCACCAATACATAGAAATGATTAAATTATTACAGATCCCTTAAGTAGGTACTTACTTCATTAACACCTAAGATTGCCAAATCGAATGCTCCCAAAATCGAGACAAATGGACGTTTTGTCGGTATTTTGGGACTTTTGTCAGAAAAAGTCGTAGTATAAAATCAAATTATTCTTTTTTCAACTCTATATTTCCACGCGTTCTCTTGATAAAATGATCTTTTTGTCCCTTATTACTTATCAAATTGTAATAAATTATTGATAGTGATCAACAATTTTAATTAAAAACGGTTTAATTTACCTAATTGTAGGCAGCAACGTACAACGTTCCGATTATTGTTTCATGTTTTTGCAAAGTAAAATGTCAGGATTTTTTTTTAATTTTTCGAGAGGCGGAAGGACATGACAAAAATCGGGAGAATCCCGGTTATTTTCCTTAGACTTATGTACCTATATTGACCGGGATATAGGCCGTGATTACCTTTTTGATTTTTGTCGAGCTACCGACATTTGGACGCAGTTGCATGCATCATGATCACGGAAAACTGAAGAAGAAGGCGGGTTTACAGTCAACCAATTGGAACCCTAGGCCACTTTGCAACCATGTCAAAATGACAAGCAGTAAGAGATTTCTTACAATGTGATTTATATCGTCACTATGACAGAGTTCTACCGTTCCACTTACCTACAGGTTCCAATTGGTTGCGATCTAACCCTCGTTCGCGCGCGTCGGCTGCGTTCAATTTCAGTGTTACCGGTGTTACCACTGAAAAGGTAATCACGGTCTATATCCCGGTCAATACAAATCTAATCGGGAGGATTTCGGCAAATCCCAACCATCTGGCAACCCTTTCACACCCCGTAGGTATCCAAAACTCAAGGTGCTTATGATGTACTTTGCGAAGAGCAAAGTTCTCATTATAAAACGCTTCAGGCTAGCTGAGTTCTGTGTGTTTTATGCCGAAACTTTGTGGCCCACACTTTACACTCAGAACTACACGCCATTAACGAGTTGGCAAACAATCTGCCGGCAGACATTTTGGGAATATTTAAATATGATAATAGACTAAATCATGATTTAACCGTAACAAACAAATCTACAATGAATTTTAGTCTTTTAGAATATGTAACTCGATAATGATAACGTCACAGAATAGTACATTAAGATACAAGTGCGAGTTACGAATTTCCTTTTCGCAAGTCGTGTATCGTACGACGTTTTTCAGTACAGATGGCCCTCCGAAGTACACACACACTACAAGAACTCACACTAGTGCGTAAAAAACTGCGAGAAACACCATCTGTACTGAAATAGTACTTTATACGTAAGATATAAGTAAAGAAAAGGAAGTTCGAAACGAGTGGCGAACACTTCCGAAAGGAGTGTTTTAAACCGAGAGGAATTCCTTTCTGAAGTTTCACACTTGACGTTTTTCAGTACCGATGGCCCGCGAAGTTTCGACCTGACAAAAAATGAACCACATTTCGCACTAGCGCGGGCAAAAAGGACCATCTGTACAGAAGTTTCGACCGTAAAAAAGGAAGTCCGAAACGACGATAAATTAAAACACGACCGAAGGGAGTGTTTTAAATCGACACGAGTTACGAATTTCCTTTTCGCACCGTTTTTCAGTACAGATGAGCCTCCGAAGTTTCGACCTGGCATATAATGAACCACTTCTCGAACTAGTGCGTAAAAAAACGACCATCTGTACTGAAAAATATATTAAGTGAATAACCAAAAGGGGATGATGTTTACTCTCATCCTCCTTGCGCTATCCCGGCATTTGCCACGGCTCATGGGAGCCTGGGGTCTGCTTTCACAACTAATCCCAAGATTTGGCGTAGGCACTAGTTTTTACGAAAGCGACTGCCGTCTGACCTTCAAACCCGAAGGGTAACTAGCCTTATTGGAAATAGTCCGGTTTACTCACGATGTTTTCCTTTACCGAAAAGCGACTGGTAAATATCAAATGACATTTCGCACATAAAGCCTGTGATACACATGCTGTAGCTTGCACAACAGAACTGGCATGCCAGCCGCATTCAAAATTACTGGCAAATGAACTGGCATGCAAGTATTTTATAGTGGCTGGCATGCCAGTTACAGTTGTGCAAGCTACAGGCATGTGTATCTCAGGCCTTTTAGTTCAGAAAAACTCATTGGTACGAGCCGGAATTAAACCAGCGACCTCCGGATCGAAAGTCGCACGCTCTTACCGCTAGGCCACCAGCGCTTCTGGGGGGGATGTTGTTTACTTTATCATTAAAAAAAAATGTAATTTTTCACGACATTTACGCTGCGACATTACGGTACAATGAGCTTTTAAAGAATTGTTTACTGGTGTTGTTTTATAAAAGGCTTTTCAGAGCTTACGCCTAAAAGCAATGCTTTTAGTAAACTTTAAAGCTTTAGGGTGTTACAAAATTTAAGTATTCTCTTAATTCTTACAGATCCAATGCAGATTTTTCAGTGCCTTTTATTTAAAGTGTCATTTTTTTTTGTAAATATTGAAACCTCAGTATCGACCTATCTTACCTAGTACCTACCTTACCTAGTAGTACTACCTACATTTTTAACTTCTTTATTTCTTAATTAATTATAAAATAGATGAAAGGTTTTATTAAAATAATATATATAATAGTATACTAATGTGTTCGCTTAGATGTTTATCGCAAAACCATTTGCACTAAGCTATTTGAGCGAAATATTCCCTTATTTTAAACTGACAAATATTTTCTACAAAGAAAAAGAATATAAATTATAACTTTACAAGGGTAGAAAGGCAGAATTTTACTAAACGGCTGCCGAAAGAATCCAAGCGCGCAAAAGAAAAGGAAATTCAAGAGTTAAAACCTACTTTTATTTACCCTGCCAGCATTTTGTTTACAAACGCAAAAAGGTCCGAAAATTCCTCAAAAGGCAAAACACGGTTAAAAAGGTTCGCAACTGTTTTATTTATTCATGGGTTTGAGTTGATCTGCCAGTGTCAATGAATTTACAAAAAAAAAAAACGGTGTTCTATTTTCAAAATTATTCAGCTAGTCGAACGTCGCGTTCAGTCTTGATTCGGGAGCGAGGAGGGACGCACGCATTTCGTCCTTCTACGAACCTACGAGCCGTTGAAACTTTTGCGAATTTAGAATTATTGTGTATGAAAATAAGTGTATTATTTTTTAATAATAACTATTAGAGTTGTAAAAAATATAGTTATTTTTACCGGCATGCGTGATTTTTAATTAGTGATTTTTTAATGGTTATAATAGTGTTTAGTCAAAATAGGTGGACAAGAGATTATAGGCCATGCCAGGCGTGATCAGCCTTACTGTAACGGTCCTACATTGAATTGGACGTTATGCGTATACCATATACAGCGGATTTTATCTATCCTGATGCCTTTTTATGATGATATCGTGAGTATTTTTTAATACAGTCTATATAGTTTGTACTTTATTATCAACACATCCTTTAAACTACTAACACTATTTAAAAATATTTAAATTTTAAGTGCTTTAGACTTTTTTGATAGATTATTTTTTGTAGGATGGAAAAAAAAGTTTTTTTGACATTTAGGTACATACTGTGAGAGTTACTTATATTCTAATTGTAATGTAGTTTGAAAAGAAAAACAAACTTTAAAGTGTAAATAATATTTTTTGTACAAATTTTGTACAAATTCAATTATTTGTTTCAATTATTTCTATAGGTACAAAAATATTATTTAAATTTTAAATTTTGTTTTATTCAAACAACATTACAATTACTCGTTCTAAATAAATTAATATTTTTTATGTAAATACCTACTTTATAAATTCAAACGTACATATTAAATATGAATCTCCCTCATTAATTTTTAATCTGTACGTTAAAAATAAATAATAATCACGTTTTGTTAAAACGATGACAGTTTTACCAAGTTTCTTTAAAAATGAAGAATGCAATTTTTGTACAAAGACTCTTCGTATTATCTTCTACATGAAATGAAAGAAATAACATGAAATGGGCACAGAAAATTAATTAGTTAAATATGATTATATTGAGTTTTTTATTTGAACTTCACCCTTTGTATTGAATAAAACATTATCCCAAATGGAAATTAAAATATTTTTCTTGCTCTCAAAAATCTTCGTTCTTTTATAACACAATAGAAACTCGTAAGGGTTTTCCGTAATATCAGCTTTCATATTCGTATTTTCCATTCTATATTTTAATCTATACCCTTTTATTTTCATGACTGCCTTTCTTTGTGGTCATGAATTGTCTTTTTTATTATCTTGGTAATAGGCTGTTTTCCTTTTAGACAAATCAGCTTTTTTTAAGGACGGTTAAAATTATTTTGAACGATAATCATGCTAATATGAAATCGAATAAAGTGACGTCACAATCAACTTATTTACTTAAATGTTTTTCTATCCGACTTAGTAAATAGAAATTGGATTTAAAAATAACTACTGTCCATACAAAAAAAATATTAAACCTGTTACCTACTATAATTATGTTACTGTTACCTGCCTTAACAAAATATAAAATGCAAAGGTTTTTCAAGAGCGCTTTAAGCTTCATTCGCTTTTTTCACGCTTTTTCATTTTCAGTTCAAATGACGTACACTGATACTGCTCGCATAACTTTCATTGTGGTGAAGATATTTTACGTTTCTGCGTGTACCTACTCTTTTTTTTTAATTAACCTTCATAATTTTTACAGCAAAATAAAAAGTAGGTATAGTAACAGTCTAAAAAAATTACAAAGCTTAAATTTTCTTCTACGATTAATAAGAATTCTACAAACTCTGAAGACGAGAAATTTTGTGTGAATACTAATCTCATTTAGGGAAAATGTATTTATAAAAATATTAATAAATGTGAATTAATGATATTGTATCTCGCAACATCATTTTAGCAATAAGGCATTAAAAATAATAACTAAAAAATAAATGATAAATGATCTCGTGCAGTTAAGTATATTCTTATGTCAACAATGTCATAGGTAATACTTACAAATATCATTATTTTTTTAAATTTATTATTCAAATAAGTTACACTGCATATTAGTGAAACCAATGCACTGCGAACTAAAAAAAAAATATAGCATAAAGTAAAAAATATAATATAGAAAAAATACAATATTCTATGTAACAGCGTGGCTCCAATTATAATTTTAGGCTGCACTCTATTAAAGCCGTTATTATTGTTAGAAGAATTTATGCACTACATAGACGCTTAAGTATGTCATCTTTTACATCATTTTATCCTTTTCCTGTCTCTTCTCAACTACAAGTAGGTAAGTATTAAATGCATCATAAAATTTTTCACCCGATCTATCAAACTCCGCCCTAACGTTATATTGTATTTTTATTTCTAACGCCATTTTTATGGTCCATATCGTTCAGCCATTTTATGAAAATCGATCTCGAGTTATAGTGGAAGAGGAAACATTGTCCCTTTTATGGAAAAATAATAGATACCTTTGCACAGAGTGTATACATTGTATTCTTATATTTTATGGATACATCGTTTTTTTCCGTTAAATTCGACACGTTAGGTTAGGTTTATTAATAGGAATCACCTGGGGCCCATTTCTCGAAGCTACAAGTTACAATTTACAAGTGGTTGTCAGTGTCTAATATACACGTTGGCAAAATACTTCCGCTTGTAACTTGTAACTTTCAGTTTTGAGAAACTTGTAACTTTCAAGCCTTGTATTTTGTTTCCATGACAACCCATACTATTTGACAGAGTTCGCGCACTTGTAATACAAGGCTTGTACCTTTCGAGAAACGGGGCCCTGGTATATCGCTCTATGTTAAATTCGAGTAGTTTTTTGTAGATTCTAGCATAATTCGCTTTTTAGAAGTGGTGGCGTGCACGGATTTCGGACCCCGCGAAGGATACGGGCACACCTCGGACACTGGCGATAAAATATATGAAAGAGGTGCGTTCCTAGCACACAGTCTAAGCTCGTGTAGGTGAACGCGTACTATGCTTGTATTAGTGAAATATGACAGGCCGGCTGTTTGCGTTTGTGACAGGCGGTAACTGTGAGGTAACCAAGAGCACTTGGGCGGCACTTTCAGCGGGGAGCGGGAGTGGCCATACTCTTTAGAGGTATTATACTGTGACTCTTTATTATACGGGCGAGCCTTGCTCATGATTGTGCATATCTGCTGTCATCAGTGTTCCCTTAGTCGCCTTATACGACACCCACCACGGGACGATGCTATTCTTTCTGATGCAGGCACCACACGGCAGTACTTACTTTATATTAAACCGTTTTCATGTTCGTTCAACAAGTTTTTTGGTTAAAATAGCGCCTACGTGCTCTTTGGTTCAAACAACAAGCTACTTGTCATTTGAAGCGGCAATATATTTGAATCAACAAGTCGATTTTATAAAAACCACCTGACACATATTGTTTTAAACATACGTTTGGCTGATTCAAACGGATAAACCGCAACAAGTCGAACTTGTTAAATTCTCAATGCAAATTTCTCTCAGTGTACCTACTATAATAGGGAGATCGATTACATAAATAAATGGTATTCTGTTTAGTCCGTCAGTTAGATCGTCCAAAAATACTGAATACATATTTTTCGCTTTTTCTAATTAATGAAAAAATACAAAGATAAAGAACATCAAGGTTCCGGAGTGGGGCTTATGGCGTCACTTCTAAGTAAAAATTGTACCTAGGCGTGACGTCACGCGAAACTTCAACGCACTGTCGTTTTTTTCGTTTACGAGAAAAAAAAAATACGTATCTAAAATTCTTTGATAATGTAACTGACGGACTAATTAGTTTTTTTTAGTCGTCTCGTCTAATGCTATTCAATGTGTATACTTACTGAGTACTACGATAGGGAACTTGAATGTACGTAAAATAAAATATTTTATACCATGCACGAAATAAAGAATCAGATAAATATAAAAAAAAAAAAACATGGAAAGAAGTCATTTTTAAATCCAATTTCTATTTAATAAGTCAGGTAGAAATATATACTCCACCTACAACCACCTACTCTAGCACCTACTCTTTCTGATTATGTTTTTTATTTCCGCTACCCAAAGGTTGTCTGGTAGAGATCGCTCTTTAGCGATAAGACCGCCTGTTGTCTGCCTCTATTTATAATCATTTGTTTTGTCTCTGATCTTTTTTCTGTATCTCCGTATTAGCAATAAAAGTATTCTATTCAATCTATCTATGTTTTGACAGTTCTTAGCAAATCGTTCAAAAGAAGCTGATTTGACTAGGAGGCAAGTAGCCTATTCTACGAACTACTTAGTGTTTAGCCAGTCTTTTTAGTACAACTTAATTAAGTATTCCATTAGTACCTAGGACATAATTATTTTCTTTTACGAGAGGTTTGTATATGCTTAGTTTTTGCGTCTAGTAAAAGGAAAATAGTAGTACTATTTTCCTTTGTAGATCTAAATTAATTAATTAAGAATCATTGAATGAAATGGAATTCCTAAGGAAAATATTATTGTTATTAATATTTCAATATTATACTTAAGTTTCTTTATTGTTCTTTGATGCATTTGATCCTTTTACCATATTTTTCGTAGTAAGTACCTTTGTATTGATATTTGGTATTATTCATTTTGTGAAGATACCTAATAAAAGAAGTCATTTTCTACGTCACCCACGGAAACAATGGGGTAAAAATTATACAAGATGATTTTGTAAGTTCTAGCCAAAATTTTTTATAGCGGCTTTTGAGGTCATAATTATCAAATTTAATTATGGGCGTAATGCTTAAAATCGCGAAAAAAATGGTTGTTTCGTATAATTATTTCGACTATACCGTGATGCCACTTATTTCTATGGAAGAACCTATTTTTTGCGTTTTTGTGGTCTCATAATAATAGTTGTCATAATGATATTGAGTTTATTTGAGGTTTCTGTTTTTTGAGCTAAGTTTGGCTAGTGCTTAAGAACTCTCCTCCGTATTAAACAAAAAAAAAAACATTTCAATGAAAACTTGTTTACAAACATCTTCAACACATTACAGAACATTTTACGAAGTTTCTCGCCAAGTACTTCTCTAACTGGTATCTATATGGGTTTTATCTCTCCTCTCCACATTTGATACAACTCGATAACTAGTAGATTAGGCGGTGCTGTGGCTAAATGAGACACTTCAGATCACGAACATGTGTTGAAGCGACTGTTTTGATGTTTGTAGATAAGCTGTTCGGTTCAAGAACTTAAGTTTATAATTTTCGATACATTTTACAACTAAGGTACAGAGGGCCAAAACTCGACTGGGGGACAATTGTAAGTAATCCATTTTTTGCATTATTACACTATGATGTTGAGTTCTACATGTATCCACTGAACTCGCCTACCATATATAACCGGTGGACACTATTTAATAATGTCAATATTGGAAAACATGGAAAAAATGGATTAGTTACATTTGCTCCCCAGTCGAGATTTGCCCCGCTCTACCTTACAAAATATACGTAAAGCATAATATTAACGACAATGCAGTGTAACTACACGGTAGTAGAAAGATATTCGATTTCCCGTTTTAAGTTGCAAATAGTCACTGTGTTTTTTTTTTCAGCAATAGCAAACGGATTGCCGTTCGAATTTGATTGAACAGCTAATAACAGGGCAGTTGAATTAAAAAAAAAAAACCTTATTTTTACACACAAAATATTTTACTTTGTTCTTGTAAATTTTTGTACTAATTTGCGCACTGGTTCGGAAGAAAACACCATAATATATTAGCTATGTGGTCCATTTTTTTTTTCAAAGTTTTCAACACCATTTTTTGTAACATGGGTATTTATTTTTTAAGCGATTGATCCTCATAATCGCAAGGTCTTTCGATCCTGATAGGAGAAAAAAATGTCCCAAGATTTCCATACAAACCTTCCATTCCGTTACCGCCATACAAAATGTATGAAAAAAAAATGGTAACAGAATGGAAAAAAATCGTGAGACATTTTTTTCTCCTGTTTTAGGCTTGGAAGAGCTCGCAATTATGAGTGCAAACTACTTAAAAAATTCCAAATCCAAAAAAAGTGGGTTGGACAACTTTGAAAAAAAAATGACCCATGTACAGGCTAGCTATTTTGCAGATTTTTCCTGAACTCGAGCGCCTCAAGAAACGTTCTCCTAAGAATTTGTTTTACGTATCCAGTGCTCATAACATAAACAGCTTCATTCGGTCCTTAAGACTGAGGATTACAACATGTTGTCCTTTAATCCTGTAATTAGTATTAAGCCTACATCCATGACAAGAGCGTGAACTTTCGTGAACTTTATGTTAGAGTAGGATTATTATGTGACTTTCCACGGCTAAAGGACTCGAGGAGCGGGCGGGGAATGTGTTAAGCTTATGCGTTTCAAGGACGGCGGGCAGCCGCGCCAGATGAAAAGGGACAGAAGTATGACTGTTTTACGGCAATAAGGAATGCCGGCTCTGATGCTTATTTGACATTTCAACAAGATAACAAAATACCCTTTTCCAATTTTTTTGGCATATACTGCTACATAATAAAATCACACCTCGGACACGGCGGTGAAATATATGAAATAGGGGCGTTCTTGTCCTAACACAGTCGTGTAGGTGAACGCGTACTATGCTTGTATGAATGAAATATGATAGGTCGACTGTTGCGTTTTTGACAGGCGGTAACTGTGAAGTAACCGAGAGGGGATGGGCGGCGCTTTCAGCAGGGAGTGCGAGTGGCCATACCGTACGATAATACTCTTTATTATACTGTTATAAAATAGTGGCTCTGGCAATTTTAGACCACCGCGACATGATTAGAAAACGTAAAAGTGAAAAATCAAGAAAAGAGCGTACACCCATCTTAAAGGCCGGCAACGCACCTCCAACACCTCTGGTGTTTCTGGTGTCCATGGGCGGCAGTGATCGCTTACCATCAGGCGACCTGTCTGCTCGTTTGCATCCTATCCCATAAAAAAAAAATCTTGAAGTCACTATCACAGTCCAGTCACTACAGTTTTAAGCGCCATACACATAGGACCTTTGTGGCAATTTCCGCATTTTACAAAATTTCCAAAACCTGGATCGATAAAGGATTTTGTTTCAATATAGATTCTGGTTACAAAATTTCATGAGAATTGTAGAAGAGGAGATCATCAGGACATAAAAAGCATATCGAGTTAAACCATTATATGCTGTCACTGCGGTCAATTATAAACTAGTATATGAAATAGTATTTTATGCAACAGGCGTTTAAAGGAGGTCAAACAAGACGAGTGGTGCGGGTAACAATTTGAGGCGAAGCCGAAAATTGTTATTAAGTTGCCATCACGAGTATTTTTGATCAGATAAAAAGTAGAATAAAATACTTTTTCTACGCATGCAAAAAGTTTTTAATAGTATTTCTTGGCCGCGCGAATCGGTCGAATTCACACAAAGATAAAAAAATTTTTTGCGAAAAAAAGGTTTTGTCAGCTATTTTTTCCTGATGAGAATACGATACTGAATACGTTACCATGGTTACAAACAAAGAATACCACCAGTTTTTTCGTTACTGCGCGCATGTATGGTGTCACTGCGATCAATTATAAGTTAGTATGAAACTTTTTCCATACTAGTACTAATTTTAAATGATTCACGGTTAGTTTGATTAGACTTATATTGACCGGGATACAGACCGTAATTACCGTTTTCATTTTTATTGAGATCTCGATATTTCGACGTAGTTGCATGCATCATGATCACAGGAAACTGAAGACTGTGGGTCATCAAAGTTGCATAGACAGCGCGCGATCTACCCTCGTTCGCGCCAGTCCAGTATTTTTGGACGATCAAATTGACCGACTAAACAGAATGCATTTTTTATGTCTGTCGTCATCCTAATTGTATCAATGACATAGGACGGATAAAATCTTGCGAGGACATATTCTTGCGCCAATCATTGGCCTGGCCAGCAGATAATGTTATCTGTCAAAAACCTTTTGTAACTGGCAGGATTTCTCAATGAGTGAGATGTCCGTTTATCTTAGATAAGAGGATTTTCATTGGAAAATTTTAATGAAGGTTATAAAAACAAGTCTGCTTAAAATTTTACTTTCATAAGGTTCAAGTCTCTATCATTGACTTGAGCATTACATTTTGAAAGTAAAATTTCAAAATCGAGCGCACTAAAGGTAGGCTAAAAGGCCCTTTTAGTCTTCTTTAATGCGCACGCAAACTATGTAATGCAAGTCGTCACTACTTTTAAAAAAACTTGTATCTTCGTCTGTCAATAAAAAGAAAATTGTAGTAAGTATGTATGGAATGCATATAGACTTACTGCGTTTTAACTTTGACGAACAGCGTGAGATACGAGATTTTTTAAAAGTAGTGACGAAGTGTATCATAATATTTACTTTACGATATCGGCAACCGAAACTCTAATTACATTTCTTAGAACATTTTTACACGTGTTACTTTTATTATGAAACTTCGAACCCCGGCTCGTACCAATGAGTTTTCCGGAACTTGTGAGCGTAATGTTATTTGATATTTGCCAGTCGCTTTTCGGTGAAGGAAAACATCGGCATCGTGAGAAAACCGGCCTAATTCCAATAAGGCCTAGTTACCCTTCGGGTTGGAAGTTGCTATCGTAAAACTAGTTGTCTAGGCCAAATCTTGGGATTAGTTGTCTAAGCGGACCCAAGGCTAATGAGCTGTGGCAAATTCCGGGATAACTCAAGAAGTATGATCTTATTATAAAACTCGGCTTTCGGCTCTTCACAAAACAACACTCGTTCTTTAATTTTTTTTATGGACTGATCGGCGATTGACCCTAGTCACACCTGATGGGAAGTGAAGACAGAGTCTAAGATGGAGCTCACCGATTAGCCTATTCACTCTACGTTATTCACCAGTCACATAAATTATTAAAACTATAGTGAAACGCGTCATTGCACAGTCATTCTCTAATGACGACCGTCAATTAGTGGAACCGCGGCCGTTCTGAATTGTCAATTTTAAGGGCCCTTTTCCAATTAGTGCGTTTTGTTGATTCTGCTGCTGAGAGGTATTTCTGCAATTAAGGGTTCTTGTATTATTTGGCAAGGCGTAAATGGGAAGCCACAAAAGGTAAGTCAGGCGTAAATGGGGAAGAAACAATGGGGATAATTTGTTTTACTTGCGTCAGCGGCTTGAGGTCGATCGGGCCTCTAAAAGTTTAGTAGATTAGTTTCCTACCAGTCAAATCAGCTTCTTTTTATGAACTGTCACAACGATTTGCTAATATGGAATTACTAATACTCAGGAGAGCGACGTCACTGTCAATTCATTTACTTTATATCTTTCTCTTTGACTATTAAATATAAATTATGTTTAAACAACTACTGTCCATATTTTTCTTCTAATTATGTGGTGCTTTATTTTGTGCACTGCATAAAATATTTTATTTTAAGTGTAGGAAACTAGCCTATTGTGACGTTAGCTAATTGCCATAGCAAAAGTATTAAAAGACAAAGGGAACTAACATTAAAAAAAATGAACTTAAACTCTCTTTCGTTTATCAATTTTGTTGAAAATTAAATTACTCCTAACGTTGAACAGATTTATTACAAGAAATAAATACGGCAGGGCAACTCGACTCGAATGCCATCTTGCCCTCTCTTCCACAACTAAACCAATCTTAATGAAATACATACATACAATCCCCTTATTTGCCAAGAGTGGCACTGAAGCTTTAGTGGTTTCATGTGTTCTGCCTACCCCTTTATGGGATACAGGCGTGATTGTATGTTGTATGTTGTTGTTGTATGTATACATACAATCACGCCTATATCCCATAAAGGGTAAGCAGAGCACATGAGACTACTCAAGTTTCAGTGCCACTCTAGGCAATTAAGGGGTTGAAAGAAACGAAATTGAGACATTGCAGTGACAGGTAGCCAGCCTATGCCACAACTTAACTCATATCCCACAGTCGACTTGTACGACATCCATGGGAGAAATGGGGTTGTGAAATTCTTAACTCACGGGGAAAATGAAGTGTGCCAAAAGCAATTATAACCTGTGGCCATTATAGTTTTAAATTTCTCACTGTGACATAGTTCATTACGCTGTTTTTGGTCATAAATGACCTACGACCCAGCCAAAGGTTGAAAGGATAGATAAAGTCTTAGTTTAGCTCGTCACCACATTGCCACGGTAAGACTAATGATGTCCCTCTAATTTATTTGAAACACGAGACACGACGTAAGGTTTCTTGCTAAGGTTACCATACACAATGTACTCGAAACATTCGGTGTTCATCTATCAAGGCTTTAGTCAAAAGCCTTAATATCATTACAGCTTAAGATGACTATGTTTTGCATTAAATAGGCTCAATTGACGATTACCTAGCAGAATAATAATAATTAATTAGGCACTTAAGCGGCTGGCAGCCTAGCGGTAAGTACGTGCGACTTCCATTCCGGAGGTCGCGGGTTCGAACCCCGGCTCGCACCAATGAGTTTTTCGGAATTTATGTGCGAAATGTGACACTTTGCTTCACTTTTCGGTGAAAGAAAACATCGTGAGGAAACCGGACTAATTCCAATAAGGTCTTGTTTACCCGAAGGGGGTTGGAAGGTCAGATGGCAGTCGCTTTCGTAAAAACTAGTGCCTACGCCAAATCTTGGGATTAGTTGTCAAAGCGGACCCCAGGCTCCCATGAGCCGTGGCAAATGCCGGGATAACGCAAGGAGGACTATGATGATTAATAATAATTAGGTAATTGTTTTACAAGCCTCGTGAATCTTATACTTCAAAATTTTAAATTGAAGAAAAAATGGTATCTTGATTCTTGTGACACACAAACAGAAAAGGATTGATATATCAGAATAATTAAATCTATATTAAAAACAACTATTTCTATTTATTATTAATAGTTGCATGGGCTCCGCCTACTGCATTTTCCACTTCCAGAGGAAACTCGTTACTGTTTTTTACAGCTACTTGTCATTTGAATCGGCAATATATTTGAATCAACAAGTCGATTCTATTAAAACAACCTGACACATAATATTGTTTTAAACATACGTGTGGCTGATTCAAACGGATAAACCGCAACAAGTCGAACTTGTTAAATTCACAATGCAAATTTCTCTCAGTGCACATTCTTACTAAACATTTTATAACATGTGTGAGAGCCTAGCAGAGATTGATATATTTATATATCTGTGTTTCGAAAATTTTAAATACCTGTATTGATATAGTTCACAACTTTGTCCTTTAACATGACGTTGCCTAATGCCTCGCGTTCTAGTAATAAGGGAAATAACTTTTATTCTCGAGATATTTCACCAATTGATCTGTCACAAACTTATTTTTTAACTCTAATTGACAGATTGAAGGTGAAATTCAGTAGCAAATTTTTATAACGGCGTTCCAGGAGTTAAAATATTTTATATACAATATAAGGAAGATTTTCTACAGAAAATGTAATATAAGAGGTCCAAATATATAGCGAATTTTCAACAATACACTATAGGACCTCAATACAATAAACAATAAACGCAAGAGGAAAATTATAGGACAGAACCCGCAAGATTTGACCCAAGTAAATGCTTCAAATTAACATATTGCAGTAAAGTGAAAGGCATTATGTACACAGAAGCCTAACACAACGATTAACTTTAAAAATGTAGACATAGGACTGAGTTTTCTATGAGAAAGTACATACTTACTATTCCTGGATACTGTCTTATGGTTATAGCAAGATTTTGAGAATGTTTGTGGATCTTGGGTAATTTCAATTGGGTTCACTATTATCTGGCAGACACTTTTTATGCATATATTTGATTCGTATCAAATATATGCGTAAAAAGTGCGTAAATAGTTCTTGGTAGAAGTCAAGTTTGGCAGAAACACCTTAGGTACGCAGAATAAGTTTTGGTACAAATAATTTCGCAGATTTTTGTAAAACCGAATCGTCTGTTGTCATACTGTTGATGAACATAATAGTCTTTTACTCGAACAATGCATTTGCAAATAATACTTGTGCATAATATTTAGGCGGCATAAAGTTGCAATTTGCTATTTGATAGCGAGTTGGATGTGTTGGGGATGCAAGATAACTAACACTCCTCCTCGCTTCGCTCGTCGTCGTACCTAACGGGGGCTCTGGGGCAGTTTTTCTTTATTAAAAGCGATTAATAATTCTGCTAATGTAATATTGTGCTGTAAGATTAGTATGGTACATACAATTATGCTAAATCAAAGTCGACCAAAGTAATGCTCCGTAAAACAATAATTCTGCCAAATTTGTCTTAGGCGTGGTAGTGATAATGCCAAGTAAGTTTTCTGCAGTATATTCTTCAATGACTAGGACAGTTTAAGAGATTATATCACTACCGCTGTTAAGTAACTGATGGACTTTTATTTTACACTAAGTACCTATAATATAATTTAGATGAATAAATTAAAACTTCTTGTTTTATTTCTATAAGGATTAATAATAAAATTCCCGTGGGTGTCGCAGAAGGCGACTGTGGGATATAGGTTAAATTGTGGCGTAGGCGAGAGGCTGGCAACCTGTCACTGCAATGTCACAATTTCGTTTTCTTTCAACCCCTTATTTGCCAAGAGTGGCACTGTAACTTTAGCAGTTTCATGTGCTCTGCCTACCCCTTTATGGGATACAGGCGTGATTGTATGTTGTATGTTGATTGTATGTAATAATTTATCATTTAGATATTAATAAAAAAATATATAATATCCACTTCTTGTTTTTATCCAGTATTATAAGTTAATAACATTTTGGATTATTAATATCTCATACAAAACACTTAACTAATACATTTAATTAGGTACCATACGTTTGATATAGAACCGTACAAAACAACATTAAATTGATTAATTTTTATACACAATCTATATTCAAATCGCGTGATGCTACTTCCTTTATAAAAACGAAGCATATTTCTTTATTCATAAACACAATTACAAACCTTATGCCAACACAAATAAAACAGAAAAGGAATGAACAAAGTGTCTAAATATTACAAGGTTCATTTTAGTGAAACTGTACAATGAAATACTTTCCTTATTAAGTCTGAATAGTATAGATCAGTCAATGAATGCTCAAAAGGGGGGTCTAGGTGGAATGGCCGAAAGCAGAAAGTTTCACTACGGGATGTTGTTAGGGGTAGGCAGGAGACATACATACTAAAAGTCCTCGGACTTTGGACGTGAGCTCGAAGAGGGGGGGATGAAAAAAGGTCCCATTTTTTGGTTTTTTGCTCATATTTCAAAAACTATGCGTCATACGAAATTTTGGTTTACCACACCTTGAAAGCTTATAAAATTCTCTATAACTTTGATCTAGAAACTTTTTTCTATTCTCAACCATTATCTAGGTATGAGCACCTAAAAACTGTAAATTTTTTAAAAATCGTTTTCCCCCCCACTTTTTGCTTCATACATTGCTCCATATCTTGCAAAATATTTATCTTAGACCAAAGTTTTCTTAAAAAATCTTGTAGATCATTCAAATACCTTTCATAATATGTGTACATATGCTTCTGTGTCATGTACCGTTGAATAATTATACGACTTTAAAACGAAATGAAACAACAAATGTATGTGATAAACGTGTAAAATATGTATTTCATGAACATGATTATATTACGATGCTGTATAAATGCATTCACACAACAGGTAACAATACACTTAGCTGTATATAAAGGCCTTCTCACACCCACATCTACCACTACTACAATCTGTGGTGCACCGGCAAAATATTGACTTCAGTATTTCTTCCGGAGCAGCTGGTACTTTGGTTTGCACAGGAATCAGTAAGTTGTTTCGTTCCGTGCCATCCCCATTCATCATCCTCCTTGCGTTATCCCGGCATTTGCCACGGCTCATGGGAGCCTGGGGTCCACTTTGACAACTAATCCCAAGATTTGGCATAGGCACTAGTTTTACGAAAGCGACTGCCTTCTTACTTTCCAACCCGAAGGGTAACTAGGACTTATTGGAATTAGTCCGGTTTCCTCACGATGTTTTCCTTCACCGAAAAGCGACTGGCAAATGTCAAATGACATTTCGCACATAAGTTCAGAAAAAAGTCATTGGTATATTAGCGAGGGAGGTAAAAAAAGTGTGGAATACTAATACAACTAACTAACTTAGTTTCAGAGGTAAAAACTGCAAATAACAGCTTAAGTTACAATTATGTCCTAACTCTTAAAAGTTTTCTACTACTATTCTACTTTAAATCAAATTTTAACGTAAAAAAAGGTTTTTACTTGACGAATACTGGACCAAGTGCGCTAAAATACTCGTACTCTTAGATCTAGAAATCAAGTACTCTTAGATCATAAACTGTTATAAATTTGAAATTCTCATGAATGCAGAAATAACCTCATTGATTTCGTTAAAACAAATCCGAATTTTTATGTTATTACGTGAACAAATATGTTAGTTATGTTACTTTGTACCTTTGAACGGCTCTCCTCTGTAAAATCATGAGTTTACACTTGCCTCAGTATCCTTAGGAGGTATGGATATAACTTACACGTGTTTTAATTTACTCCCTGCCTCTTTGGGCGGGATGATACTAATCGGTCTTCTTTGTTTGTTTGAAATGCTGTCGGTCTCACACCTTACTACTGTCAACACTGCAATTCTCTATTATAACCTTGTGTGTTACTGTGTTTGTTGTCCCAAATAAATCAAACAAATTGAAACTGTTTCTTCCATGTCATCTGGATCAGATGTGACAACTGTATCTTAGACAATATCCTCCCCGCCGTTATCATCAGTGTCTTCCTCTATCCTGGGGGTGTCGTTGACTTTCGATCCGGAGATTGCGGGTTCGAACCCGGCTCGTACCAATGACCTTTTTTCTGAACTTAGTGCGAAATGTCATTTGATATTTGCCAGTCGCTTTTCGGTGAAGGAAAACATCGTGAGGAAACCGGACAAATTCCAATGAGTTCTAGTTACCTTTCGGGTTGGAAAGTCAGATGGCAGTCGCTTTCGTAAAACTAGTGCCTACGCCAAATCTTGGGATTAGTTGTCAAAGTGAACCCCAGGCTCCCATGAGCCGTGGCAAATGCCGGGATAACGCAAGGAGGACGATGAATGGGGATGGGTACGGAACGAAAGCAACTTACTGATTCCTGTGCAAACCAAAGTACCAGCTGCTCCGGAAGAAATACTGAAGTTAATAAGTATTTTGCCGGTGCACTACAGATTGTAGTAGTGGTAGATGTGGGTGTGAGAAGGCCTTTATGTACAGCTAATTGTATTGTTACCTATTGTGTGAATGCATTTATACAGCATCGTAATACAATCATGTTCATGAAATTACATAATTATTTTACTCGTTTGTCACATACATTTGTTGTTTTATTTCGTTTTAAAGTCGTATAATTATTCAACGGTACATGACCCAGAAGCATATGTACACATTATTATGAAAGGTATTTGAATGATCTACAAGATTTTTCAAGAAAACTTTTGTCTAAGATAAATATTTTTCAAGATATGGAGCAATGTATGAAGCAAAAAGTGGGGGGGAAAACGATTTTTAAAAAATTAACAGTTTTTAAGAGCTCATACCTAGATAATAGTTGAGAATAGAAAAAAAGTTTCTAGATCAAAGTTATAGAGAATTTTATAAGCTTTCAAAGTGTAGTAAACCAAAATATCGTATGACGCAAAGTTTTTGAAATATGAGCAAAAAACCAAAAAATGGGACCTTTTTTCATCCCCCCCTCTTCGAGCTCACGTCCAAAGTCCGAGGACTTTTAGTATGTATGTCTCCTGACTACCCCTAACAACATCCCGTAGTGAAACTTTCTGCTTTCGGCCATTCCATCTAGGATCGTTCGTTGACCAAGCTAAGTAATGACTTCTTGTCTTACTGTTAAACACTTGGCGAGCCCTGCCGTATATCTTTTCCATAATATTGTATAAGATAGAGAGAGATAGAACGTGTGCTTATTTTTTATAGTAAGGAAGTCAAACGGGTTAGCCAATGCAACTAGTGAAATATACAGCGACAACAGTTCAGTGTGAGTAGCCGAATGCACAAACGCTTACGAAACGCTCACGATAATATGTCTTTCGTAGCTATCTATCTCTATTGCTCTTGCGTATTGAGCCAGACTACCTTTCTGCGGCATTTCGGTGGCGTTTCGCGTCGCAGAAATGCCATTTTGCTACGGGGCCTGGTTCACACGGAGCAAAGTATGTTACTAGGCAAAGTCCTAACACGGCAAAAGGCTAATGTAGACTGCCTCGGTCAAGGCAGTGATCTATTTTGGAATGGGCTATGTTGGACGACAAAAGAGATTGCTTTGTAATGTGCCTTGCTCTGTGTGGAAATAAATAATACGTATCGGGGGATACTTGACACATTATCAACCTATCCTAAAATGAAACAAATCTGGTACTATATTACACTCTTCAGCAGAAAACACACCACACAAATCGTTGTAAATGCGAACCCAGGCTTCACAGGCAGGGTCACTATCTACTAGACAAGAAGGGTCCTACAACCTTCACATAATATATATATTTATATATTACTAGCTTTTGCCCGCGGCTTCGTTCGCGTTAGAAAGAAACAAAAAGTAGCCTATGTCACTCTCCACTCTATCCCCTTAACTATCTCCATATAAAAAATCACGTCAATTCGTCGCTCCGTTTTGCCGTGAAAGACGGACAAACAAACAGACCCACACACTTTCCCATTTATAATATTAGTATGGATATAATATTGAACTCAACTGGTTTGTTTGAAAGGTGGACTCTCATGTTATATTCGTGAAGAAACAGAGGAATCCGCTCAATAGTTTCGGGAAGTTCAAGGTTGTACTACCAATAGGTAACAAGAAAAATTAAAATTTTGAAAAACCCCCGACTGCGACATAGTAGACCGATTTTCATGAAACATGCTAAGAACACTCCCGATTAACTCAGCTTTTAGACAAAAAAACTAAATCTAAATCGGTTCATCCGTTCGGGAGCTACGATGCCACAGACAGACACACACACAAACAGAAAGACAAACAGACAGACAGACAGATAGACAGACGGACAGACGGACAGACGGACAGACGGACGGACAGACAGACAGACAGACAGACAGACACGTCAAACTTAATTTATAACACCCCTTCGTCTTTGCGTCGGGGGTTAAAAACATCAAACGACATCAGTAATACAATGTTTGGAAGAGAAATATTCTGTTTAAGTTCCTTCGCATGACTTATTAAAAAAAAAATCTTCACCCCGAAAGTAATATCGACTTTTAAATCCATCCATGCGTGTGTAGACGGATGCCTTTATGTACGAGAGCGATCAAAAAAGTATTATCTCTAACTTAAACATGATGCCTATGTATGTAATGTAGGTATGTATCCCTGGGACATGTAATACCCTGCATAGGCGTATAGGGTGTGACTGTACGTGTGATTTATTTTAAAGGGGTTACCCTCATCTGGCAGAATAATTTTACTCCGAAACACACTTCGCATAACATGTTTCGCAGAAACACTTTCGGTCGAATGGTAATTTTGCAGAAAACTTAGTTGGCATTATTACTACCACGCATAAGATACATTTGGCAGAATATTGTTTTACAGAACATTACTTTGGTTTAGCATAATTGTATGTACCATAATAATCTTAGAGCATAATATTACATTAGCAGAATTATTACTCGCTATCAGAAAAGAAAAACTACCCCAGAGTCACCGTTAGGTGCGACGACGAGCGAAGCGAGGAGGAGTGTTAGGTATCTTGCATCCCCAACACATCCAACTCGCTGTCAAATAGCAAATTACAACTTTATGCCGCCTAAATATTATGCACAAATATTGTATGCAAATGTATTATTCGACTAGAAGACTATTATGCTCATCAATATTATGACAACAGACGATTCGGTATTACAAAAATCTGCGAAATGATTTGCGCCAAAGCATATTCTGCGTAAGGTGTTTCTGCCAAACTTGACTTCTGCCAAGAACTATTATACGAATCAAATATATGCGTAAAAAGTTTCTGCCAGATAATAGTGAACCATTTTAAAGATTTTCAACCTTTGTGCTATATTATGTAATGATTGGATGTGTTCATTTAAACATTTCGTTTATGATTATTAATACAAGCAGGTACATTTATTTTAATATATTCTATTTTTCATTTTTTTTATCTGTCTTGAATGTCTTCACTTGAGGGTCTATTGCAAACTCAGTAGTAGAAGACGCCATCATATTGATGCCAATATGAAACCTAAGATAAAAAAACCGGCCAAGAGCGTGTCGGGCCACACTCAGTGTAGGGTTCCGTAGTTTTCCGTATTTTTCTCAAAAACTACTGAACCCATCAAGTTCAAAACAATTTTCCTAGAAAGTCTTTATAAAGTTCTACTTTCGTGATTTTTTTCATATTTTTTAAACATATGGTTCAAAAGTTAGAGGGGGGGACGCACTTTTTTTCCTTTAGGAGCGATTATTTCCGAAAATATTAATATTATCAAAAAATAAAAAATAGTGACACTTCCTTTTTAACCCCCGACGCAAAAAAGACAGGGTGTTGAAAGTTTGACGTGTCTGTCTATCTGGCTGTCTGTCTGTCTGTGTGTGTGTCTGTCTGTGGCATCGTAGCACCCGAACGGATGAACCGATTTAGATTTCGTTTTTTTTTGTTTAAAAGCTGAGTCAGTCGGGACTGTCGGGAGTGTTCTTAGTCATGTTTCATGAAAATCGGTCAACAATGTCGAATCCAGGGGTTTTTCAAAATTTTAATTTTGTGGTTATATTCCGTAACTTTGGCGAATAAATTACTTCCATATCTATTTTATTTCTTATAATCTTAGATCTTGCATTTATTTAGTTAAGACCTGCGAATAGAAATGAACGTGTTTGGTGTCAATTTGGCTGTTAGCTGAGTAGTCGGAACCACGCACGTTTTATTAGGGTTGAACACGTAATCGTACGTTTTTAGAAACATTACAACAAAAATATGAATTGATAACATCTACGACCTACGAATATTAAGTTTTTGTTATTATCGAAAGCTATTGATTTTATAAAGTGGTATGCGTGAGCGATTAATATACGGTACACTGGGGCAATTTCAAATTGAATTAACTAGAGTACCATAATGTAGCCACTGAAAAAATGTTCCATATATGACCAATGTACACATATTGCACTTTAGTCAATAGTTTAAAACACGTAAAATATTTAAATTGCCCTCAGTCAAAATTGCTCCGTAGCACTTTTACAACAAATAAATATTGACTGATTGAAAGTAATTATTATAGTATCAATTTTTTAAAGTGGTGGCCGTAAGCAATTACTATCGAGAAGAGTGCTTATAAATTATTAACAACAACTAATTTAGTATAATGCATCTACGATAAGTGACAAATACTAACCGAAAAGAAATGAAATTTAATTATCTATTTATTCTGCATATTCGATGCTCAATGATTTTTAAGTTTTATTTTATAATCATTAAAAAGTGTTTATCTGAATTTTCACAACTTATTAATATACGTAAGGTACTGGCGCCTCACATGGCTTGGTTCTTAATTTATTCAACTTTCAAGATTAAGTAATACGTTTAAAAGTGTGAATCAGTTTACGTGTGCATGTTTTTACTCGTATTTACCATTAATAAAACTGCAAGCTTACAAAAAAAAACATAATTATTATTATTAATAAAAACGACCTTTCACCTTATGCGCCAATTAAATACCTACCTGATATGATATTGTATTACTTTCATGCACCATTAGAAAGCAAAACTTTGTAGTAAAGGTTCAGTATAAACTCAAAGCCATAAATGTTTCAGTCAACGCGTAGAGAATATTCAACATCTCGACTTACCGCACACCACGCCAGTTCTTGAGAACAGCTCTTGAACTATGAACGAGCTCCTTCAGGCTGCATAGTAAATTGTACCGCTTTACTCCTTAGAACGTTCTGACAGTTCTTTTAGCAAAGGTTTAGATTTGTGTTGCTGGCACTGAACGTGTTAAGAAAATAATACGAAATATTGTGCATCACAGATTTAATTCACTTTAATTAATAAATTAATTGTAGTTTTAAATTGCAGCTCCCATAAGGTATAGTTAGAAGAAAATTGGGCATTGTGAACTTTGTGTGGTAAGGAACATGTTAGTTAAGGTCAATAATACACACGTAAAACTATTGTAGTTTCAGGCGTCCATAGGCTACGGAAAATTCTTACCTTTAGGCGAAACGTATACTTTGTTTGTCGCCAAAGTATTAAAAAAAGTATATTTTTCGTTACACAATTTATTTATATGCACAAAAGGCAAAATTAATTTTACAAAAGGCGAACTTAACCCCATGATGCATTCTCTACCAGTAGGAAAACCAAAATGATTGAAGTTGCATTGTAAACCAAATAAACAATTCACTGCAAAATGTTCTCCGAAACAGTGGAAAATCGGTAAAAAAATAGAATTGTACGAGTCATTGACAAAAAAGAGTAAAACAGGCTTCGGGAGCATCATTTTTTCCACACCATTTCCATCGGAGTACAATCCATAATTTTCCTTCTGTCACATAACTCCTCGTTTATCTGGGAATCTGCCCTTTCGAACGATATGGAATATAGATAACTGGGATTTATTGGGACGTAATAAATACAGTAGATGTCGCTAGTGCTTGAAACAAGAGACCTAGTATCTCCGAAATCTCTGAATGTAAACACACACATGAGTGTAAATAAATATTATAGGAGAAAAAGAAATAAACATTCTTACACAGACTGACTGAGTCCCACTGTAAGCTCAAGAAGGCTTGTGTTGTGGGTACTCAGACAACGATATATATTATAGTTTACTGTAGGCTAATACTGATCAACATAGTGACTTTTAAAAATTATGAAGTCTTTAAATTTTTAATTTTTCATACAAAATAAATATTAGCTTCAATGTACGCCATTATTGTTGTCATTGACGTTGTCTGTCACACTTTAGACTTAACAGAATTTGCAATACATTACCTCTTAGCAAGGGTGATAAAAATCAAAATACAAGTTATTAAAAGTCGCCGAACAAATGTTGATCAGTATAAGGAGAAATAGCTAGATTTCAAGCTTTGTTACAGGCACTCTGCATTGAAAACATACATGACTCAGGAACATATATTTCTGCGCTCATCGAACCCAGCTTAGCAGCAGGCAGCAGACAGGGGCACTACGCGCTGGGCCAGACCGATCGTCAAAATGTTAAGCTGTTAAACAAAAACCTTTACTGACTGTACCAGTGTATCCACATAATATTCGTAGAGGATTTAATCGCTACTTTAACACTATCACTTTTCCTAAAAAGGTCCATATGGTCATGTCTCTGCCATATAAACGAATCGTTATTACCACAAAAGAACTATTCTGCCATTATCCGTTTTCTATCAAGCATCCGCGCGTGACTTCACACAAAGCCAAGGTCATAATCATAAAACGACGCGTCTTCGGCATAAAATGGCAGTTCCCTAAATTCGTCAGATATATCTAAACGTCCGATGCGCTCAAAAATGCCAAGACACGCTTAGACGATACAGGTGTGTTTAGAAATTTCTGAGCACTTTGGCTGGTCCAATATATCTGATGGTGACTGTTCAACCCTAGTGATTGTATGTGAATGCTTGATATAATAGGTAGGCCTTTATTGATATATATATTTATTACTAGCTTTTGCCCGCGACTTCGCTCGCGTTATAAAGAGACAAAAAGTAGCCTATGTCACACGCCATCCCTTCAGCTATTTCCACTTAAAAAATCACGACAATTCGTCGCTGCGTTTTGCCGTGAAGGACGGACAAACAAACAGACACACAAACTTTCTCATTTATAATATTAGTATGGATATTAGATGTAATATTGTGTAAGGGTACTGGCGATAAATTAAACCAATCATATAGGTCATCAGTGTTACCATTAATTGAGAGGTATTTTAAAAATACTCATAATTAAATTTTGAAAAATTTCTCTGAAATAAAATGTAGGGTACCTTCTGTTAGTCAAGTGATCCTAATAACACAAATTAATGTGTTCATAGTGAGAGTTGAGTGAACAGTGTAAGTATTGACCTTTCGTCTCGATGAATCAATAAGTAAGTAACTATAATTAAAGGTTTCTGGGCGAATGATGAATTGTATTAGTTGTTAGTTGGTCGTTGGTCGTAATACGAGCACTGCAACTAAAACTAAGTAAAGAAAAACTTAACTATACTAAAACAATATTTTTATTTTCTTTGAGAGTCTGTTCCATCTAAGACTCATTTTGTATACTGATTGATTATTTAAAATATTTATTTTAAGTAATATGTCTATTTAGAAAAGGGTACAGTCAACCGTCAACAACCATGTCAAAATGACAAGCAGTAAGAGATTTCTTACAATCTGATTCATAACTTTACTATGACCACACCTCGGACACTGGCGATCAAATATATGAAAGTGGCGCGTTCCTAGCACACAGTCTAAGCTCGTGTAGGTGAACGCGAACTATGCTTGTATGAGTGAAATATGACAGGTCGACTGTTCGCGTTTTTGACAGGCGGTAACTGTGAGGTAACCGAGAGGGGGTGGGTGGCACTTTCAGCGGGGAGCGGGAGTGGCCATACTGTACGATAGTACTCTTTTTTATACTGTGCTATGACATAAGTCTTACAGTGGCTGTACATAATATAATTTGCGTTGTATAGGTAACATTATGATTCCACTGTGATTAAACCCTAAAACGCCGCTGTTTAAAATTTGCTACTTAATTACTACTTAATATTTTTTAATTGCAGTTTAAATTGTTTGGGTCAGATATGGAACAAGACGTTTGAGGGGTTAAGAACTTTATACTAAATTACGAAAACTACTTTTTCATCAACCTACAAAGATAACCTCTTTTTAACCCCCGACGCAAAAACGAAGGGGTGTTATAAGTTTGACGTGTCTGTCTGTCTGTCTGTCTGTCTGTCTGTCTGTCTATCTGTCTGTCTGTTTGTCTGTCTGTGTGTGTGTCTGTCTGTGGCATCGTAGCTCCCGAACGGATGAACCGATTTAGATTTAGTCTTTTTTGTCTGAAAGCTGAGTTAGTCGGGAGTGTTCTTAGCCATGTTTCATAAAAATCGGTCTACTATGTCGCAGTCGGGGGTTTTTTCAAAATTTTAATTTTGTGGTTAGGTTATAGCCTAGAGGCTCTATTAGAGCCTATTTAGACGGCACGAGAACTCGTATACGAGTTTTATTACATTGCGGTATTTGATAGCTGTGCAAAATTATACGTAACCTCAAAAGCCCGCAATGTAACTAAAATCGCATGCGAGTTCGCACGTCGTCTAAATCAGGCCTTAAAGTGGTAAGCGCTGGTGGTGGTGGTAAGAGCGTGCAACTTTCAATCCGGAGGTCGCGGTTTCGATCCCTGGCTCGTACCAATGAGTTTTTCGGAACTTATGTGTCTGTCATTTGATATTGGCCAGTCGCTTTGAAGGATGCGATATTTTCAAGGGAGCCGGACTAATCCCAATAAGGCCTAGTTACCGTTTTTGATTGGAAGGTCAGATGGCAGTCGCTTACGTAAAACTAGATAGATATCATCCTCCTTGCGTTATCCCGGCATTTGCCACGGCTCATGGGAGCCTGGGGTCCGCTTTAACAACTAATCCCAAGATTTGGCGTAGGCATTAGTTTTTACGAAAGCGACTGCCATCTGACCTTCCAACCCGAAGGGTAAACTAGACCTTATTATAGACCCGAAGCTCCAATAAGCCGTGACAAAAATGCCGGGGTAACGCAAGATGATGACTAAAACATGAAATCTACTTTTTCAGCAACCTATCCATACTAATATTATAAATGGGAAAGTGTGTGTGTCTGTTTGTCCGTCATTCACGGCAAAACGGAGCGACAAGTTGTCGTGATTATTTAAGTGAGATAGTTGAAGGGATGGAGAATACATAGGTTCCTTTTTGTCTCTTCCTAAGGCTAGCGAAGCCGCAGGCAGAAAGCTAGTAATCTATAAAAATAAAGTAACATTTTGTAGCCTAGAAGATTTGATAAAAAACCGGCCAAGAGCGTGTCGGGCCACGCTCAGTGTAGGGTTCCGTAGTTTTCCGTATTTTTCTCAAAAACTACAGAACCTATCAAGTTCAAAACAATTTTCCTAGAAAGTATTCATAAAGTTCTACTTTTGTGATTTTTTTTCATATTTTTTAAACATATGGTTCAAAAGTTAGAGGGGGGGGGACGCACTTTTTTTTCCTTTAGGAGCGATTATTTCCGAAACTATTAATATTATCAAAAAACGATATTAGTAAACCCTTATTCATTTTTTAATACCTATCCAACGATATATCACACGTTGGGGTTGGAATGAAAAAAATATGCCCCCACTTTACATGTAGGGGGTGCCCTAACGAAACATTTTTTTCCACTTTTTATTTTTGCACTTTGTTGGCGTGATTGATATACATATTGGTACCAAATTTCAGCTTTCTAGTGCTAACGGTTACTGAGATTATCCGCGGACGGACGGACGGACGGACGGACGGACGGACGGACGGACGGACGGACGGACGGACGGACAGACAGACATGGCGAAACTATAAGGGTTCCTAGTTGACTACGGAACCCTAAAAATGCTCTTTTCCTTCGAGGAACGATGTTCTCCTTATTTCAATCGTGACCAAATAAATGTCCTATTTCACATCTGGTTAAACAGCGCTAAAGTAAGTGGGGCGGATGAATTGGGAAGTCTAAGTACAGACGCGGTTCGAATTTCAAGATAATGTTAAGATACGTTACAGTATTAGAAGTTGCCTTGAGGGAGGGTATGGTAAAGCATGACGAGCTTTGGTTGGACCAACTCAAGCAAAAGCGTCTCCGTAGAGCTGCTGGACCACCGCAGGAGTCAAGGCACATTTGTGATCGATGCGGCAGGAAATGCCGATCCGCCATTGGCTTGTAAAGCCATCGTAACCGATGTAGGCTGTAGACTGCCTACTCAGAATACCTACCTCTTACCATAGAGGAATAAGTAAGGGAAGAGTTGTAACTCCATACATCAGTAAATGCGAGTTATTTGTAGTGACATCTATCGTCATTCACTCGTCAATCACGCGTCAACTAGCGTAAATTATCAGTACTGCTACTTGTCAATAGACGTCACGACGAACAAAAAGTCTATTGCTCAACAATTTTTAGCTAATATTACAATTAATCAGTACTTTGCTTTCAATTACTTCAGCTTAAAATATAAGATGTAAACTGATTTAATATTACATTTTTGGCAGACGCAATAGTGTCGGCACCTAGTGTCGAGTAGCAGTACTGATAATTTACGCTAGTTGGCGCGTGATTGACGAGTGAATGACGATAGATGTCACTACAAATAACTCGCATTTACTGATGTATGGAGTTACAACTCTTCCCTTACTTATTCCTCTATCCTCTTACTTAGTCGCTGCAAGTGCTGCAACTATCATCTGGAAAAATGCTGTGGCCAATGATGATGATGATGATGATGATGAGTAAGCAGAAGCACAGTATAATAAAGAGTACTATCGTATAGTATGGCCACTCCCGCTCCCCGCTGAAAGTGCCGCCCACCCTCTCTCGGTTACCTCAAAGTTACCGCCTGTCAAAAACGCGAAGTCATATCTCACTCATACAAGCATAGTACGCGTTCACCTACACGAGCTTAAAATGTGTGCTTAGGAACGCGCCTCTTTCATATATTTGATCGCCAGTGTCCGAGATGTGCCGTAAGGGTGAAGAATTTTACTACCCCCTTTCGTCCTATGATAGTTGTAGAGATCGACTGTGGAATATGGATTTAATTGTTGCGTAGGGGAGTGGCAACCTGTCACTGCAAAGTCAAAATTTTATTTTCTTTTAACCCGTAGTGGCACTAAAATTTGAGCACTTTTTGTGGTCTGCCTACACTGTACGGAAATACAGAGTTGAGAATATGTATCTAAATATTTACCTACACCCGATTCAATAAGATACGTCTAAAATCCAATGTGAAAGATCAAAGTAAGTATATAAATATTTCATATATTATGAGTTTGACTGAACACGCGTTTGATGCGCGCGCGATGAGTTTACATAACGCGCGCGATCGGGCAATATACTGCACGCTTTGCTCGCAGAGACTACACGCTTGGTTCACATTCATGCACAGCCGGTTTTATTGACGTTATTTTTAACCCCGACGCAAAAACGATGGGGTGTTATACTTAAGTTTGACGTGTCTGTCTGTCTGTCTATCTGTTTATCTGTCTGTCTGTGTGTGTGTCTGTGGCATCGTAGCTCCCGAATGGATGAACCGATTTTGATTTTGTTTTTTATCTGAAAGCAGGGTTAGTCGGGAGTGTTCTTAGCCATGTTTCATGAAAATCGGTCTACTATCCCTTCAGGTGGCGAAATCCGGGAGCCGACCGCACGGAAATTGACAGGTAACCGGGAGCCGGACTTGAAATAAAAAGCTGTTGAGTGGCAAGGATGCCGATAAAATGACAGAAAAAGTTTACCCTTGAGTGGCGGGGCCCTCACGGGTGGTCATCGCGAATGTTACTTATGTTACAAAAATTATAATTACTCAAAAAATGTACGGATGTTGTGCATAAACCATATATCACTGGATTCATTATGAAACGGCTAAAATCATTCCATAGCAAAAAAATACATTCCATTTATGTGAATTTTGCCAGACTCGATCAAATATCACAACAAAGTACAAATAAAACAGAAGTCTTGCAAACAAAAAACATTAGACGCTAAAATAGGACGGACTCAGCATAAAGCCGCGGACATCCGCAACGCTGGTTTTCTGCGAGGACTAGGTTAAATGGCGGCACTTACGCCAACAACACACAATAAATAAATAAATAAATAAATAAATAAATATTATAGGACATTCTTACACAGATTGACTGAGGCCCACGGTAAGCTCAAGAAGGCTTGTGTTGTGGGTACTCAGACAAAGATATATATAATATATAAATACTTATATACATAGAAAACATCCATGACTCAGGAACAAATATCTGTGCTCATCACACAAATAAATGCCCTTACCGGGATTCGAACCATCAACATCATGAAACATCATGTATACAAATATTGTTTTTTTTTAATGATCAAAATTATTATTATTATATGTATATGATAAGAAAAAAAACAGACAATAGGCATAAATGAGGACATTGCCAGTAAAAAAAGACATAAAATCATTTGTAAGTAAGAGGGTAGAAATAAAACCATATTGTGAAGTAGTCAATACAACAGAAAACTAACGAATATTGACTTCCGGTTTGGACGCCATCATAGCGGTTTCGTGTCGTGAATAATTTATTTTTCTTTTACTCATTAATGTTGTTTAAAGTGTAATATTGATAGCTTATTATTCAGTAAACTAATGGTGTAGTGAGAAGCTGATGAAGAATTGTTCTCGAAACGCGTTTAGCCTCTTTTTTGTCGTAAACGACCGGTAGTCCACGTGCTCTTGTAAAATCTAGCTATCAATTTACAAGTGCTAAGTCACCGTACAATGTCGTACTTACCGTACAAAAATTACCAACCATATCACCTTGACACTGGCGAAATAGTCCCAATGGACTGAAGCCATTTAATTTTAAAAACTGAACTGACTAACGAATATTGATGATTAGTATGATTACATAACTGAATATTGAAGATTTCTACTTAAAATTACTACGTAATAAAAACTTTTCCGCTTCGTTACCTTTAAACCTTTTCTACCCCGGTACCAGAAAACTTTAGGACTTTCATTTAATTTCAAAATTTCCGCACAACATCCAACAAAAGATCATAAATTGAATCAAAGTCGTTTCTCACGCGTCACTGTCTAGACTACACTCAGCCGTATCTGGAAAGTTAAGCCAAATATATTAAATATCACTTAAACACTATCTAATGTGATGGTAGTCTCTGAAGTTTATATTTATGTGGGTAAATCTAAAGTTTTGACAGGCTGTTTGCAGTCTTGGCTATAACAGAACGTAATTTCATAAAATAACTAGCTTTTCGAGACTTCCAGATCGAGCGCCAACTTAGCGGTCTCGTGTCGTAAATAATTTATTTTTCTTTTGCTCATTAATTTTGTTTAAAGTGTAATATTGATAGCTTATTATGCAGTAAACAAATGTTGTAGTGAGAAGCTGATGAACAATTAATCTCGAAACGCGTTTAGCCTCTTTTTTGTCGTAAACGGCCGGTAGTCCACGTGCTCTTGTAAAATCTATGTAGCTATCAATTTACAAGTGCTAACTCACCGTACACTGTCGTACTTACCGTACCAAAATCACTAATTAACATTAGCTCATATCACCTTGACACTGGAAAAATAGTCCCAAAAATAGACTGAAGCCATTTAATAAAAAAAAAAAACTAACTAGCATTTCTCCGCGGCTTCGCTCGCATTAAATTCGAAAATTGCGGAATGTTCCATACAAACTTCCACCTCCCATTTTAGGGAAATGGGGGGCTGGAAAGAGACAAAAATTACCCTATGTGATTCTCCACCCCTTCACCTATCTCCACTTAAAAACCACGTCAATTTATTGCGCCGTTTTGCCGTGAAAGACGGACAAACAAACAGACACACACACTTTCCAATTTATAATATTAGTATGGATTTTATCTCTTTAAAACTAACTTGTAAAGGATTATTACCTTATTTTTTTGTTTTCAATTAATTTTAACATCGCTTTACTCCACCGTAGGGATCTATGACGTTTGAGTATAGAAAGACTAGGGAAATATTATGCACGCATTAAGTAGGCTCAGTTAATCATAGCGATTGGACCATTATGCGACATTGGTCATTCCTGCTGGGTCAGCACATGATTGACGCGAGAGTATGTCGTCGCGAGATGGATGACACGTCTTCTTCTAACTGTATTAATGACATAAGGACGGGTAGTCTATCTCGCGGCGACATACTCTCGCGGCAATCATGTGGTAAGTTGCCTGGCGGAGATGTGTAGTTTTTCTCTAATTTAGAAACTAGTAGTAAGGGTCCCCCCACGCTACGTTCGCGAGACGCTAGATGTGGGAGGACCCTTAAGGTGTATTCGTTACACAAAAAGTACAAAAAGGTTAAATACATACAAAAACATTTTTTACTAAAACGAATAATTATACATTTTGCTTCTCAAGACCTCAAAATTACCAGTTCAGTCACCGGCATAAATATGTGATGATTTTTGTACCTTGTCACATTAACGTCTTCTTTGAAATGTCATACGAAATAGTCAAACGACTAAAAGCGACAAGGTACAGAAATCATCACTTATTTATGCCGGTGACTGTTCCTAAGTATTTTCAGCAATCTTTACGCTCGAACCATACTGTTCTATCTCAGGGATGGCTGAGGGCGCCACGAGCCTTCGGGAATGTCATATACTTGGAAATTTCGACCCTAGCCTTCGTGTACCGAGTGGTTCAGGCATTCGCCCGGTAAGCGGAGTACGTTACGTTGGTTCGATTATAGCTCGGAACACTGGAGGCCTTGGTCACTTTTATGGGATAAGTTCGCCTTTGTACAAATGATGTGTGTGTTCTTTTTTTCTTTACTGTGTGTGTTCTTATCTTTGTACAATAAAGTGTATTACTACTACTACTTTTTCTTTGTATATGACATTTTTTTAAATATTTATAGCATAATAGTAGTGTTACTACTTAAAAATACAGGTTAAAATATTTTCTATGAAAATAATTTAATTTGTTCTTAGAATCTTTACGCTCGTCCTCGCTAAGCTATTGAAATTACAGCCCAGGTGTTCTGTTAAATATATAATTACGCGTCTGTTCTGTGTTAAATTTCGCATGTTTTTAATTTGAAGGAGATAAATTTGCTGAGAGATAACAAAGTGGGAGGTATTGTTGAATGATGGATTCTTGTTTTTAATTAAATTGCCAATTTCATCGTATTTGCCAATATTTTCTTTGGAGTGTTTTTGAAAATTGGAACGTGATTGACGTAATAATATTTCCGATGTTATGATTTCAAATTTTATTTTTAATAAAAAAAAACATCTAATTGCTTTGTAACCTACAACTTTGATCTGTTAGTAATAATACAATAGGTACAGTCAGCTGCAGAGAAAAGTAGACCACCTTGCATACAAATTTGTATGCAAGGTGGTGTACTTTTTTCTGCAAGTGACTGTACTATCCATAAGAGACTCTCGCTAGGTGGCTGGATCAAGGGCCAGATGCAGAAGGCGGTGATCTTGGACACGGCGCGGATAGTCCGGCGGTTCCTCTCTCTGCAGCCCTAACCACCGGCAGCTTGGGCCCTGCCCCGCTGCTGGCGGCACCCTAGGTTAGGTTTTTTATAATGTGTTTATATGTTTTTTATATTGTTTTGTATGTGTTTCTGTATTTTACTTTTATATTCATATTATAAAAAGCTTAACCTAAGAAGCAAAATAAATAAAGGAAATAATAATAACTCCACGGCCGAATTCGGCCACGGCGACTGCTGTCAGCTCCGGTGCTGTCGCTGATGTGCTCGCAAGTGGCTGACGAAACCAATCTTGGCGGTAAATGTTCGCGAACATTGCGGGCATGTGAGCACACCATTAACATAATTGTACTATCCATATTAATATTATAAATGGGAAAGTGTGTGTGTCTGTTTGTTTGTCCGTTTTTCAAGGCAAAACGGAGCGACGAATTGACGTGATTTTTTAAGTGGAGGTAGTTGAAGGGATGGAGAGTGACATAGGCTACTTTTTGTATCTTTCCAACGCGAGCGAAGCCGCGGGCAAAAGCTAGTTATGTTATAAAACTGAGCTTGCAAAATGATTTTAGGGCCTTTAAAATTTTACTTCGAGCGAATGTATAAAAACACGAAAAATATATAACAATGGATCGATATTACATTATTTTTATTTTTACTTATTTCGCTCATCGAACGCTCTCAAAATAAGATGCCTTGATTCATTTTTTACAGTGCTTCTCCGAATAATAAAGGTTAGTAGGTACATTTCTCCTACTTTTGTCTTCTGTTGAACGCATTGATTTTCGTCAAATTCTGTTCACAACTGCATGTAAATCACTGTTCTTACAATGAAAAAGTTTTATGCCAGAAACTTTCCCCGTTAATATAGTGTAGCAAAAGAAACCAATTTTATGTAAGGAACCCAATGCAAATTACATTAAAAGACTTCAAGAAAATGTATTCGCGATTCCATTTTGTAATAAGGGGTCTAAGTAACTGCAAAAGCTGGAGTTGAAAAAGCTTTCTTCATGTCATAGCGTAATGCGTAACTTTCAATATCAGGAGGCATATTCAAAGTTTAAAATATTATGTATTCTTGTTTTTTTTTTTTATGTATGAAAATTATACAATATATAATAATTCTGAGCCAATTCTGAATTCTCAATTTGGCAAATGTAGGTATTCAAGTCAAGAGTGAATAAGCTATTACTGAACCAGTGAGTTACAACTTAAACTTAAAAAAAATAAAAAAATCTGTGGTCTTGTTTGGATACGACATTCCTTAGAGTTACTTAGACATTTCTTAGGCACTACAAAAATAAAATTATTGTTACAGTCAAGGTTTTTCAAATGTCGAGAAACGTCATAATTATTTATTTAATTAATTTATTTTAACTTTATTGCACAGTAAATGGCATGGCACAGGGCATTCGAGCATTTTCGCAAAAAACATTATATTTTTTTTTTGTAAAATAGGTAAATTTAATGGTTTTCCTACTCAGAATTACGAGCCCTTTCGATCCTAGTAGGTAAAAAAAGCGTCTCAAATTTAATTTTTCCACTTTGTTACCATTTTTCAAACACTTTGTACAGCGGTTACAAAGTGGAAAGTATGCAAAATAATAGAACATAATTATTACGTTCGTCCTACTCAGAATCACGATCCCTTTCGATCTAGGACAAAAAACAAGTTTTTGGTCCTAAAATGTTCTATTATTTTGCATACTTTCCACTTTGTAACCGCTGTACAAAATGTTTGAAAAATGGTAAAAAAGTGGAAAGAAATATTTTTTCCAATGTACGTACCTAAATATTACGTTCGTCCTATTCAGAATCACGATCCCTTTCGATATAGGACAAAAAACAAGAGACAAAAAAAATCCTCGTTAATCGTTACTATCGTTAGTTTCTAACTATTATAGAAATAAAATAAACCTAAATTCAAAATCGGGAAACTTGGCCATTATGAGAAACATTAAAGAATGCCAGATCATTGTTACTTAAATTTTATTCGTAATTAACTTTTGTATTAACGATTTTAAATATTTATTCATCTGATGATTGACATGAATATCGGCGTCGGTAAAATATACCATGTATGCAATAAATGAATATGAATATGAAAACATATCCTCTTCATTCGAGCCTTATGTAAAACATATCAAATCCAGAAGTTTGGACTCCGAATACGTTTCTTTCGTTATTTAAATGCATTGCGCACCATCGTGAACCTTTTATGAGACTTTGCATCATTAATTCCAACTTTGCTTCTTCAGCTTTTTGTTGTTAAGTAAAAACTTTATTCCTTTTCTTTTACTCCGTCTAAGAACTCTTAGAGATAATTATTGAATTCTCTTATTTTGTGATATTTTATGATGTTGATGATTTTACGTTTTTGCGTGCCCGTTGCGTGTTGAAAACAGTCGCACACGTCAAGTACGCTTCCGTGGCAAGTCTACCAGCCAGCTTAGGATATCAAGTGTTAGATTACTTTGCACTAATCTTGTAAATAAAATACAGTCATCTGTTTCTGAAGAATTCTGTCAATAGATACCCCTTACCAAAAGGTGTGGTCTAATATAAATATTTTGTCGTTGCCAAGTGCAAAAATGTCTAACTTCTAAAATAAGATGACCTGAAATGTTGTCTTTCTTGTCTTAGTTACTAGGTATTCCATTATTCCCCATAGTTCTAGAATATAGACCAGTACGATATAAACCAGAAACCGTTAAACAAGACTTTTATGTAATTTCCGCGCTGTTTAATCTTCTTTGTAACAGGCTTTTAAATTGATCAAACTAAAGACCGCTTTGGCTTTTATCGAAGTCACGATTAGTTGACGATACTGCTGCAGAATATTGAGAGATTGCCTTTAAGGATATAATATTTCTAGTTAATAGTAAAACTGTTAAAATTAATATGAAAACGAAATAAGATTTTAAATTATTTAAAATTAAGTGATGATGTGACAGGTTTCAAAATTATTTAATCTCTTATCAGTCACAATACAACACTTTCGCTGGCCCTAACCGCGTAAAGGGGCGACTCTCAGGAATGCCTGCGAGTATGGCTGGTGGTACAGCATAGCTACCAGCATAGATTAAATATAAGAAAATCATACCATCACATTAAAATATATGTAAAAAGTGACACAACGCCATCTACAAGTATAATCGAAAGCTACAAGCCATTATTTTGTAACGCCATCTATGTATGGTGTAGTGTATGAGCTTTCTTAGGTGGTCGCATTTTAATGTATGGGATGGTATGATCTTCTTACATTTAATATATCGTCACTACTTTAAAAAAAACTTGTATCTTCATCTATTAATGAAAAGAAAATTGTAGTAAGTATGTATGGAATGCATATATAGACTTACTGCGTTTTAACTTTGAGAAGCAGCGTGAGATGCGAGATTTTTTAAAAGTAGTGACGATATGCTACCAGCTAAGTCCGAGGGACATATGGAGGTTGTGCGGCGGTACCCCTCCCACGGAAAAACTAACTTATTACGAAACCGACACAAGTAAGTGATATGGATAATACAAAAAAGACGTAACGCTTAATTGCAAAATATTTTTGTAGGTATGCATAGATATAATTGTACTCTAAGAGAAGATATATTTATTTTCAATAAAATACGTGGACACTCTCTTTAATAATGCAAACAATTTAAAACATGGAAAAAATGGACCAGTTAGGTACATTTGTCCCCCAGTCGAGATTTGTCCCGCTGTACCTCATGCAAATAGGTGTATTCTACATTTAGCAATTCACGCTAATATCAAAGAACAAAGGAAGCCTTTCACGGCCGAGTTGAAAGTATATTTTCAGAAGCTAATAAAGATAATTTCACGTCAACGCCAGAAAAATTTCATTACCGTCCTGGACAGGAAAGAAACAAGTTTAATAAAGTCAGGCTCATCACCGCGTTAGAAAGTTAACTTTGATGTTAATCAACTTAACTAGGTTTTGACCGAAAATGAAAACAACTTGGACAATGGCTGTAGGCTTGATTCAGCGCAGTCTTAACAGTATTTCGTGTATTTTTATAATTGCCGGCCTACTAAGTCTAGGCCTACGAAGTCAATGTGATAATCATTGACGCTACGTGGCAATCTGCTAAGGAATGGAACATGCTCCCCTCATCTGTATTCGCAGCCGAATACAATCTGGATGTATTCAAGTCAAGAGTGAATAGGCTATTACTGAACCAGTGAACTGCAACTTCGGCCTTGTCGTCGCTTACCATCAGGTGCGACTAAGATCAATCACTGGCCAGATTATAATTAAAAAAAAAACGCAGTCTGACTCTGTCGTACCCATCTGTGGTCGTACCACTACAGACTCTCACACGAACATTAATTAGTTCGCCTGCCCTTATCTCAGTCATCTAGGGGACCATCCACACTCATAAGACGCATGTCTTGCGGCACGCAACGGACGTCTCCGCCACGCCGCCTGAATGTAATTCAAAAAACGTCTCCTCAGTACATTTTGTATAGGAAGGACTTAAGACGCCTAAGTGGGGACGCTGCTAGGGGCGGCACAACATGTTTTTTTATGGGATAAGAGGCAAATGAGCAGACAGGTCGCCTGATGGTAAGCGATCACTGCCGCCCATGGACACCCGAAAGACCAGAAGTGTTGGAGGCGCGTTGCCGGTATTTAAGATGGGTGTACGTTCTATTTTCTTGAAGGTTTGAAGGTCGTATCGGTCCGGAAATATCGCTGGCGGCAATTCATTCCACAGTTACAGCTAAACTGTGGAATGAAGGCGAGGCAGGAAGTTTCTGGAAAAACGCACAGTTGAGGACTGCCAGCCATCTAAATGATGGAGATGGAAATGTTGTCGCGTAGGGCGATGGCGGAAAGAAGCGGTAGGGATTAATCCGATCAATTCCTCGGAGCACTCCCCGTTATATTTACATGCGATAGAAAATGCGGGGCGAGGCCACATCTCTACGCAGCGCCAAGGGGTCAAGCCGATCATATTATATGCTGAAGCTGGTATACTGGAGAAGTTGTCGGCGCAACATGTTCTCCTCTTTCGCAATCGCATTCGTCATTCCAGCGTTTATTTCCTTTCGTTTCATATCATCTGTAAAACAATCAATTCACCTTTTCCTTGGTTTTCCTCACATTACTCCATAGTACTACGGCAATAGAAATTTAATAACACGCATAAAAACCATAAGAAAACATTCTCGTTTTACATTTTTCGCAAAATGATCTAAAAGGGTTACGTTTAAAGGGAAGCGCTGGTGGCCTAGCGGTAAGAGCGTGCGACTTTCAATCCAGAGGTCGCGGGTTCGAACCCCGGCTCGTACCAATGAGTTTTTCGGAACTTATGTGCGAAATGTCATTTGGTATTTGCCAGTCGCTTTTCGGTGAAGGAAAACATCGTGAGGAAACCGGACTAATTCCAATAAGGCCTAGTTACCCTTTGGGTTGGAAGGTCAGGCCCCGTAGCCGAATGGCATTTCTCTGACGCCAAACGAAAGCGATACGCCGCTGGCTCTGTCGCGCCAATACGCAAGCGCGATAGAGATTGATATCTACTAGCGCTTCGTTTCGTGAGCGTTTCGTGAGCGATTGTGCCATTCGGCTAGCCACCCAGATGGCAATCGCTTTCGTAAAACTAGTGCCTGCGCCAAATCTTGGGATTAGTTGTCAAAGCGGACCCCAGGCTTCCATGAGCCGCGGCAAAATGCCGGGATAACGCAAGGAGGATGATGATGACCTAAAAGGGTTACGTTTATTTTATGCGCAACGGGAGTAAATTGAACCCGAATAAAATAGCTTTTTATAGCCCTTCGCTTTGACCGAAATTATTATAACAGGGTCTAAAATTTCATTTCAATGTTTACCATAATTTAGGGCCTTTTTGCGGAGATGTCATTATAAAAAGCTTCCGTGTTTTGTTTTAGATGCGGTCAACCCATTTCCAATCGTATTCCAAATATTCCACACGTGTATCTAAATATTATCTTTGTGGGTCGTTTTTATGGTACGGGTAAGGCTGTTGGATGCTTCTATTAGCATAGGTTTTTTGGCATTAGTTTTACAAATGTGTTGTATTTCTTCAATAACAAGGAAAAAACACATATTTACTTTGTGAAGTATTTTTATTTTTACTCATACGTTTTTACTTTTTAGAGTTCCGTAGTCAACTAGGAACCCTTATAGTTTCGCCATGTCTGTCTGTCCGTCCGTCCGTCCGCGGATAATCTCAGTAACCTTTAGTACTAGAAAGCTGAAATTTGGTACTAATATGTATATTAGTCACGCCAACAAAGTGCAAAAATAAAAAATGAAAAAAATGTTTTATTAGGGTACCCCCCCTACATGTAAAGTGGGAACTGATATTTTTTTTTCATTTCAACCCCAACGTGTGATATATTGTTGGATAGGTATTTAAACAATGGCCCTAAAATTTTTACTGCAAATGCTGGAACTACATATCGGTCAGTGAGAGATATACATATATTTTTCCCCTCACTAGCTCGGAAACACGTGTTTTGTCCTTTAATACCAGCGGGTAAAAACGCATTTTATCCACTAGTGGGTAAAGTAATTTGACCTTGAATAAAGTCAAATTAACTGCTTTAAAATTGATAAAAGTAGGTGAATCTAGTAATAAAGATGATTTACCACCTGTGGAACTACTGGGAGCAGTGATAAACGCATTTTTTGCGTTGTAGTTTCCTCGCTATAGTGAGGGGAAAAGTTTTGTGTTACACTCGGGTGCAAATTTATTTTACTTCTCGTGTGTTAAAAAACTCGCAAGTTCAGGATTCTATTTTCTAAGCACTCGCTTCGCTCGTGGTTCAACTATAGAATCCTTTCACTTTTTTTTTATGAAATAGGCAGCAAACGAGCAGACGAGCCGCCTGATGGTAAGCAGTCATCGCCGCCCATGGACATAAGCAACATCATGGGAGCCACTTATGCGTTGCCGACCTTTGAGAACCCTAAATACCTGCTTCTTGAAGAACCCCAGAAGCAGTTTATCAATTCCACACTCGGCGTTAAAATACAACTTTGCTCCCTTGTATAATAACAAATAAATAACTATTGAGGCCTTAGCGGCAAAAACTATAATTAATTATTAATCATAATTAATTCCCCACTGTTGAGATTTTCTTCTGAGATCTTCTTATTAATACACAACTTGTCCTGAGTTTGTCTAATCCAGATAATTAATGATCCCATCAAAAACATAAATGTGAAATGAGAGCCAAGTTCAATAATATGATATAAATGCCTTGGTTGTTCACTTCAACGAAAAAATAAGTGATATCTAAATGGGTGCCAAGTTCAATGGTCAGTCCTGAAATTTATTTATAACAACATAAAATACTTTTATCATGGGACCAATGCCGAAATCGCGAAAACCGCGACCTAATACCGCTCATTTCTATGGAACAGCCAATTTTTTTTCGATTCGGCATTGGTCCCATGATAAAAGTATTTTATGTTGTTATAAATAAATTTCAGGACTGACCATTGAACTTGGCACCCATTTAGATATCACTTCTTTTTTCGTTGAAGTGAACAACCAAGGCATATATCATATTATTTAACTTGGCTCTCATTTCACATTTATGTTTTTGATGGGATATCATTACTTTTTGTAGGTATTTTAAGGCTACGGGAATGCTTATTAATAACCACTAAGTTAACTGGAAAATATAGGACTACTAGCGCCATCTAGTAAACCCCGGTTGAACTAAACATGTTTTTACTGAACATATATCACTTTTCGAAAATGATAAAAATTTACCAATTTCTGATTTTTTTCTGTGTATTCACCTAATTACCTATCTTCATGCCAAATTTGAACTTTCTAGGTCATCTGGAACTGGGTTAGAGTTTATGTCTATAGGTATATATATGATAAAAATGACGATTTTTGGACGTTATTATCTAAAAACCCGTTTGAGACGTGTTTATTAAATTTAGAGCACATATGTAACTCGCAAGTGTCAATATATGAGCCAAATTTGACGTTTATGTAAAATAGTTTTTGAGTTATGAGGGGGTCAAAGATGGCTCGCCAGTTCTTTTACTTGAACTTGGCTTGACACGCTACCACGTGTCTAGATCCTCAACATACCGAATATCATCCACAAAACGAGCTCACGGATGTCGTCTTTCATCCACTCTGTCATCATTCATTTTCATCTACTCTGCCATCATTCTGCCTAGCAACATGACTGTCTTTTCAACTCCACATTAGTTTGTTAATGACCGAAACTAGGTACCCTTAGTGCGTTTTCACATTATCCGATCCGATATCGGATGTCGGACCGATATCCCATTCATTACAGGCGCCATCTTGGATTTTTTCTATTGAAATCCTTCCGACATCCGATATCGGATCGGATAATGTGAAAACGTACTTAAGCTCTGCTCTGACTTCTTATACAGTGTAAACTCCATGTAACGTCTCTCGATTTAACGGCACACTCTCTAAAGCGTCGAAACCAATTGACTTTGGTTGGTTTAGCTTGTCTACCATACAATGATACACTCTACATAGCATCACACCCACTCTCAATAACGGCATTAACGCTGCCGTGTCACGCCTATCTCATGTAACTCGAAAAACATAGTTTTGAGTAAAATCAGTTTAAAGTTTTTTTTGGTAATTCGATCTGCATTCAATACTGGTGTGGAAATATAAAGAAAAAACTACACAGTTACATTGTAGTAAGTGTAATGCTGATGTAGATGCATAAAAAAAACATATTTTTTGGATATATTTAAAATTATAGGCTATATAGTAGTTAGGCACGACAGGCTCCCCATACAAAGTCTGTTTTGCGACGTCTTGTAACTCAAGTTACAGTAGTTGGGCACGACACGTTAACTAAAATATTTTTCTCAGTTGGCTTAGATACAAGTTTATTGTTGTAGTAATGTTGTAATTCAATCAATTAATAATTATACATCGTGTTTTTTTCGTTTCCCGTTAAATTCAACACATAGTTAGACCCATTAACAGAAAACACGCAGTATATAAAAAATAAATTCTTTTTCGTTTTCATACATAATAAATTAATTAATTCGTGTTAATTGTCTGACGGCACATGTCAAAACAAATAACATTAGAAAGTGGTAAATGTTGAACCACCCGTGTTCAGTAATTTAATTATTTTTTGTGAATAAGAGTTAACACAGCAGTTTCTTAAAAAAATGTATTTGACCTAATAAACAAACCTTCCCTTAAAGTTGTCGGAATTCAATAAAAGCACGTTGTATATAGTATTTGAATGTTTGATCAGATAACTATATAGGTATGTAATCTAGATCACATCTAGATCTAGCCTTAATATGATGTTAAATTTATATTTATTACGTTCTTATATAATTACGGCATAAACTTAACAAAGGATTGTACTACTGACCTAAATTGTAGATAAACAATGCACCTTTTTTGTTAGCAGGTTGACCCAAATCTTTTGTTATCTATCCGTACTATTGTTTAGCGAAATATGGGTCAGTGACCTCCTTATTACTACTGGCCTAGTAACCCACATTCAACAATACAATGGGATGGATAGATAATAAAGAAAGGAGCAATGACTCGTAAGCTGTTGCGTTTTTTGTCCTGTTCCAGTTTTTGTTTGTATGTTCTCTTGCTTAGCTAACTTTTTTCGAAGATGATGACAAAACGTGTTATCAGATCTCCGAAATGACTTTTTATGGATTTGAACCTTATTACTATCATGATAGTTGCTTTTTAACCCCCGACGCAAAAACGAATGTATGTCTGTCTGTCTGTCTGTCTGTTTGTCTGTGTGTGTGTCTGTCTGTGGCATCGTAGCGCTCGAACGGATGAACCGATTTTGATTAAGTTTTTTTTTGTCTGAAAGCTGAGTTAGTCGGGAGTGTTCTTAGCCATGTTTCATGAAAATCGGTTAACTAGGTCGCGGTCGGGGATTTTTTCAAAATTTTAATTTTGTGGTTAGGTTATTAACTACACTGAGACTAATACCGCGTGCCGTTTACGGTAGCTAGCTTCTTATCATATCGATAATATATTTGTCAATATTTCATTTTTTTAATCACTTTACTTTTGCCACAAAAACTTCTATGTCTGCCTATAAAGGCAAAGTCTTCTATGACTGCCTATAATATAAGACTAAGTCTGTCGTGCCTAAGTACTGTAACTGAGTTCCAAATTGCTCGATGCGTAAAAGGCGTGTCGTGGCTATCTACTGTAACTGTTAGTTACGGGAGATAGCCACAGCTCACTATGGCAAAAACGGAGTTACACGAGTTTAGTGACAAGCTCGTATGAGGAATTGGTAAGAGATTTATGATTTTTTTTTCACTTGGTAGGTAAAGACTTTCATAAAAACACGAATTAAACTTGTTACGCGTATATCATGTAACTCAAGTTACATGACATAGGTATGACACGGCAGAACGGCAACAATTAAGTAATAAAAAGTACCTTTTAAGTTGCTAAAATTAGTAAAAACTGCGCAGCTGTGTACGTTCTTTTGTCGCTTTGTTATCCTAGCCGGCAATAAACTCGACGTCGGCATCAAGCAACCCGAACTTTCTAAACAATTGGTTCTTTTGTTTACAAATTGGGATTGCTTCCATGTGTAGGCTGTTTTTGACCATGACTAACGTATATTAATACTAACACTATTCTGAAATAAACTTTTTCTTTTTCTAGTTCCGATTTTTCTTCTCTCCACTTAACGGCAACTCTCTATAAGGGCCTGGCCACATGGGCGCGTTGCGGCGACGCACCGCAAAAATTCTGCGTTGCGTTGCCGCGCCGCCAGTTTTTGCGGCAGGAAATCTGCGGCGCGGCACCGCGACGCAAGAACTCGCGGTGCGTCGACGCACCGCAAAAACTCGCGGCGCGGCACCGCAACGCAGAATTTTTGCGGCGCGTCGCCGCGCCGCCAAAACTGGCGGTGCGTCGCCGCGCCTCGATAACTATACACAGTGCAGAACTTCACGATCAGTCTTTATCCAGACATGGATCCCATTACGCGCATTCTGCTCTTGCTCGTATTACGGAGGCGCTTAAAAAAAGGAGACGAAAAGAAGATGCTGGGTCAACCCATATATATATAAAATGAATAATGACGGAACTCATTTTGAAAGGAAATATGCGGCATTAAAGACAAGTGAAGTGAAGTTCAAAGAATATTTCAGAATGACAATAGCAAGTTTCGAAGAACTGGTCTTTAAAATCTCACCTCGAATAAAAAAACAATATATATTTAGAAAACCTGTCGGACCTCTGGAGATGCTGAGATTAACTAAATATGCCGAATACCGAATATTTACCGAATATTCGGCCCATCTCTAATGTGGACAAAGGACGAAAGGACAGCCTTATAGACAGCAGGCAGGCAATTATGGTCGCGCGATAAATGATAAAAATATCAGGCCGTCCCTATCGCACTATTTGTAAGTGCGATATCCGACTAGGGACGGCCCGATGTTTTATCATTTATCGCGCGACCATGATTGCCCTGCAACTTCTTATTGCTATCGGTGTCGAGTACTTATCCAAGTTAGGTATCTATTTTAAATATGACGGTGTAATTGTGTGCAGTACAGTACCTACAAAAAAAATGGTACAGAAATTAAAAATAATTACAGTACGCTGAACCAAAATAATATATTACTTACAATACTATATATCATATCATTTTCCTCAGAGCATTTTCCTGTCTTTGTGTATACTACCTACGGTTGGCAACCCTACGGCCGTTTTCACATTATCCGATCCGATATCGGATATAGGAAGGATGTAAAATGTAAGATTTATGCGCTTCTAGGTTTTTATTTATGTATTTAATAGATCATTATTACTAAAAAACTACAATATATAAAACGCAAAAATTGCGGATTTAATGCAGATGGCACTCTCCTAGAACAGTTTTTGTCCGAGGCACCACCGAACTGCCGATATCGGCAGGACGCTTCCGACATCCGCTGCCAGCTGTCGGCCGATAATATTTGTGTGTGTGCGTATATAATGTAGGTATACGTTTGTAGTGTAGTGTGCGTGACAAAAATGGCGTCTATTAAACAGCTGCTGTTAATAATGAATTTCTGTTGAAAACAAAAAGATTGTAATTCATCGGTCCGAATTGCGGATACTAATTTTTAGGGTTCCGTAGTCAACTAGGAACCCTTATAGTTTCGCCATGTCTGTCTGTCCGTCCGTCCGTCCGTCCGTCCGTCCGCGGATAATCTCAGTAACCGTTAGCACTAGAAAGCTGAAATTTGGTACCAATATGTACATCAATCACGCCAACAAAGTGCAAAAATAAAAAATGGAAAAAAATGTTTTATTAGGGTACCCCCCCTACATGTAAAGTGGGGGCTGATATTTTTTTAAATTCCAACCCCAACGTGTGATATATTGTTGGATAGGTATTGAAAAATGAATAAGGGTTTACTAAGATCGTTTTTTGATGATATTAATATTTTCGGAAATAATCGCTCTTAAAGGAAAAAAAAGTGCGTCCCCCCCCCTCTAACTTTTGAACCATTTATGTTTAAAAAATATGAAAAAAATCACAAAAGTAGAACTTTATAAAGACTTTCTAGGAAAATTGTTTTGAACTTGATGGGTTTAGTAGTTTTTGAGAAAAATACGAAAAACTACGGAACCCTACACTGAGCGTGGCCCGACACGCTCTTGGCCGGTTTTTTCATCTTTTAGTAGATAAGTCAAATGTAAAATTATAAGTATTTATTTTACTTGCCGCTCTTGAGTATTTTTATGCTCGTTATTTTAATTTTACAATAAAATATTTGAAATATAGTGCTTATAATTATTAAATATAAAACTTTTTAAAAATATTTTTTGATACAAAATCATACTTCATTGATTTGGAACAATGCGTTTTATCGGACCGACATCCGACACTATCGGAAGCGTTTATCGGATGTAGGATGTCGGTCCGACACCCGATATCGGATCGGATAATGTGAAAACGGCCTACACCGCTCAATGTGGCATTTGCACGATACAGCAACGTGCCGCGGCGGCCGGCCGTGTCGCAGTTGTTAGCTAAGCTACCCTTGTGTGCGTGCGTGATGACACGATTCGCTGGTTGTTCTTTTAGGTATTTAAGTACTTTTAGGTGTTTAAGTACTTTTAGGTATTTAAGACGCTACAGGAGCGAAAATGGAAAGGAAAGGGAGCCCTTTCAATTTGGGAATTTTAGTTAAATATACTAGTGTTATTAACTAGATTTATCGAAAAAAATTGTCCATTCAGAACAACCCAGTTAAAAGATATTGCGAAAAAATTCTTTAAAATCGAGGTTCCGCTCTCGACTGTTTCCTCCTTCAAAATTTAATGAATCGTAAGTGCGTTTTCACATTATCCGATCCGATATCGGATGTAGGACCGATATCCCATACATTACAGGCGCCATCTTGTATTTTTTCCATTGAAATCCTTATGACATCCGATATCGGATCGGATAATGTGAAAACGGCCTAACGGAACGGAATTTAATTACTAACAAAAATAATTGATTAGTCTATAATTTGGATGTTTAGATTATTGCAATACATTAAGACGCTACGGGAGCGAAAATGCTAAAATGGAAAGGAGTCCCCCTTTCAATTTGGGAATTTTAGTTAAATATACTAGTTTTATTAACTAGATTTATCGAAAAAAAATTTGCATTAAGAACAACTCAGTTAAAAGATATTGCGAAAAAATCTTTGAAATCGAGGTTCCGCTCTCTTTTCCTCCTTCAAAACTTATTTAAACGGAACGAAATTTGAGAATCTGAATAATTTAAAATGAAATAATCTGTGTCGGACCGTTTAGATTTTTTGGACAATTGTTACCGATCTTGAGTATCCCTTTTTCGAGCCATATTGAAAAATGCCGTTTTTAGAAATTTTTGATTGGATCTAGCATCTTTTAAAATAAGAATAGCAAAAAATATCAAAACGGTCCGACTCAGAAAAAATAATAATAATCTGTGTCGAAAAAATCATTGCTCTATCTTCAAAAACCAAGGAGGAAATAGTCGAGAGCGTTTGTATGGAGAACTGACCTGTATCGTATCGTCTTAAGAAATCTGATTTCAAAGGTTTAGGTAGGAAATCTAATCATCAATATTATTGCAATGTAAAATTATTTTTTTCTTTTTTCTCCGTGTTTTCTAACGCGCTTATTTTTAGGAAGCGGTTTTTTTTCATGGTTTGTTTAAGGTACACACCGACATGTTGTAAACATTTTTTAGTTTTTCGTAAGTTAGTCGTTAACGGTGGTCTACAGCTAAAATTGATCTACGACAGAAATGATCTGTACATATTAAAGTAAGTAGGGAAGAAAACCGCCATGCTGAAGTGTATTTGTGCATGCCACGTCTGGTCTGTCGCATGCATGGTGAGACGACTTGGACGCCTTTATGAGTGACTGCATGGCCGGAAAAATAACACCAGAGGGAGTTGAGGAAATAAAGGGGAGAGGCCTTTGCCCAGCAGTAGGGCACTATAACGGGCTAATTAAAAAAATCTGTACCAGTTTAATTTTAATCTATTTTTAAGAAAATTTCCTACTAAAATGTAGATTCTAGCGAAAAAACGTACCTAGGTTTTTCCAGTTGAACATTATTTTTAGCTGCAAGCCACTATTTACGATTTAATCGATTTAAATAAAACTTGCCTACTAAATTATCCATTTGCATATTGATCGTAGTAAAAACACGTACGAAAACGACGTACGTTTTTCTGTTTTACTTTTTTAAAGGCACAGGTCACACGTTTTTCATCAAATTTATATCGTACCGTTTTGGTTTTTTGGCTAATTGTTACCAATCTTGAGTATCACTTTTTTTGCGCCATAATGAAAAAGGCAGTTTTTGAAAATTTTTGATTGACTCGAGCGTCTTTAAAAATAAAAATATCAAAACGTTCCAACACAGATAAGATTAATAATTAATAACAATCTGACTGGGAACAAATCAAATAATTTATTGAAAATTTTTTTGATTTGTTATTTAATAACCTAAAATTAAAATTAAAATTTTGAAAAAACTCCTGACCGCGACATAGTAGACCGATTTTCATAAAACTTGGCTAAGAACACTCCCGACTAACTCAGCTTTCAGACAAAAAAACTAAAGTTAAATCGGTTCATCCGTTCGGGAACTACGATGCCACAGACACACACACACACACACAGACAGACAAACAGGCAAATAGACAGACAGACACGTCAAACTTATAACACCCCTTCGTTTTTGCGTTGGGGGTTAAAAATAGTCTTTCGCTATATCGTAATGCTGCAAATGGATTCATATAGGAGGTGCAAGCACTAATTGTTGCCTTGGGCCTTGTCGTTTTTTCTTTCGTGTATGATGTCTATTTCAATTTATAGAATCATCTGTGTTGAAAAAATCAGTCTACCTTCAAAAACCAGGGAGCAAATAGTCGAGAGCGTTGGTATGGAAATTGAACCGTCCTGTAGGCCTAGCACATGATTGCCGCGGGAGTATGTCGCCGCGAGATAGATCACACGTCTTCTTCTAACTGTATTAATGGCATAAAGACGGGTAGTCTATCTCGCGGCGACATACTATCGAGGCAATCATGTGCTAACCCTGCTGTATCGTCTTAAAAATATAATCGATTGTCGATTTAGCCCCGCTCCCCAGCTGCCAGCTTGCGGACCTGAGGTTGACTATGATAAGAGAAGCATCTTAGCAGGTTGCCTCAAGGGCCTACTCCAAAATCCTGCCAGATTTCCGTCCATAGTCCATAATAGTGCGTAATTTTATTTTCACGAATTTATCGGATTCGGTTCGGACGTAGTTCGAAAGCGCTCTATTTTTAACGTAGGTACCTATCGTCATATTCAGATAGAACGAATATTTTCTTTACCTATGTATTTACAAATTGTCAAATCTTTTGGGAATTACATAAAAGTCATAAAATTATTTAAGTATTTAATTAAATTTAAAAAAACCCCCGACCCCGACATAGTGGACCGATTTTCATGAAACATTGCTAAGAACACTCCCGACTAACTCAGCTTTCAGACAAAAAAAAACAATCTAAATCGGTTCATCCGTTTGGGAGCTACGATGCCACAGACAGACACACACACAGACAGACAGACAGACAGACAGACAGACAGACAGACAGACAGACAGACAGACAGACAGACAGACATATTGCGGAAATATAAATTAGAGAGGCACTCCATTGTCAATAAACCCTTCATTGCATGATTTTACTTTTTTTAACAATTTACAGATATATGACACCATGGTAGTATATATGCTGAGCACTGGAAAAATAATGAAAAAATCCATCACCATTTTTTTAATATGAAACAACGTAACTAAAAAAGATGATTTTTAATAGCATATTGAAAAATTCGAATATTGCTTAGTATTTTATCGTGAAAAACTGTACTAAATCTACTATTGATTCAATTTTCGTGATGCTTGGAAAAAAATCCATCACCAAGTAAAGAAGGGTCAAATATAAACGACACGAAGTTTAATTCGAACACAACAGTTCACAATTGCGAGCAGCGGCAACGCACCGCCAGTTTTGGCGGCGCGGCGACGCGCCGCAAAAATTCTGCGTTGCGGTGCCGCGCCGCGAGTTTTTGCGGTGCATCGACGCACCGCGAGTTCTTGCGTCGCGGTGCCGCGCCGCAGATTTCCTGCCGCAAAAACTGGCGGCGCGGCAACGCAACGCAGAATTTTTGCGGTGCGTCGCCGCAACGCGCCCATGTGGCCAGGCCCTAACGCCATAAAATGCACAGTCCCTTCAGTGCCGTTATATAGAGTTTAAACTGTATTTTGATACGTACTAGCATAGAGGAATAAGTATGGGAAGAGTTGTAACTATATACATCAGTAAATGCGGGTTATTTGTATAGGCATAGTTAACTGACATCTAGCGACAATCACGCGCCAACTAGCGTAAATTACAATACAATACAATATAATACAAAACATTTATTCATGATAAACATACATAAAAAATACAAACAAATGGTTATAAAAAATACAGTATAAATACGAGTATTAAGAGTTTTGAATGATTCACGGTTATTTTCATTAGACTTATATTGACCGGGATATAGACCGTGATTACCTTTTTGATTTTTGTCGAGCTCCCGATATTTCGACGCAGTTGCATGCATCATGATCACGGAAAAACTGACGAAGGCGGGTGGATGTTAAAGTTGTATAGACAGACAGGTTGTGTTTGGACAGACCATCGAGTGTGAACGCGACCAGTGGTAACGCTGAAAGTGAACGCAGCCGACGCGCGCGAAGGAGGGTAGATCGCGCGCTGTCTATACAACTTTAACATCCACCCGCCTTCGTCAGTTTTTCCGTGATCATGATGCATGCAACTGCGTCGAAATATCGGGACCTCGACAAAAATCAAAAAGGTAATCACGGTCTATATCCCGGTCAATATAAGTCAGTATAAATATTGTTTACCACGAAATGGTCCCGCCTCAGAATATTGCTAACTATAAGGTCAGCGCTGATCTTCCGGCGAGACCATTTGTGGGCCACGGATGCAAACGTGCAGCACGGCCTTAATAGTATCCTGAACGCGTCCATTAGGAGCGCGCCATCTTGTATTCGGCCTGCGCGTTAAATGTTATGAATGACACTTGAGAAGACCGTGCTGCGCGTGTGTTACTAAATATAATTTCTACATTAATGAAGTATTTATTTGCTAAAGAGTACATATAACGGACATTGTCTATTGATAATACCACTACTCGATACTAGGTGGCAACTGTATCTCGTAACTCTTCCCTTATTTATTCTTCTATGGTACTAGTACGAGTACAAATTATGGAGACGGTCGTTATGTATGACGTCACCATCTCGCCATCCCTAATAAACCGAGGTTAAACCTTGGTGTGTCGTCATTCCTAATTCAATATTTGGTGTTATTACCGTGGGAGGTGAGAGAATATACTTTTTCACCACAACAACTGGTAAAGGCTTACTTTGCTATTTGAAAACAGATAGCAAAATTGCATTTTATCCACAAGAGTGCAAAGTAATTTCATACAAATTTTAACTTGATGTCTTAAGCTGGTTGATAGAATTTACCTATAAATGATGATTTTGAATCATAAATATTAATAAAGTGATGGATTTGATTTAGGTTGATGTTTTATAGTCAGTATTTTGTTCGTGTTGGTGCTGTGGTGAAAAATTTTGTTTCACTCGGCGGCAAAGTTTGTTTAACCTTCGTGCCTTGAAACCCTAGCAACGCTCAAGGTTCCACTTTTTGAACCACTCGCTACGCTCGCGGTTCAATATTGGAATCTTTCGCTTACTCGGGTATCAATATTGGCACTTGTAAAACAAATAACTATTGCTTCCAATGATCTGTCTCCATCAGCGATCGTATAATCGAAATGCAAAACTTTCCAAATTCATGATAATGCGAACAGAATAACAGAAAGATTAGTTTTATCAGTAGCTGTGCTAAAGCGTACAATGTCAAACGATACCAATTCTGTTACAAGTAACTACTTACGTAATTTTTGTTATCTTTGTTTAAAGGATAAACATTGCGACATTTCCTGCACCTATTAAGCTCTTATAGATCTCTGTTTGGCCCAAAGGTTAGCTGGTAGAGAATGCCTTCTGGCATTAAGTTCGCCTTTTGTACATTTTTTTTACTGTGCAATAAAGTTTAAATAAATAAATAATAAACATGTATATCAAAGTAAACGGTAAAAATAAATTAGTGCTTATAGCAAATAAAGTCGCTAAATAAGAAATAGGGTAGTTCTTGCTTGTTGTAAACGCAATTACCTTTGTATTGAATACACTCAATATAGGTACCTAATAGCGAGACGACTAAAAGAACTAGTTAGTGCGTCAGTTAGATTATCGAAGAATTTTGGACACATATTTTTTCTTTTTTCTCATAAACGAAAAATGACGACAGTACAGTGCTTTGAAGTTTGGCGTGACGTCACGCCTAGGTACAATTTTTACTTAAAAGTGACGTCACAAGCCCCCACTCCGGAACTTTGATGCTCTATATCTTTGTATTTTTTTATTAATTAGGAAAAGTGAAAAATACGTGTTTAGTATTTTTGGACGATCAAATTGACGGACTAAACAGAATGCCATTTTTTATGTAGTCGTCATCCCTATTATTCATTCCCCAAAGCAATTACCTTAAACCTGCTCCTCAAAAAACCCGATGTCAAGGAAAACACCTCAGGAAGTAGCTCATTCTACAATTTGCACGTTCCGGGCAAGAACGAGCTTTTGTTCCCGGTTTGCTGCGACGTGTCGAGAAAGTTAGGGTGAACTTTGTTTCTTTGTTGGGAGGTGTGGTGATAAAAGCGCGCCAAAAAGTTCTTCAGAACATTCCCCGTTGTACTGACGGTAGAACAAACTCAGAGTGCTAACATCTTATAACACTTTAAGTTCTCGCGCTTTGTACACATATTTTTCCGGTGACACTTTGCTGGGACGTCAGTCTTCCGCGACCACGGCCAGTGCAACCTGGCCGAAACGTTGGAAAAAAGGTAAAAATAATGTTAATTAATCGCGTTCGACCTGTGTGTGACTTTAAATATGTGCTAACATCTTTCCAAAGATTTAAGGCGAATTTACGGTTTGCAACTTTTCGCTCAATAGGCGAGACGACTAAAAAAAAACGAATTAGTCCGTCAATTAGATTATCAAAGAATATTAGACATGTATTTTTTCTTTTTTCTCGTAAACGAAAAATGACGACGGTACAGTGCGTTGAAGTTTCGCGTGACGTCACGCCTAGGTACAATTTTTACTTAAAAGTGTCGTCACAAGCCCCCACTCCGGAACTTTGATGCTCTATATCTTTGTATATTTTATTATGTAATTAGAAAAAGCGAAAAATACGTGTTCAGTATTTTTGGACGGTCTAACTGACGGACTAAACAGAATGCCATTTTTTTATGTAGTCGTCATCCCAACAACAACATTCAACATCATCATCATCAGTCAACATTCATCCGAGCTCACAAACTGTTGCCATTTCTCAGACTAATATAGTGTGTCAACATAACAATTTACAATCAGCCGAGACCTATCTAGGGATCCTATTTACATTTTGACGAGTGATCTCTGCTCCCGATGCGTGTGACAATGCATATATTATTTAGATTAAAACAGAGCTATATAATATACTAGCGACCCGCCCCGGCTTCGCACGGGTACTATGCCTACATGTAAACCTTCCTCTAGAATCACTCTATCTATTTAAAAAAACCGCATCAAAATCCGTTGCGTAGTTTTAAAGATTTAAGCATACATAGGGACATAGGGACATAGGGACAGATAAAGCGACTTTGTTTTATACTATGTAGTGAAGATTGGATTAGGAGTGAGGTAGGCTACAGAAACAAGGTTTCAATGCCCAGATATGTACTACTTACATATATTGATTTAGACTAACACGATTTGCACTCATAATTTTAGAACAAAACGGGACTTAATCGCGTAAACACTTACATTTATATTTGGCCCGACGTTTCGAACATCACATTATGTTCGTGGTCACGGGTAGACTGGCGAGGAATTGCATCAACATCTTCTAGCCGCGCGAGTTTCTCGAACTACCCGCACTTGTTCTTGATTATTCACTTTTGCAGTAGGGTTGTCACTTTGCCTACACACAACACTCCCGACAGTCCCGACATCAGCCGATGTGTCCCTAGGTGTTTTTTAGGCACACAAATATAAATTAAAAAAAAGAACATTAAAATTGACGAAATTGACAAACAAACTCACACAGGTACTAATACATAACTTACTAAAACTAAAACTTATCCAAATAAGTCGCTCCAAGCACTTCCGGATGCAAAGGTGCCCATCACACCCGATGTGTTCCCAAGCTGATTGCGGTAGGTATCCCCTGCATCTGAAAAGACCAAGCAGGCAGGCATGGTCGCGCGATAAACGATATAACGGTCAGGCCGTAATTTTCGCACTATTTGTAAGTACGATAGGGACGCACCGATGGCGATAAAGTTTATCCAACTAGTGGGCTACACCCGCAGGAACCATAAACAATTTTAGAAAGAGAAAGTAGAGATCAAAAAAACCGGCCAAGAGCGTGTCGGGCCACGCTCAGTGTAGGGTTCCGTAGTTTTTTGTATTTTTCTCAAAAACTACTGAACCTATCAAGTTCAAAACAATTTTCCTAGAAAGTCTTTATAAAGTTCTACTTTTGTGATTTTTTTCATATTTTTTAAACATATATGGTTCAAAAGTTAGAGGGGGGGGACGCACTTTTTTTTCCTTTAGGAGCGATTATTTCCGAAAATATTAATATTATCAAAAAAACGATCTTAGTAAACCCTTATTCATTTTTAAATACCTATCCAACAATATATCACACGTTGGGGTTGGAATGAAAAAAAATATCAGCCCCCACTTTACATGTAGGGGGGGGTACCCTAACAAAACATTTTTTTTCATTTTTTATTTTTGCACTTTGTTGGCGTGATTGATATATTTATTTATTTATTTATTTAATCTTTATTGCACAACAAAATAAGGTACAAATGGCGGACTTAATGCCTCAAGGCATTCTCTACCAGTCAACCAATGGGCTAAACCAGAAAGATTAAGTAGGTGCAGTGTCTTAATAAAAAGAAGGAAAAGGAAACTGTAGCCTAAACTATGGATAGATGAATATTAAACTATACGTATTCAAGATAAACTTACATATATACGTAATAAAAATAAACATACATATATATTTACATTGATATACCTATACTATACCTAGTGTGAATCATTAAGATGACGATGAAGAAACTTTGTCAAGGAAATACTTGCGCAACATGCGCTTGAATGCGAATTTGGTCTGTGCTTGTCTAATTGAGAGAGGAAGAGAGTTCCAAAGTCTAATTGCCTGGACAGTAAAAGAGTTGGACATAAAACCGGTACGACGTTGAGGGACAATAAGCCTTAAACTACGAGAAGAACGATATACATATTGGTACCAAATTTCAGCTTTCTAGTGCTTACGGTTACTGAGATTATCCGCGGACGGACGGACAGACAGACATGGCTAAACTATAAGGGTTCCTAGTTGACTACGGAACCCTAAAAAGAGAAAAATTATCCCTTAATTGGGCACGACGATATCAAAATTTAGTCAGTTTTGTAACCGATCAACGATAGAACAACGTTCAAATAAGTTGGAACGCACAATTAAGAGTTAACTTCATTGTTAGGGGTACGTCGGTAAAGGACACAAAATTTATAACGACCGGATTATTGACGACCGGTCTGGCTCAGTCGGTAGTGACCCTGCCTGCTGAGCCGCGGTCCTGGGTTCGAATCCCGGTAAGGGCATTTATTTGTGTGATGAGCACAGATATTTGTTCCTGAGTCATGGATGTTTTCTATGTATATTATTATAAGCATGTATTTATCTATTTAAGTATGTAAGCTACAACAGTCTTTGGCCCATCGGCGGAAAGTCGCCAGTCTGATGTCGGTGTTTTACAGGTTGCATTTAAGGGAGTGTGCTCAAGATCTACACGGGCTTATTCCACCGTCCCCATTCTACCATCGGACTCTTAAGACGCACAGCCGGTTTCCATGCTTACTTTTTTTTTTATACTATGTCGGTGGCAAACAAGCATACGGCCCGCCTGATGGAAAGCGGTCACCGTAACCTATGGACGCCTGCCACTCAAGGAGTGTCACATGCGCGTTGCCAACCTATTAGAAACTTGTACACTCTCTCACTCATTCCTCCAAGTGAGTACTACCTTGTACTCACTTGGTAGGTATTCCGCAAATTCTCACGAAGCGCTCTTTTCTTATGCGCACTGCCAAGGAGTAGAATTCCTTGCCGGCGGCTATATTTCCGAGCTCATATATCCCGGCAACCTTCAAATCAAGGGTGAACAGGCATCTTCTGGGCGAGCTCGCTCCATCGTAGGCCACCTCTTTGCCTTTGGCTAGTCTGTAGCCAAGAGTAAACTATTTATAATTTTTAAAAAAATCATACATCTTGGAACTTTAAAGTGCATCTTTATAAAAATGCGATACATAACCTAACCACAAAATTAACATTTTGAAAAAACCCCCGACTGCGACATAGTAGACCGATTTTCATGAAACATGGCTAAGAACACTCCCGACTAACTCAGCTTTCAGACAAAAAAAAACTAAATCTAAATCGGTTCATCCATTCGGGAGCTACGATGCCACAGACAGACACACACACAGACAGACAAACAGACAGACAGACAGACAGACAGACAGACAGACGGACAGACAGACAGACAGACACGTCAAACTTATAACACCCCTTCGTTTTTGCGTCGGGGGTTAAAAATGTCCCCCTATAAGTCTAGCCCATGCACTTTCTATCAAAGGAATACAACATTGTTTTGGTAACTGATAGCTGCAGTGGCTAACCGTGTAGCTATAAACATTTAACATTTTATGGCGTGAGATAGAAATTCCTTTCAGTTGGCCCTCATGCTGCATAATTTTGCTCTGAAATACTATGTTGCTAAATTTGGTTAGTTAAAGTTAAGATTACCACAATCTAGGTATATTTGAGACGCATTCAAATTCTCTATACAAACGCTCTAGACTATTTCCTCCCCGCAAGGCCAAGATGGGCGGCTGTCTATCATTTGTCACCATATCTGTCACCTTATAACCGACCGGTCTGGTAGTGACCCTGCCTGCTGCGCCGCAGTCCCGGGTTCGAATACCGGTAAGGGCATTTATTTGTGTGATGAGCACAGATGTTCCTGAGTCATGGATGTTTCTATGTATATAAATATTTATATATATTATGTATATCGTTGTCTGAGTACTCACAACACAAGCCTTCTTGACTTACCGTGGGACTCAGTCAATCTGTGTAAGAATGTCCTATTATATTTATTTATTTATTTATAACATGTATGCAACTACGAAAGTGCTGCAAAACTGCGCGCAATAACGAAATAATTGAAAACGCATTGGTTGGCTTTGTAACCATGGCAACGCATTATTATAAAGATAATAGCCGGCGGGGGATAGCTTTGGGCAGCTGGCTTGAGCGCTGGTAGTACAAACATTTTCGCCACAATACAGGAAACAGTGAATTTCACGAAAGTTATTCTAGAAAACTATTAAAAATGAAGTGCATGGTTGCAGAAAAAGTATTGTATGCAACAGTGTTTAACTAAGTCAAAATATACTCGTGGAGTCTGTATTAACAATTTTCGGCTTCGCCTAAAATTGTCACCCGCGCCATTCAATTTTTTTTTTAACCTCCTTTATAGTGGTTGCCTAAAATACTATTTTGTGTCGCACTACTCGAACTGTTTCGCTTTTTTTTTCATAAACTTGCCAGTGATTGACCTTAGTCGCATCGCACCTGATGAAAAGTGACGACAAGGCCGAGGTTGTAGCTCACTGGTTCAGTAATAGACTATTCACTCTTGACTTGAATACACCCAGATTTTATTCGCCCGGGAATTTTTTTATATTTTAATTTTTAAAGGCGCTGCATAAATAAATGCCCGCATGGTAGTAACACACTGTATAGACACACTACGTGTAGATCCTCTTTATGTTTTAAGGCCACTGCGTCTGAATGCGAGTGTATTTGCGTCTTGTCTAAAAGCTGCGATGACATATTGACGGATAACTTCCTTCGGAAAGGTTGAGCCAATCTCCACAAAATGATAGATTTTGTCGGATTTGGACATCTAAAAATAGTTGGTGGATTATCTTGACAACTGAGTCTTGCATCCTCTTTAAAAGTTACGATGATAAATATTATCAATCATAATGATTTATTTATTTTGAAACTTGATCAATTTCATGTGCTCCGCTTACCCTGTTTGGGAATACAGGCGCTTGTCTACCAAAAACGCCTCCGTGATATATTAGGCTACAGATTCTATACAAGGTGCTCGCGAGGAACCCATATAACTTTAACGGCATATTCTTGGTTACATTTTAAGACTAAAATGTCATATAAACTTTTCTAGAATTCGTCTAGTTTCAGAGTTATTGCCAATTAAAAAAAAACATTTTCGTATTGTTACTCAGTATAAAAGGTCTTCTTAACGGCGCTGATGCGCAGTTGTGGAGCATAGTCCCACAGTAGTCATTGATAGATGTCAAAATGTGACAAGAAAAACTTCCAAAAAATTTGGTTTTTAGAAAAATTTATTAAGGAACTCATTTTAATTGCCAACTTCATGGATAAAAATTACTTTATATGTGAAAATACGTCCAAAAAAGTAAGAAAAAAAAAACAAAAAAAAAATTTTTTCGCGAAAAATTTTAAAATTCATATAACATTTTTTTTTTCTTTTGGCCTCAGAAACGCGTGGTTCAAGTTATGCGGGTTCCTCGCGAGCACCTTGTATATTCTATAAGGCCAAAATTATATCATAAAGTCCTGCACACAAAGTGTGTGTGGCGTAGTCGTCCCACTTTGTCGATTGCTTTAAAGCCGCTGTGTCAGTTTATTCATGTTAAGATTTAGGTAAATCTCGTCTTTATGGTTAGCGACAAAGTGGGACGTTTTACTAAATACTATTACAAAACATAATACGTAGTGATGGTATTTAAACACAATCACGTCGTCAGAATGTAGATCATCAAGGAAACTTTTAAATAATAAAATTAAAGTATCATCAGTGAATTTCAGCAGTTCTCGAAAAGTTTGTACAAAAATTAAGGGAAAAGTTAAATTTGTTTTTATTAATTCCTATTTTGTTACCAAGATTTTGTTGATAAATTGAGATTTTATTAAGTTTTATTTCGTCATTAGGGTTCTCTAGTATCTATATTTTCTTAATTATAAAAATTATCCTGTATATATCTTACGAAAGTCGAATTATATTACAAAACGTCGGTAACAAAATAGGATCAATTAAAATTTGCTGACGTGGCATTGTACAAAGTTGACGGGAATTGCTGATTTAACGATTTTTAGGGTTCCGTAGTCAACTAGGGACCCGTATAGTTTTTCCAAGTCTGTCCGTCCGTCCACGGATAATCTCAGTAACATTATTTATTTAATTATATAAATTAAAATGTTTTATTAGGGTACCCCCCCCCCCCCCCTTACACGTAAATTAGATTATTGAAGAATTAAAATATTGTTAGATAGGTATTGAAAAATAAATGGGGGTATACCTAGTTAATTTTTTGATATTGTTAATATTTTCGGAAATTATCGCTCCAAAAGTTAAAAAAAATGAGTTCCCTCCCCTCCCACCCTCTATTTTTTGGTTTAAAGAGTATGAAAAAAATCACAAAAGTTGAACTTTATAAAGAATTTCTACGAAAATTAGTTTGAACTTGATAGTAGAACAGTTTTTGAAAAAAATACGGGAAACTACGGAACCCTACATTGAGCGTGGCCCGACACGCTCTTGGCCGGTTTTTTATCCACTCACCTAACACAACATGGTAAAATTATTTCCACTCCGGCCTTGAATAAATAGATGAAGGTGTAAAAATATGGCACTGTCGCGATAACCGTTTTATGAGCTGTAAAACTGCAGATATCTCGTAACAGTGTTACAAAAAGCAATAGGTTTTGGCAGCGTTATAATATAATATATGACTGTCTGGTCGCCGCGATATTAAAATACCCAGCTTTTTAACGCCCGACGCAAAAACGACGGGGTGTTATAAGTTTGACGTGTCTTTTTGCGTGTGTGTCTGTCTGTTTGTCTGTCTGTCTGTGTGTGTGTCTGTCTGTGGCATCGTAGCTCCCGAACGGATGAACCGATTTCAATTTAGTTTTTTTTTGTTTGAAAGCTGAGTTAGTCGGGAGTGTTCTTAGCCATGTTTTATGAAAATCGTTCCATGTCGCGGTCGGGGTTTTTTTCAAAATTTTAGATCATATGTATGAATATAAAGTAGGCAAAATGAAATAAAATCTTTATTTACAAGAACATACCTATTTACATTTACATAATTATTATAAGAAACTAAGCCTAAACTTAATAGCTAGCTAATGTTTAAAATAGGCCCTTGAGGCGACCAAGTACACTGGCGACATTTCCTCGCTGTATCGCAATGATGATACGTTGTGCGAGGAAGTTGCCAGCTCTTCAGTCACGTTACCTCAACCAGACGCTTCGCGATTTCTGTGAACAAACCCTTTATATCACAGTCACAGTTAGCAAGCCTAAATTGACTGCCCGATTTTTGTTGAAACTGAGCTTTGAGCTACCATTTTCATTTCTGAACGTTGCTTGGCCACGGAGTAAAATAACCGAAAATAATGCCCCTCTAGTAAAACTCGTCTTAGTGTATTACCTTCAGAGTTCATATTAAATTTAGGTTTCGTTTCAGTTAAGGCCTTTTATTTTTTAGTAATGATTTGGCGAAATGGGCCAGCTATTATGTAGCTTATTCGAGGTCAGAGAATAATCAGTTACGTATTTTGTGGAAGTGTTTAAGTTTTTCGGTGTTATATTTAGGTAATGTACAGTATGGTGTGTTCAACACAATCAAATGTTGAGTTCCTTATAATATGTGAATAGGCATTTTTTTGTGGCGCCATCTATGTGTGGTGTTATGTATGTGCGTTCTTAGGCGGTCGCATTTTAATGCATGGGATGGAGATCTTATTATAAATATTAAAAAAAAAATCTATGGTTTTTCAAATCTCCTAACTTTATAACAAGAGCGGATTAACGAGTGGCAAACATTTTGACGAGTTTGTACACTTTGTGCTTGAGCCGTTTCGAGAACAAGATAAATACGTTGGAGTTGACAGTTTAACACAATTAAATACTTCTTTACAACGTTTTTTCATAGCGCTGCTAACTAACTATAACCTACCTACCTGCTGGATAACTATAACCTAATCACAAAATTAAAATAAAATAAAAAACGCACTAGTGGACCGATTTTTTATTAAACATGTCTAAGAAGTAAGAACACTCCCGAATAACTCAGTTTTGAAACAAAAAAAAAATCTAAATCGGTTCATCTGTTCGGAATAGAGATGGGCCGAATACTCGGTATTCGGCATATTCGGCAAGTTTTTAATTGTTCGTATTCATCCGAATTATTCGGTTGCATTGCCGAATAAACAAAGTAAATAACTAATGACGATCTTACGTATTCCAGTGGATAATAAGCTCCTATTATAGTATCTTTTTAAGAAACTGCTAAAAAAAGGGAAACCTATGCTTCAAAATATAAGTACAATTGTTTGTAAAAAAGTAAAAATTCATGTTCGGTTCTGTAAGAGCTGAACCGAATGTTCGGCCGAATATTCGCATTCGGCAAAGTCCATATTCGGCCCATCTCTAGTTCGGAAGATACGATGGCACAGACAGACACACACAGACAAACAGACAGACACATCAAACTTGTAACACCCCGTCGTGTTTTTAAAAAACGCTTGAATAAAATGTAATAAACTGCACTGGGTATTGATAAGCGCTCGAGCAGCAAAACTTAATATTTTGAGAGTAATCTTATTATTTTATACTTCAACATTGACTTGAGAGCATTGGGCTAACGATCAAGTGATTGCGGGTTCAATTCTTAAGATAGTGAATCTTTCCACTTTTAAAATCTCTCTAATATTAATAACATATTTTTCAATACAGATAGTGATTTTGCACGTGGAAACTTCAGAGTACCTGGAGGTACTGAAAAAATGTCGTACGATACACATGTTTTTCGCACTTGTATCGTAATGTACTATTATTAAGCACAGAATATAAATCTTATACTTTGAAACGAGCAATTCTTGTATATTTATTTATTTATTTATTTATATATATATTTATTTACACTGACGATCTCGGAAACCGCTCTAACGATTTCGCAGAAATTTGTTATGTGGGGGTTTTTGGGGTGAAAAATCGGTCTAACTTATCCTTAGGTCCCGGAAAACGCGAATTTTCGAGTTTTCATGCGTTTTTCTTCGCGCGCCATCTCGTGTGCAGTAGTTGTACTGTTAAGACAGAATTCTTTCGGTCGATGTAAGTACTATTTATTGCAAACACTAGATGGCGACACAGGTCAAGGCTAAAACGAATAGAAAATACACTATTTGAGTTTTTGTGGCGAAATGCGCGCCATCTCGTGTGGAGTAGTTGTGTTGTTAAGGCTGAGAATTCTTTCGCTCGATGTAGGTACTATTCATTTTTGAACTAGATGGCGACACATGTCAAGGATACGAAACAGAACCGAGCGAAGCTCGGTTGCCCAGATATTAGTAGTACAAGTACAGAAGGTTGATGTTCACAAAATGCCGCCATTCGAAAGGGACCGCTCGCGAGCAGCTGACATTGAATTTTATTGCGCCGCGCGAAGGTCGACACCACTGACTAGGCCGCGAACTCGCGGTCGCCGACATCACAGTATAATAAAGAGTAATACTATCGTACAGCATGGCCACTCCCCGCTACCCGCTTCCCGCTGAAAGTGCCGCCCACCCCCGCTCGGTTACCTCACAGTTACCGCCTGTCAAAAACACGAACAGTCGACCTGTCATATATTATTTCACTCACATAGCATAGTACGCGTTCACCTACACGAGCTTAGACTGTGTTCTAGGAGCAACGCGCCTCTTTCATATATTTGATCGACAGTGTCCGAGGTGTGCCGACATGTACTTCTAGCGTCCCCCCCCCTCCCCCTGATATAAGCCTTGTCACACAAATGTGTCGATAGTTAATTCTCTGAACGTAAAGTTTCTGCCATGTGGAACTGGGTCAGCTCTCGGCTGGAGTGCTGTTGGGACCGATTATGGCGGTTCTGCGTTCCGCGGCCTAATTGGTAATTATTTAATTTTTACTACAGGTTTTAACTTTTAGTTGTAGTTGGTAAAATTTTATAAAATTGAGTTAAAATAAATGACAAATAAATCAACCAAAAAAATATCCTTAACTAATAGTAATCATGCTACACTAAACTAAAATTAAGATTAAATAATTAATTCCGATTATTAATATTTTTCGAATGTCGTAATGTACTATTATAAGTCTTTTAAAATCAAAAGTCCACCAATCGCTCTCAACAGCCCTCAGCCGTGGCCTAGTTTCACATGATGCCAGTACCTTTAAGTTAAGAGGATTAACTATAGACACATCGCCCATATGTCTCTGACAAAGTGACTAGTGATGGTTAGGGAATATTCGCTGGGAATATTGGGTAAATCTGTTATTTTTTTATAAACAAAGTTTTTTCTGAAAAAAAAATATTTTTTATTTATGTTTTATTAAAATGTATAATATTATCCAAAATATTATTGAAACATAAATTATAAATCCAAGACTTTGCACTGACAAAATTGGAGTTATTTAACTAACATTTATTGCGAAATAAATAGTTGATACTTACGGTATTGTAACGATAAACCTACTAGAACATTTACGCATGTTTTAAAAAAAAAAAACACCATAAATAAAATGAGCCAAATGAGCCTTACTAAAAACATTTTGTTTAACACGTTCACTGCGAAACAGGTCATTCTGACCCTGTTCTGGACTTCCCCCTGGTGCGGCGACAGAAATGCGCAACTTTACCCTGGTGCGAAGCCCATATCATTGTTATATTTTATTATTTTTATATAGTCAAGTATACGTTTATATTTATCATTTTACACTCTATTTGACAGCATATAAATTAATAAACAGGTCACATATGTCCTGTTCGCACCAGTCTTAGACTTTTGTTATTCAGTGCGGAACAGGGCCTTTAATGACCTGTTACGCACGACCTTGTATAGCACTGGAGCAAAGTGCAAAATGCATTAGTGTTGTTACCATATTATCAATCCACACGTTATTTTGTGGTGAAAAAATGTGTTTCGATTGTTTTAAATGAAATTCGTTAAATACAATATAACGCTTTTATACGCAAAACGCTTACAATTTTGCTAAATATTATTACGTAAAAATATATTGTAAAAAGTTCAAATTGCTTGATGCAAAATATTTACTAAAATTTCTAAAAATCGTTTTTTAAATAATGTTAAGAGCAAAGTTAAAAGTTTTGGTTGTATATAAAAATCTGGTTACATTAAAGGTAAAGAAAGTAAGAATTGGATCGATATATTAGTTCGTTTATTTTCCTCATCACTACTAAATCATCGACATTTTTACCTGTGCCCGTTCTGGCTGTGCGGCATAAGTCAATTTTGACCTGTTAATTAATTCGTCTATAAAATTTAAACGAACAGTCATCAACTTCGGCGAAGACAGTATTGTGTAGATTAGTTATTAGACTAAATATTGTTTCAATAAAATTTAATAAATGTGTATCTGGTAAAGGTATTTTAGGTAAAATATGAAACTCTCCTTACAAGCTGTAATTGACTTGTACCGCACAGAGAGAAAGCGCAATACAGGACTCTCATGGGTTGTAATGCACTGAGAGCGAGTTCACAAAATCCGGCTCCGCAGTGAACGTGTTAAGTCGAATATTTTATCATGTTTCGTAATAAAATGCGCAAATCATTTTAATCTAAGTCTGTAAAATATACGCGATGGTCTTTTGAGTGGCGCAGAATCGACGATCTCCTTTGTTTGATTAATGATTTTATTTATTTTGGAGGTACTTATATCTCCTTGATTTTAGTACAGTAAATCCATCATTTTCATTCTATAGCCTAGTTCATTTTAGGTTACATTACCTCTCAAATAGTCCTTACATCCTGACGGATGCTGCCTCTGAGTACGTGACACGGGCAAGGGCAGCATCCGCTCGGTGTGGGAACATTTTTGGGAACATTCCCATCGCACAACACTAGTGTGATGTATCTTTGTCATTACAGGCGAGGGGTTTAATTATGTCATGTGAGATGCAAGTTAATTAACGAGTATTGACAGCATTCACTCTGTCTTTTACGGAGTGCAATACGAGGGCCTTGTTGTCGTATTATGTCACGTACACCCATTTATTATTGTAGGTACTAGCATTTTCTCGCTGCTTTGCCCGCGTACTAAAGTCATATAATTATGTTTAGGAATACCCCTGTGATGTTTCGAATGAAATGTTCAAACTAATCTTGTTTTCCCACACAAACTTTAACCCCGTTTTTCACCCCTTTAGGAGATGAATTTTGAAAAATCCTTTTTTAGTGCTCCTGTACACCTTATAAGGAACCTACGTGCTAAATTTGGATTCTCTATGACCAGTGGTTTCGGCTGTGCGTTGATATGTCAGTCAGTCAGTTTATTTTTTTATATATTAAGATTAAAACGAAACAAATTTTTATTTCGAAATTAACAAAAAGCGATAAGTATACCAGTTAACTTATATTAATAAGCCTACCGTTCTGTCGAATATAACGGAAATAGAAAACAACACGGTGTATGGATATATGCACAAAAATCCTGACTCCTACATTAAGGTCTAAGTAGAATTCAAATACTTCAAAGAGAAAACCGTTAAAAAATAAAAGAGAAGACAAGTTGAAATCTTCTTTTTTTTCAAATCCAGCTAAATTCCTTTCCATTCGAACATTACAGGTACACAAAAACACATTTGTACGAGGACTCATCTGAAAGGACCTCAATAAAATCAATCGGCTAAGTGCGAGTTGGACTCAATTTACAATACTTTATATAAACTTACATAAAAATAACAGGTACCTATGTATGTCATCAGGCGACCGGTCTGCTCGTTTGCCTCCTATCACATAAAAAAATGTCTCTAAAAAGATCTATTGTAGTTTGCTCTCAACTCGATTGCTTGCTTCGAAGGAATTAATAAGCTGTGTATACAAAATAGAGACCATCTGACGAGGTTGCGTTCTGCGTTTCCTTTAATTTTAATTTTTGGGTCTCTTTAAAGCAAGAGTAAATAGGTATCTCATAGGTAAGCGTGCTCCACCGTAGACCGCATCATCACTTACCATCAGGTGTGATCGTAGTCCAACGTCTACCTATCCATACTAAAAAAAAAAAAACTTGCTACCAAAATTAGTTTCACTTCCCATATTATCGCCCAATGAAATCTAACACTACAACCGAGCTAGTTTTTGGTACCATTATAATATTGTAAATGCATTACTTATGAGCTAATCTGATGACGAACTAAAATATCGTAGGAACTCAGTGATGAAACAACGCGAACTGTTGAATTTCGACTTTTTTAATGAATAAGTAAAGTAAGTAAGTAATTTACCTATTACTTGTTTCTTCAAGAAAAAATTCTGGAAGAAGCTAGAATTTTACATGAAAATTGGAATTTTAAAATTGTTTCAAGGTAGGTACGGAACCCTAAAATGGAATGAATAGGGCACCCAGACGGTAAAAAGGCAGGGTTCGCTAAAAGGCTGATAGAAGAGATTATCTTCAGGCGTGCGCGTGCTCAAGTCTTACCCAATTTTCACAAAGAGCTGCCTTGTTGTGTTAATTTTCAGTTTTGAATAGATGAATGGAAAAAAAATATGTTGTGGGTTCCAAAGCGGACATGTATATAAAAATTAATGTAATTTGATATCGAGCGATTGGTCGATATTCGGTGAAATAAAAACCTTGTAATCAGATCATATAGCAAATGTCCTTGTTACTAATGGACAGCAAAAACACTGATAGATATAAGTTACCCATTCCAATCAAACATATTAAATGTCGTATGATCTTTGCGTCAGTGCGTTCCGTCTCTTTCATTATATCAGTTGCAAGATAGGTACTCTAAGAAACAGCTGACATAATTATGTACTTTTAAATGAGTCTGTGGCGTCTCCTCTGTCGCTGCTAAATTAGTGTCACAATATTCTTACAGATGGCGCTTAACTTCTGCTAGTGAGCAAATACGAAAAGTACAGATCCTAAAACGCGCTACCGGAGTTCCGAAAATCAGGCGTATATAAATATACAAATTCTGTCTTTCTACAGGCTTTGACCCCAGAGAGTACTCTCTATTGCCAACTATCCTCACCTTCCACAAGTCTGAAGAAAATAGGTAGTCATAAATCTGATATAAAATGGAGACCTAAGTTCGTAAATATTCCTTTAAAATCAAAGTAGGTACCTACGTTCTAAAAACGCAAAAACAAAATCCCAAGACACAGATTTGAAGTAGAAGCATCAGCAACACTCAATCGCACTTAAGCCGGTCTGCTATTGATTTTCTACGCTTAACAGTATCGATATAATAAAATGTTACGTGTCCGTTCGTTGGTGCTTGAGTTGAGACCCATTTAGAGATCACTTGTCGACTAGATGGAGGAACCGCTAAGATCAGTTCGTTCAAGTATGATTGATGAGAAAACCATAGATTAAATATAAGAAGATCATACCATCCCATACATTAAAATGCAACCGCCTAAGAACGTGCATACACTACACCACACATAGATGGCGCCACAAAAAAATGTCTTGTAGCTTTCGATTATACTTGTAGGTGGCGTTAAGTGTCACTTTTGACATAGATTTATGGCTCGAAAGTGACAATTAACGCCAATCTACAAATAATCGATGGCAACAAGGCATTTTTTTTGTGGCATTCAGATTTTAATGTATGGGATGATATGATCTTCTTATATTTAATCTATGGGTAAACTGTGGTTGGCCTTAAAATTGGGACCCGTGTACAGATTGATAAATTAATAATTAATAACTAATAAAATAATATATTATTATCGTCTTCGGTTAGCACGACAGTTAATCTTGAAATAAAGTATCAGAACGGATTATTCGCGTATTATGAATTTAAGTATAATACATCCACGTTTCGAACTCTTTACAGCGGGATTACAGATTACAGAGGGATGAAAAGAAATTAAAAACGACATTTTTTACTTGTTCATTACATTGAATGATGTCATAAATGTCATAATGTATAATTATGTCAATGTGTATGAAAACGATATGCGGTACCATAGCTTGAGTGAGGAACCTGTGGAAAGTAATCTTGGTAACCCATCAAAACCCTTATGTTTACTCGTGCGAACCGTACTTCTTGCTAAGCATCTCTTTACTGATATGAGTGGATGTTGAATTAGATCTGAATTTATTCTCATTGTATTTAAGCTAGATATTAAATGAGAAGTCTTGTTATGAATAATGTTTCAATAATAATTACCTTTATAATCGGTACTAAATCGCGTACTATTGAGATACCTACTTATTAAATAATTACGAATTAAAAGTTGTTATGTGTAATAATCGATAAGTTTAAACCAGTATAATGTTTCAATAATAGCCTGCTACAAAAACTACCCTATGTATTTCCTGATGGCTCTTTATCCATAAAAAAATACTTCGTTAGTGATTTAAGAATAAATAGGTAACAGACAAAATATTGGGTATTTTGTAAGAATACGTTCATAATAAGGGTTTTCTGAACGATGTATTTCTTTGTTTGATACTGAGGCGCCAGGTCCTTCTGATAGCAAAATTCAAAATCCACCAATCATATTAAAACGGGGGCCGATTTTTGAGTCTCACTGTCACTAAAATACCGGTTGAAAACGGTGAATTGCCTATTATTTTCAGTGACAATTTTCTGAATTCGAACGCCGTGAGACTCAAAAATCGGACCAGAAACATATGACTTTTGTCAAGAGGGTGCTGTTATTCCAATATAATATGCGGTGACAGTTATTCAGTATAGTATGAAGAAAATAGTTCTAATGAAATTCCGCAACATGGCGCTGTAAGTCAACATTTATTTTGTTTGTGGATTTGACGTTTGCTATCAGAAAGACCCGGCATCTCAGAATTGCTGCCTGGCGAAACAACGATTCAAAGAATCTTTATTGAATCAACGTTTCATAAAATATTTTTTAAGTAAAGTCAGTGACGAAATCCTAAGCGCTTCAATCAAATCATCGCGAACCATATTATCCCCAAGAGAGTTCTATTCTCATACACACTATTGATTCAAGTGGTTTGGCCCAAGGCCGATGACAGTTTAAGGCTTCATGGATTGGGGTTATTTATAAAACTCTGTACTTTTAGTTAGGTACATAAAAAAAGTAAACAAATAATTTGTTAATTTTTGGGTGATTACAATTTTTTTCTTTTAAACCAAGCTGATCTGTCACGGAGCAGCCTGTCTTTAAGCTAGCCTACACAGCGTCTATACCTACTTAGTTTAAATACAGACTAAAGCTTCTCTTAAGCTGAGTTTAGGCGTGTAAGTTATTGCTGCAAGTTTTGAGACAGAAGTATATGCAAGAAAGTAATGCAGATATTTGCTTGCAGCAATAACTTGCTGGTCTAAACTCAGCTTTACATAGGGTAAGCGCGTGAGTAATGTAATGCAGCCTACTTAGAATCGGAGATAACATGTTTTTCAATTTTATTAAGTATGCAATGAGTACATACAAAAAGAAAAATATACATTTTTAGAAGCCAATAATCACGTTTTATACTTCAGTGATTATTTTTTGAAAGTAATAAGGTGCGTCTTAAACACATGTTAGTAATTTTATTCTAGGTATTGAATGGAAAAAATCGGTTTGCTGAAAGAAATCCTTTAAGCGACGATTTTGCCTTTGTACTGCTTATCCTAAGCCATATTTCTATTCTGTACAATAAAGAGCTTACACATACGTTCAATATAAGGTAACTCTGCAGACTGTACACAAATTACCCAACATTCTAACCACCGTAGGCTATTGACCTAAATCCGTACCAGTTTTTTTCAAACCCTGGACGCACAATGTTGCGGTTGAATGCACGCAAATGAAAAGGGGAAGTATGGAATGATAAATGTTCTGGCATTATATTCCTTTTGCTTTTAATGCGGTAATTGCGGCATTTTTACATTTTTTACTTTGGGTGAAGAAAATGGATCAAGATTTCTTAAGTGTCTTTTCCATATTTATCTGGAGAGGATCATTTGTCACTTCAAATTTTCTCTCTTTATGTACTGTTTTATGTACTTACTGTAATTTAGCAAATAAGTACTACAGCTCAAACTGAGTCAAGTTTTTTTTTACTTAACTAGGACTTATTTATTTCGGATAACAACAATACTTAACAATAAAAAACCTAATTATATACAATATAAAACTTAATGTTAACTATACAAAACTAAAATATAACTAATTAAAAAATAAACTTATAATAATTAAAAATAATACTTAAGTAGGTAGATATGTTACCAAGTTCGCAAAGTTAAAACAATCTATGGGATTTATTTAGTGACTTAATTATTTTGAAATATGTTAAATGCAGCAGATAAATGAGCTCTTTCTGCTCCTAGAAGATTGTGAGCGAATATCATTGCTGACTAATTTTTTTATTTATTTATTTAATTTATTTTTATTTACTTAATAAGCAGGTAGGCAATTAAAAAACTGATATAGCCTGTATCCAGTAATCATAGCCGAGTTGTAGATGTGATGTGCTTGTCTAGTCTATTTTTAAACTGATTCACATTTTGTGCTGAGACCACGTCTTCTGGGAGTTTATTCCAAGATCTCACTACTCGGTTGCTCAAAAATTGTTTATAAGGGTTACTGTGAAATCTATCACCCTCTAGCTTTAATATTTATTTCTCATTTGTCCGGCGTGGCTAAAGAAGATATTATTTTACACACAGAGAGTACAAAATAAAGTGTTAGGATAAAGGACACGTCTGGACAAAAGCACTATCACCCAAACGACCTCGGTGCTATCAGACAAAACCCGGGATGCTGCCGACATAAACAACAGATAAAACGGTTCAACGAAATAACGTTTAACAAATGTGTTAAAAGGTTTTGACAACAATGATAACAGTTTTCCAGCTCAGTCTATAGTCATTTGCCAATACAGTACTTAAAATGTGAGTTTGCACGGGAAAACGTCCCACTTTTTCAATTCAACGAAATAAACTACTGATTTGATTAAAAGTAACGCACTGATTACAAATTTAATGGCAATACTAGTAAGGTTTGGTACGTGTACCTCAGACAGTGGCGAAACGTTTCGAATTGTCATCACCATCATAAAAAAAATAATGAAGTTAAAAGTGGTTACAATTTTTAAAACCTTTTAATATGAATTCATAATTATTAAGGTACTCTATAGCTTCTGAGATTTGAACATTCGTCGAAAAATTTCAAAATAATTCTGCCGTCGGATAATTCTAATTGGCAATTATTTTATAAACGAATTTTAGCTCAATATCTATACCGAATATTTTTGTTCCAAGAAATTCAGAACTTCACCAAAATGGCGATGATCTAAACTCAATAACGTTAATGAACTTCTGTTTCTGTAATAAATAAAGTTTGCGTTGTCAAAATTCTCGGGTTGTTTACGGGGGCCAATTTACGCCAGTTTTCAATTCGCGATCCGATCTCTGATAGTAAACACCGTTCACAAACAATTAATGGAGGGCAGACTATGCAGATTATTCTCCAAGATGAAACTTGTCTTCTTAAGCGCTGGTAGCCTAGTGGTAAGAGCGTGCGACTTTCGATCTGGAGGTCGCGGGTTCGAACCCCGGCTCGTACCAATGAGATTATCGGAACATGTGTGTGAAATGTCATTTAATATTTGCCAGTCGCTTTTCGTTGAAGGAAAACATCGTGAGGAAACCGGACTAATTCCAATAAGGCCTAGTTACCCTTCGGGTTGGAAGGCCAGGATGGCAGTAGCTTTCGTAAAAACAATTGCCTACGCCAAATCTTGGGATTAGTTGTCAAAGTTGACCCCAGGCTCCCATGAGCCGTGGCAAATGCCGGGATAACTTAAAGAGGATGATGATGATGAAACTTGTCTTCTTCATCTTCGGTTCCTTATTACGGAGGATCTTGATCATTTAGCAGTTTTTGTGATGTGGACTGCAAAGGCATGGAATGCGCTCACACTATCGGCGTTCCCTAAAATTTCGACCTCGGTCTGTAGCCTAGAGTCTAGACCTCGGTGAGCGTCTTAGACTCTGTCTTCACTTTCCATCAGTGTGCGTAGCCGAATGCACAAACGCTTACGATAATATCTCTTTCGTAGTTATCTATCTCTATCGCTCTTGCATATTGGTGCGACAGAGCCAGACTTCATTTCTTCGGCGTTTCGTTTCGCAGAAATGCTATTCGGCTACGGGGCCTGGTGTGATTAGAATAAATCGTCGATCACGATCAATCTATAAATAAAATAAATTTATAGTTTAAAAAACTCTAAAAAAACACGCTTTTAAAAATGTACGTAAAAGCCAAAAATAAATTATGGATCGTTCAAGTTGTCTCTGTAAAATTTAAACAAAAATATTTTTTCAAGTAGGCGAATTTCGCAAACCATTTGTGGCTTAACACGTATTGCTACTTAATAACAATTAATACCACCTGATGTATAGGTACCAAGTTTATCGTAATAAAGTCATTCATTGATTCATTGAATTTAATTTTTATTTCAATTTATTTATTTAAACTTTATTGCACAGTAAAAATATACAGTTACAAAAGGCGGACTTAATGCTACATGGCAGTCTATACCAGTCAACAGTGCCGGCCTGTGCAATCGATTAGGGTTGTGTGGGTTGGTTGAGTGAATTTGAGTTTCGGCAGGTTTGGGAAGAAATCTTAGCATGTAGGGAAAAAATCGCGAGCGCGAGCGTAGCGAGCGCGAATTTTTTTTCATAGTGCTGCGCTAATTTGAAGATTAATGCAATACAGAACTTAAGGATTTCATCTTACAGAGTAGGAAAGAGACAAAAGGTTGAATTTTCTCAGTCGCATTTACGTGGGGTTGAACCTGGATATGGAACGTGGACGCGACAGTTTGCTAAGCAACTACAAGACTGATAGTGGCTCTGGGATCTGTAGACCTTCACGACGTGCTTAGCAGTGGCGTGGCCTGAAATTTTTCGTTGATAAAGCCACCCCCCACCTCCCACCTTATTTTCGCTCTTAAGGGTTGCAAGAATTGATATTTTTTTATGCGATATTTTTTTAAGAGTAAATAAACAAAAGGGGGCGGGGGGCTTCGCTTGAGGGTCACAAGAAAACCCTAAACCAACTTATTTTGAATACTACGTTGATGTTTCTTTTGCGGGGGGCTTTGCCCCCCGAACCCCCCTTAGTTTTGCTCTTAAGGGTCAAAAGAAAACCCTAACCCAACTTATTTTAAATGTTACATTGATCTTTATTTTATGCGGGGGGCTTCGCCTCCCGAGGCCCCCTTTCTTTGGTCTTAAGGGTCACAAGAAAACCCCAACTTATTTTAAATATTACGTTGATCTTTCTTTTATGCGGGGGGCTTTGCCCCCCGAGCCCCCCTTACTTTTGCTCTTAAGGGTCACAAGGAAACCCTAACCGAACTTATTTTAAATATTACGTGGATCTTGCTTTTATGCGGGGGGCTTCGCCCCCCGAGACCCCTTACTTTTGCTCTTAAGGGTCACAAAAAACCCTAACCCAACTTATTTTAAATATTACATTGATCTTTCTTTTATGAGGGGGGCTTCGCCCCCCGAGCCCCCTTTCTTTGCTCTTAAGGGTCACAATAAAACCCTAACCCAAGTTATTTAAATATTACGTTGATCTTTCTTTTATGCGGGGGGCTTCGCCCCCCGAGGCCCCCTTACTTTTGCTCTTAAGGGTCACAAGAAAACCCTAACCCACTTTATTTTAAATATTACATTGATCTTTCTTTTATGCGGGGGGCTTCGCCCCCCGAGCCCCTCCTTTCTTTGCTCTTAAGGATCACGAGAAAACCCTAACCTAATTTATTTTAAATATTACGTTGATCTTTCTTTTATGCGGGGGGCTTCGCCCCCAGAGCCCCCCTTACTTTTGCACTTAAGGGTCACAAGAAAACCCTAACCCAACTTATTTTAATAACTGCATTGATCTTTCTTTTTTGCGGGGGCTTCGCCCCCCGAACCCCCCTTTGTTTGCGCTTAAAGGTCACAAGACAACCCTAACCCAACTTGTTTTAAATATTACATTGACCTTTCTTTTATGCGGGGGGCTTTGTCCCCCGAGCCCCCCTTTTGTTTATTTACTCTTGAGGGTCACAAGAAAATCCTAAACCAACTTATTTTGAGTACTACGTTGATTTTTTTTTGCGGGGGGCTTCGCCCCCGCCCCCAATTTTGCTTTTGTAAGCATGTGGACGCTAGCCCGCGACCTGGGCTACATATTTAAGGGTCACAAAAAAGACCCTTACCTGACTTAGTTCTTTACCTGACTTAGACTTAGGTCTTTCCTTTTTCCGCTCATAAGGGTCGCAAGAAAACCCTAACCTAACTTAGGCCTCGCTTCGCTTCGGTCAATAATAGGTTTGTTATAACGTTGAAAACGTAACGTTCAAAGTTCATTACGTGGCCTTTCTCACAAGCGCAAACACAACTATGATACGATATGCCATCATAGAATGCCAGTGCCAATTTTCGGGCTTCATTATCAGACCTTGAAACCTAGTCGTGGTCAAAGTTCATTATAAGACTTTTCTAAGAAACCCGAAAACAGCTATGATACGAAGTTCCATCATGTAGTTCCAGTTCATATCTTCCGGCCTCATCATCAGACCTTGAAACCTAATCGTAGTCAAAGTTCATTACAATATTTTTTTAAGAAATCCAAAAACAGCTATGATACGATGTTCCATCATGTAGTTCCAGGTCATATCTTCCAGATTCATCATCAGACCTTGAAACCTAATCGTAGTCAAAGTTCATTACAAGACTTTTCTAAGAAACCCAAAAACTGCTATGATACGATGTTCCATCATGTAGTTCCAGTTCATATCTTCCGGCTCCATCATCAGACCTTGAAACCTAATCGTAGTCAAAGTTTATTACAAGGCTTTTCTAAGAAACCCAAAAACAGCTATGATACGATGTTCCATCATGTAGTTCCAGTTCATATTTTCCGGCTCCATCATCAGACCTTGAAACCTAATCGTTGTCAAAGTTCATTACAAGACTTTTCTAAGAAACCCAAAAACAGCTATGATACGATGTTCTATCATGTAGTTCCAGTTCATATCTTCCGGCTTCATCATCAGATCAGTTCAACAGTACCATAATTATTGTATTGTCATCAGAACTACATACAGCTGCCAATTTTCATTACGCTACGATCCTTGAAAGATGGTTAAATTAGCCTCCGTAGATTCCATTACATAGTTAGTTACATACACGACGACCTAATAAAAGCGTGTTAAAAAGCAGCTCCTGTCATTCATGCTCTCCGTCGGTATCAGTCTGCTGTAGTCACTCTTAGAAGTAACCAGAATGAGACCTGTACCTGTTTCAGAAAGCAAAATTGGTACGGGTTTTCGAACAGCGTGCAAAACGGTATGTTTTATAAATTAAAAAAAAAAAAAACAAATAAATCAGACGTTCGGTACGACACAAAAGAGGATTTTGCTTAGATTTTTGTGACTCTTTTGCTTCCGCAAAACTGGAATATGAATATTTAAATAGGTAGCAATTAGAAGTACTTATATATATTGCTATTTTAGAAATTTCCGGCGACAAATCAACGACAGCAATTGTCTTAAATTCGATAACGCTAACAAACTTCTGAAAGCTGATTCAAATTCAATGGTTTGTAACGACTTTCATATTATTTTGATAGACTGAAGATAACTGATGATTTTTTAGCTTTGATCCTATAAGCACTATTGGGTTAAGTAATCCGGTGTCTACGAGGTCGCTAAACGATGTCAGTCATGGACGGCCGAATGACTGACAGGACGTTATCTCCTGGCAGAGTGATAATTATTTTCCGATATTTAAATGAGCCAGTAACTAAAATCCAACACAGCTAAATACCAACTCACTGCTTTGGACTCAGTGGAGCGCAGAGCCAGGAGGATGATTGGCGATAAGAAGCTAACGGCTAAGCCACAGGCTCATCGGCGGAAAGTCGCCAGTCTGTTTTACAGGTTTCACTTCGAGAGTGTGCTCAAGCGCTATACGAGCTTATTCCACCGTCCCCATTCTATCATGTCCAATGCGCGCAGCGACGTAGACGCATTGATGATTTAATTTAATTATAAATTGCGAAATCGCGCGGCCCTGCCGCTGCCGGCAAATTAACACGATGGCAGATTCTAAACAGGGTCAACCCATCGTAAACGAGTTCCTCGCTTTTCTGCAAGAGAAAAATAAACTGCTGCGGGAAGGAGCGATGGATGCGGCGACTGCTGTTCAGATGTCTTCGCGCGCGTCGAAGTTCACCGTGGAAGACATCTGTGTAGCGAAGAAAGTGTTGTGTGAGTTCCTTGGAATAGCCGGCACCTATGTACCTCACCGAAGAGGAGACGAAACTGGGAAGAAGAGCCTGGAGGACATAATGAAGATCCTCAAAGACTTCAACGACCGGATTCCGGAGTTTGTGGCGACGGATATCTCCAACATTTCGTCGTACAATCCGGACAACGTCGACGTCAGATGCTTGTTTAAGGAAATCGTGGCCCTAAGAACAAGTTTAGCCGAAATGAATACGAAGTTTGAAGCTAGCCTAATTACTATTTCTGAGTTACGTGAAGAAATAAAATGTTTGCGAATTGCCCCAACTCAGACAGCGGCTTCAAATTTCAAGTCTGATAATCGACCTGCTGACAAGTCGGTTTGTTTGCCTGTTGCCGGCGCAGTAAAATGTGTCGCACGCGCCGATCCGCCGCCCGCGCGCCCCCGCGCGTCCGGCCGCCACATGTCCCAACAAACTCGCGTCAGCGTGCATATGCTGACGTTGTCGGTGAGTCCGTCGCAACGAACCGGGTAAATGCACCTGTAAAGGTATCACGGGCTCCTATTGTGGAAAAGTCTGCCCGCACGAATGTGGATGAGGAGGGATTCACATTGGTGCAAAAGAAGAGCAAGGCGCGCAGGGCGCCTCGTAAGACTATGTGTGGCAATGCGGAACCAGTGAATTCAGGTCTACGGATTGCTACGCCGAGTAGGGCGCTCTACGTGTCGCGCTTGCACTACTCCGCCGGGGCTGATGAGGTGGTGGAGTACGTTCGCCAGAAGACTGGCTACACGCTGAGAGTGTTCCAGCTACAGTCGCGCCACTACGTGCACTTCAGTTCGTTTGTGTTGCGAGTGCCGCGGCTGCTGCAGGACACCATCGCCAGTGCAGACTTCTGGCCGAAGGGCGTGGTGTTTCGGCGGTTCCGGGGCAACCTGCCGAACCCTACGCCGTGTCAGACGACGCAACGGAGCCACGCTGTTACGTCGTCGCCTAAATAGAATATTGTTTTTTTTTTGTCTGATTTTTACTGTTGTGCTATATTTATACCTATTGTTTTTATTTTTTAGTTTCACAGTGCTTTGGTTTTACTGTTATGCTGTGTAACTTATTTGAATAATAAATAAAATAAATAAATAAAATAAATAAAATCATCGGACTCTTAGACGCATGGCCTGTTTCCATCCTTACTTGGTAGATATTCCGCGAATTCGCACGAAGCGCTTTGCTTCTTCTTTACTTATGCGCACTGCCAAGGAGTGGAATTCCTTTGCCGGCGGCTATATTTCCGAGCTCATACAACCCGGCAACCTTCAAATCAAGGGTGAACAGACATCTTCTGGGCGAGCTCACTCCATCGTAGGCCATGTCTTTGCCTTTGGCTAGTCTGTGGTCAAGAGTAAGCCCATTCATAATAAAAAAAAAGATCTGTCAAAACCATAAAAAAATCTTGAAATCAGAATCGCGCCCCAGCTTTAATAGGTAAATTAAATTTGCACTGTCAAGATTGTCCCATCTTTACGAGGGGCCCAATTTGCGTCAGTTCTACTCGTTATCCGATCTGATAGAAAACAGCGTTCGCAAACACAATTAATGGACAATGGGGACAGTTTAAGGGGGTTGGCTGCTATGAGTTTTTGACGTGAAACCGGTGGAATTCGGGCAGACAAGCACGGTCGTGTCATGTAGTCTTAATTTGTCTCTGAATTTTCTTACCCGTATCTGTACAGTCACCGGCATAAATAAGTGATGATTTTGTACTTTGTCACATTCAGCTTTTTTTAAATGTCATACGACCGATATGATACGATGTTTCGACGACCGGTCTGGCGCAGTCGGTAGTGACCCTGCTTGCTGCGCCGCGGTCCCGGGTTCGAATCCCGGTAAGGGCATTTATTTGTGTGATGAGCACAGATATTTGTTCCTGAGTCATGGATGTTTTCTATGTATATAAGTATTTACATATTATATATATCGTTGTCTGAGTACCCACAACACAAGCCTTCTTGAGCTTACCGTGGGCCTCAGTCAATCTGTGTAAGAATGTCCTATAATATTTATTTATTTATTTATTATATATATCGTTGTCTGAGTACCCACAACAAAAGCCTTCTTGAGCTTACCGTGGGGCTCAGTCAATCTGTGTAAGAATGTCCTATAATATTTATTTATTTATTTATTTATACGAAGTTGTCAAATGATTAAAAGCGACAAGGTACAGAAATCATCACTTATTTATGCCGGTGATTGTACAAATAATCTGTCTCATACATTTTCTCCCGCCGTGCAGCAAGGTCCAAATCTACAAAATGTGATCTATTAAATCCATTATGCAAATATAAAGGTAGTACACAGACCAGCTGAGTTGTTGAATAAACGGCACGTGGAAAGGATTAAGCGGTATAAAAGCCACATAGGTATTAAAACGTTCCAACGTCAGAATAAGTCTGACTTATTCGCTACGTGCATGACTATAGGCCTAAATAGCATATGATTGCCGCGAGAATATGTCGCCATGAGATAGATCACACGTCTTCTTCTAACTGTATTAATGACATAAGGACGGGTAGTCTATCTCACGGCGACATATTCTCGTGGCAATCATATGCTAACCCTGATGGTGCTGCCATGATTTTGGGCTTTTCCGAATGTTATGGTATGTTAGTTCTAATGGCCGCCACTAGCATTAATGTTGAATGTGACAATATTTGTGACAATCAACGCCGCTCCGTGACGCACGTTGCCAATACGAGCTACTAACTATTTAGGATTCCGTAGTCAACTAGGAACCCTTATAGTTTCGCCATGCCTGTCCGTCCGTCCGTCCGTCCGCGGTAATCTCAGTGACTTTTAGCACTAGAAAGCTGAAATTTCGTACCAATATGTATATCAATCACGGCGACAAAGTGGTAAAATAAAAAGTGGAAAAAAATGTTTTGTTAGTAACCCCCCCCCCCCCCTCCTACATGTAAAGTGGGGACTGATTTTTTTTTCATTCCAACCCCAACGTGTGATATATTGTTGTCTAGGTATTTAAAAATGAATGACGGTTTTTTAAAATTGTTTTTTGTTTGACAATATTAATATTTTTGGAAATAATCGCTCCTAAAGGAAAAAAAAGTGTGTCTTCCCCCCTTCTAACTTTTGAACCATATGTTTAAAAAATATGAAAAAAATCACAAAAGTAGAACTTTATTAAGACTTTCTATAAAAATTGTTTCTAACTTGATAGGTTCAGTAGTTTTTGAGAAAATACGAAAAACTACGGAACCGTACACTGAGCGTGGCCCGACACGCTCTTGGCCGGTTTTATTTATAGGTTCATGTGTAAAATGTAATTATTGGTAAACATGAAAAATTGACGTAAGTACAAAATCATGATATACATAAATTTTCCACAAAAAAAGGCAAGGCGGTTCGAATCCGGGTACTTATTTATTAGTTGGATGAACACGTACATTATTGGCAGGGTGCAAAGCGGGTGGAGGGGGTAGCTAAAACGATCACAGCGCTCACTACGGCCAAAATTGACATCTTAGTCGCTGACTTGCGCTGTCAAATCCATATTGCAGTAAACATTTTCATGTCGTTTTTGAGATAAATTTAATACGGGCCCAGTAAAATTTGTTATGGCGAATTGTAATAACTCCAAGAAAAGTAGCGACTAAATTCTAGCTATTTCCAAGACCGTATTGGAAACGAAACCGCCGTTTAAGTGAATAGTTGCTGTAAGAAGAAAAGTGTCGTCCAATCTCTGAAGATTTACTTAAAGTGCGTAATCAATTGATACAAGTATTGAATTGAATTTAAGGTGAATTTATAGTGCAAATTTTATTGGAGGTAGAAAAGCCGACGTGGAAGCCAATCCCAGTTATGTACGAAATCATTTTATTTGTTTCCTCATCTGTGCTCCTGTTTACAAACCAAAACGGATTGACGAAAATGCGTAAATATCGAGGTTTCAATGGGAAGAAGGAGCACGAGAACAATAGAAGCAGAAGCAGTCCATCCACTGAAGGCTTATCACATTTTAAATAAAATTCCTGAGAACTTAACTTCATCGCATTCATGATTGTATTTGATGTGATATCTGGTAAACGTCCAATATTTTCAAGTAAATGAAACAAGTTTTTGTAATGTATATTATAATTAAACGTTATTATAGCCAGTTTGTTTTTATTTTACAATAAACCCTGTACCCTGCAATGATATTTATTTACCTATATTATAGTTAGCCTATGAAAATGACAGGATAGCAGTGAACTGATCAACTATTTCAAAAGCCAATGATTTATTTATACTTTATTGTACATAGGTATAAATGGTGGAATAATGTCTTCAATCTGTAGAAAATGCCCAGCTAGCACCAATTTATTGCCTTTATTCATCGTCTCAGGTTGGAAAATGATTACGTGAGCGATGGCACGAAACCCCGTTTTAGTCACCAGTTTGTTAATTTCTCACTGAAAACAACGATTTTAATGTTATTGGCGACAATGTTGTAACCGCCATCGTCCAAAATTGTCTAATGTAGTAAAATAGCACAAGATTTCATTATTTTTTTTACAATGTTTACTTACTCCTCGCTTCACAGCGGTTACAATATTGTCACTGTCACGTGGCGTTGTCGTCGCGCACGGTCCCAATATGGGTATATCGGCGGCGTACCCACAACACTAGCCTTCTTGAGCTTACCGTGCGGCTCAATCAATCTGTGTAAGAAATCCTATAATAGTTTTTTTATTAGTAGGTACCTGTAGCCCCTAAACAAAACCATCGTATACATGCACATAAGTATTAAAGTGAAGGTATTTCTGTGTTACATTAATTTGCATAATGTATTTAAAAAGCTCTCCCAAAAACATTATAAAGACGATGTCATTCATGTAGATTTTAAGCTTATTTTAGATATTCTATACGTTTTAAGCAGAGCATTAAAATCGGATTAAAACGTTAAAATCTGGAGCGCTTCCTTTATAAACAATTCAGACGTCGACTCACTTCTAAATTTGTGTAAAGAGACCCACAGACCTGACTACTAGAGGGAGTATACAGTACCGGGCAACAATATACTCGTATCACATTTTTTTTCATCAGCAGTTCTCGAAAAGTTTGTACATTTAATTGAGGAAAAAGTTAAATTTGTTTTATTTATTCCTTTTTTGTTACCAAGATTTATTTCATGAATTGAGATTTCAGTAAGTTTTATTTGGTCATTAAGGTTCTCTAGTATCTATATTTTCTTAATTATAACAATTATCCTGTATATATCTTACGAAAGTCGACTTCTAACATTAAATGTTGGTACAAACTTTTTGAGAACTGCTGTAATATAAGGTTTTTTTTTTATATTTGTAAGCGGTTTCCGCCTCACTACTTTTAGTAGTACAGTGGGCCTTTGTGCTAGCGATAAAAAAATTGGCCTCGAATGATTATAAATTGCATGGTAAAATTCATTTTGCATGGTAATACAAACAGAGTATTTTTATACTATCGGTTTAGACGACCGGTCGGCTTAGCAGGCAGTATCACTACCCCCTGCCCCGTGTGGTCAGTAACCTAACCTAACCACAAAAATTAAAATTTTGAAAAAAAATCCCAACATAGTGGACCGAATTTCATGAAACATGGCTAAGAACAGTCCCGACTAACTCAGCTTTCAAACAAAAAAAAAACGAAATCTAAATCGGTTCATCCGTTCGAGAGCTACGATGCCCCAGAGAGACACACATTCAGACAGACAGACAGACAGACAAACAGACAGACATACAGTCCCCGTCGTATTTGCGTCGGGGGTTAAATATAAATACCTATAAATTTAGTCTACTAATTGTTTATACCTACTCTTTGACAATGGTGCAAAGAGGCATATGTTAGCTCAAGTCACACTTTTCCGTAGAGATTAGACAGTTGACTGGCAAATAACTGGCTATATGATAATTGAGTGCAGCATGCGACGTTCAGCAGTATTTGAAAATATCAAATATTGAACGTGGACAATTTCAGTACCATGTACGTACAACCTGTTTTTTTTTCGTGGATGTTTGAAATTGCGATGTCTCATCATCATCCTCCTTACGTTATCCGGAGCCTGGGGTCCGCTGTGACAACTAATCCCAAGATTGGCGTAGGCACTAGTTTTACGAAAGCGACGGCCATCTGACCTTCCAACCCAAAGGGTAATTAGGCTTTATTGGAATTAGTCCGGTTTCCTCACGATGTTTTCCTTCACCGAAAAGCGACTGGCATTTCGCACATACATCTAGAAAAACTCATTGGTGCGAGCCGGGGTTCGAACCCGCGACCTTCGGAACGAAAGTCGCACGTACTTTACCGCTGGGCTACCAGCGCTTCAAATTGCGATGTCTATGGGAAGTAATCTGTAAAAGCCCAAAACCCTTTTACAATGGTCTTTTCATATACGTACTTATGTGATGTAAACGTATGTGCGTAATCCTAAACCAAGAGAATTTTTCAATAGAATTACCCACAAAAGAAAAAGGAACAATATGATCTTAAACGTATATTTTACCCGCAAAATGAGGGTTTTTTAGATTATTCATTCATCCATACTTATTTTTGATTTATGATAATTATGATATTAAACGATAACCTACCTAACTGATAATAGTATCAGGTAGTATTCTCCCCATTTATCAAAGTTGTCTTGGTTACGACCAGAGAAGGAATATTAGACTACCTACATCATCATCATCCACATTTTTGGGAGCCTAGGGTCCGCTTTGACAACTAATCCCAAGATTACCTACGTAAAGTAGCAAAAGTCTAAGATCACAAATTTTATTACAAATTGCAAAAAGAGATTACAAAAATAATTTGCAAGTAGGTGTCGATCCCAAATTAAAATTTAAATCTTCAAATGTTTATATTTCAAACGTTAACAGATCTATGGCAAAAAAAAATTACCTACAACTCATAGACAAATATTATTTCTTATATTATCTGACAACTATGTATACCAATAATTGTACCTATTTTCTTTTTTCTACTTGATAGTGTCCAAAACTTTTATTTCACGAACAAAAGAAAAAGTTCGATTTCATCAATTACCTTTTTTTTTTTCTATTCAAGAAATCTTTTCCATTCATAAGTACTAAACGTAGCCTAAATGACCTGGATCCTCGATTAGCATTATAAATACCAGTCATCCATCAAACCTTCACAAAGCCTGAATGGAATCTTTAAGTTCTGACTGAATCAGGGCGGAAACCTTTGTTCGAAGATAAGGGGCCAATTCTGTTCTGACAATTTCATGAAGAGATACGTTTAGATACAGATACATGAAGAGATATATTTTGACACGACACATTCAGTATGAGCCGCTGGAGGTCTTCTAATGTGACTGCAGGCTACATTAGATACTGTTGCAGAAACATGTTGTATACAGTGCATGTTTGTTGAGTACATGATTTTCTTTACATATACAATATCTTCTGTATTAAATATTTAAAAAAAATCTGCATTATAAACAATATAGTTGCTGCAGTAATGTGGTGTTGAATGTCTCTCATTTTATCCATGAAATTGATATAGACGTATAACAGCCAGCAACCATTCTGTAATAAGCCTGCTAGAAGGAGTTTCTGTCTGACGAGTTGCGACTTAGGCACTGGTCCCACCGCGAGCTAGTAAACTATGACTGCCGCGTAAATAAAAGAGACACGGCGATGTTTATAGTTACTCGCCCAGCGGTGAGCTATCAATATCGCCGTGTCTCTTTTATTTGCTAGAGAGTGCTCATCTTTTGTTTTTATAGCCGATACCTAGCTTAGCTTATACCTTACTAGCTCGCGGTGGGACCAGTGCCTTACCATCTAAGCTAGCGCGACTTCATTTATGGACTCGCCTGCGAGAACGTAACTATGTTTTCGAGTTACAAGTCGCGGCACATAACTTTAGCGCTGACAGTTATTTCGCATAATTAAAAAAACCGGCCAAGAGCGTGTCGGGCCACGCTCAGTGTAGGGTTCCGTAGTTTTCCGTATTTTTCTCAAAAACTACTGAACTTATCAAGTTCAAAATAATTTTTCTCAAAAGTATATATAAAGTTCTACTTTTGTGATTTTTTATATATTTTTTAAACGTATGGTTCAAAAGTTAGAGGGGGGGGCACGCACTTTTTTTTCCTTTAGGAGCGATTATTTCCGAAAATATTAATATAATCAAAAAACGATCTTAGTAAACCCTTATTCATTTTTAAATACCTATCCAACAATATATCACACGTTGGGGTTGGAATGAAAAAAATATCAGCCCCCACTTTACATGTAGGGGGGGGGGTACCCTAATAAAACATTTTTTCCATTTTTTATTTTTGCACTTTGTCAGCGTGATTGATATACATATTGGTACCAAATTTCAGCTTTCTAGTGCTAACGGTTACTGAGATTATCCGCGGACGGACGGACGGACAGACAGACATGGCGAAACTATAAGGGTTCCTAGTTGACTACGGAACCCTAAAAACAGGTCTCTCAGGGGATTACAGGGGTGAAGCGTATGCGTCCTCATGCGCAGCTATCCCCTCCACATTTCACTCAGCGCTAAACTAATGTGCCGCCACTTGTACTTGCGAACTAAATTACGCTCCTTTCTGTTACGTAAGTAGGTATGTGATAAAACAACTCAATCCTGTAAAATAAAATAAATTCCATATCAAATTGTAAACACATAATCAGCCTCCAGACTTTAGTTAGTGGAGTGTTCAGATCAAGAGCGAAATGGGGCGGACGGGAAACCTAACGTTTCTTGTGCAAACCCGCTCGTTGGTTTTTTCATTATTATGTTTCTTTGTTCATATGACAAAGACATTTTCATTTGAAAATACAGGGTAATTTATGAAACGTGAGCAGCACTAACCCTGCAAAAATTGCAGCTACCTAATTGTTCACCATCGCATTTCAACAATAGTCCCAATATTAAACTTGCTGTTTTTTTGTCTTCTATACAAAACTAAGTATAGACACAAACATCAACTTTGGCATGATCACTAAAAATAGTTTAGATCATTACAGTTAACAGTGAAAAGCATGCTCTCGTTATGAATGATTTCTGCTTCTAAATTATGACAGTTGATTTTCTTTTCACAATCCGGCTGAATATAATGAAGATAACTTATTATATTATTCTCACTGTAATTAAAATGTAGGAGTTACGATACAAAAAAAGGAAGTGTTCAAGTGTCTAATGGGTTGGCAATGCGCATGTGACACTCCTTGAGTTGCAAGCGTCCATAGGTTACGGTGACCGCTTTCCAGCAGGCAGCAGGCTTGTTTGCCACCGACGTAGTATAAAAACAAAGTCAGAAATCGATAAAACATCCGAATAAGTAATTCTTACTCTTAGTAAGTAGGCTTAAGCCCAAAACACTTAAATGAAGTGTCATATTCAACGCAAGAAAGATAATAAAAAAAAAGTAAATAAATATTGGGGACACCTTACACAGATCAACTTAGCCCCAAACTAAGCAAAGCTTGTAGGTTGCTAAGCGACGATATACATACTTAAATAGATAAATACATACTTATATACACAGAAAACATCCATGACTCAGGAACATTAATATCTGTGCTCATCACACAAATAAATGCCCTTACCGGGATTAGAACCCAGGACCGCGGCTCAGCAGGCAGGGTCACTACCGACTGAGCCAGACCGGTCGTCACATTCCATAGTAAACAAGCATAATTAGCTACCGAAATCCGGAATTAACCCGGTCGTTCACCCAAATTACCCCAATGTGAGCCTTTGTACGTGACGAATTGCAGATACAACTATACATAGAACGGATACTTTCAGAGATATTTGGGGAAACGTGTGAGGTCGTGTTATTGACGTTAAAAGTGAGGCTCAACAAGTTGGACGTTGTGTGTGACAAAGAAATTGCATGTTGTTAACGTAGTTAATGTAGTTATGAAATAGAGATTCATAATTTTTTAAATGGTGTTAAATTCACAACCCAAAGATAGCAACACAAGAAATTGTGCCTACTTGAAAAACGTTCAAAAAGAACTAGAATATATATGCCTTTAAAATTAAGTCATTAGGACTCCAAACCTTACTTGTCTTGCTTCGTTTGCTAGCGGCTTGATTTGTAGTTGTTTTTGGAGTCCTAAGGCACCCCAGAGGTCAAAGGGCCTTTACCAGCTCGCGCCACGCTTTCCTATCTTCAGTTCCATTTAACGTGTGGCTTGCTTTAGGTTTGATAATTTAAATTTTTCTTTAAATAATTTATCATGTCGAATTTTACTCAACCGTACAAATAAATATTTCTGCGCGTCTATTTCTAGTTCACTCCCAGTGGCCCGTTTCTCGAAAGGTACAAGCCTTGTATTACAAGTGTGTTTCCATGACAACCCATACGATTAGACAGTTCGCGCACTTGTAATACAAGGCTTGTACCTTTCGAGAAACGGGCCCCAGGTGTCCCTTAATAAAACTAGACTAGATCTATTACGTACTAAAATATATTCTAAAGTAAATATTTACATTCAAATTCTTTTTTGTTTCAGCGGCTGGACGCCAACATGAGTCTGACGTTTAACACGTCAGCAAAATGGCTCATCGAAATGGCGAACCGGACTGTCATCAATCCGAACACTCTTATAGAAAAGTTCTCTCAGAACCGAACTGTCGACGAACCTACTAGAACTCTTCTTCTGACGTTTTATGGGATCCTGGTAGTCATTGGGGCCGCTGGGAACTCGCTAGTCGTTATTTCTGTGAGTATTCATAATTATTATTTACTATCCATAATTATTTATTACATGATTTTTATTACTCCATTTAAAAAAAAAAAATACAAGTACATCGAATTGGCGAACCGCACTATCATCAATCCAAACACTCTTATAGAAAAGTTCTCTTAGAACCGAACTGTCGACGAACCTACTAGAACTCTTCTCCTGACATTTTATGGAATCCTGGTTATTTCTGTTATGTAAGTATTTACAATTCATAACATAGCAAATAATACTTGCTCTTTTTAGGGTTCCGTAGTCAACTAGGAACCCTTATAGTTTCGCCATGTCTGTCCGTCCGTCCGTCCGTCCGTCCGTCCGCGGATAATCTCAGTAACCGTTAGCACTAGAAAGCTGAAATTTGGTACCAATATGTATATCAATCACGCCAACAAAGTGCAAAAATAAAAAATGGAAAAAAATGTTTTATTAGCGTACCCCCCTTACATGTAAAGTGGGGGCTGATATTTTTTTTTCATTCCAACCCCAACGTGTGATATATCACACATTGTTGGATAGGTATTTAAAAATCAATAAGGGCTTACTAAGATCGTTTTTTGATATTATTAATATTTTCGGAAATAATCGCTCCTAAAGGAAAAAAAAGTGCGTCCCCCCCCTCTAACTTTTGAACTATATGTTCAAAAAATATGAAAAAAATCACAAAAGTAGAACTTTATAAGGACTTTCTAGGAAAATTGTTTTGAACTTGATAGGTTCAGTAGTTTTTGAGAAAAATACGGAAAACTACGGAACCCTACACTGAGCGTGGCCCGACACGCTCTTGGCCGGTTTTTTTAGCAAAATAAATTTGTTATCATCCCAAACCTAGAGAGAGGAACTGAAACACATAAATTATTGATTTTAAAACTTCATTGTACAAAATACAAAAATATTTACCTACAAATGACAGAATCAATGCTTAAAGGCATTTTGTACCCGTCATATAGATAAGTCATTAGATAATATTATGTTAAAATAGTGCGAGAAGAAAACTGAAAGAATTTATTGAAAGGCAAGTGAGACCCATAAAAAGATACGAGTGTGCCTGGCCTTTACATTTATGGCATGGACCTATTTAGGTATTTATTTAACATGTAAAAAAGCCAGACACAAGTGTCCCGGTATGGCACACTTATCCGAATTGATCGTATACTAATCATACCTAAGAACCTGTTTCAGAACCTCCAGTTAAAGCTATTATTTGTCACATAATAACCTAACCACAAAATAAAATTTTTGAAAAAACCCCCGACCGCGACATAGTACCTCTAGACCGATTTTCATGAAACATGGCTAAGAACACTCCCGATTTACTCAGCTTTCAGACAAAAAAACATAATCCAAATCGGTTCATCCGTTCGGGACCTACGATGCCACAGACAAACACACACACAGACAGACAGACAGACACACACACGGACAGACACGTCAAACTTATAACACCCCGTCGTTTTTGCGGCGGGGGTTAAAATAAAAAATAACACTCACTCGTTCTTTTTGCAGTGAAAGAAGCGTGCCAGATAGCTTTAACTGTAGATTATGAAACAGGTCGTAAATGTACTGTAGCATCCTTGTGTGTAGTAATCGGGTCTGTCTGTCTGGGGTAAGTAATACGAGATATAAGAACGTATCGTATATTACTTATAATATATACGCTCACTTTGTATAAGCTTGTTCCTTGTGTGTAGTAATCAAAGCTGAGGACTCGTTAGTCGAGTCGAATATTAAACAAAATCAGCGAAACGGTTTCAGGCAGCCATTAAGTCAATCAAGTTAAAAGCCCTCCTCGTGGCGTCCCCATAATGCCGAAAAGCAATCTAGTGGTCGACAGTTTGACGGGAACTTGAGTGAAGTCTCGACTTTATGATATTTATAGTAATTAAAAATAATATATATTCACACTCTAATTGTAGAAGCGTTAGCGTAGGTCTACGTTTAACAAAGCGTTAGAGTAGGTCTGCGGTATAATTTATTTATTTATTTATTAAAAAACATGTTTACATGACCTTACAGTATAACCAATGCGTCACGAAACTTAGGTAACAAATACAAAGAGAGAAAAAGACAAAAAAAGAGAACAAGAAAAAAAAACAATTCGGGCGATTTGGGAAATTTAGGCGATGACGTCACAGCGTGGCTCCGCGTTGTGTCGTTTACCCCGGTTTTCAGATTCGGCAGGTTCGGTTTCGGAAAATCCGCACCTTTTGGCCAGAAGCATATATAATAGTACAAGTACAGAAGGCCCACTGCTTTGATGTTCACGAAATGCCGCCTTTTTAAATGCCTACAAGATTCTAACAAAGAAACGAGCCGCACGTGCGCAGCGTCGGATGATAGGGTTGCCTATGGATTAAAACGAATTAATTCTCAGATAAAATGTTATACTATATATTCAAGTTTTGGGTTCTTTCTAGGTATACAATACAGTATTTTTATATTTTTGTTTAAGCCTTCAGCATCACAAGCCTTATTGAACTTTTCCGTGGGACTTAATCAATAAGATCTGTGTAAGATTGTCCTATTTTATTCATGATGTCTATTTAACTATGCATTATTAGCCATTCCACACGTGGACATCACATATGAACCTTAAAAAAACTCGCGATGTAAAGTAACAATAGAAAGTGCGAACGTGCGTTCCGTGAGAACGCGCTCCACCCCTGATTAGGCCGCGAACTCGCGGCCGCCGGCATGTACTTGTAGCGCGGCGATACAATCGCGGAGTGAGCCGCCCCTGCCAAAAGTCTGCGCTTATAATACGTACGAGATTGTCTTGTATCTGCAATCAAATAATCAGTGATACTGTAGCAACATGGTACTGCTGTTTGCTCCATTGTAATATGGCGAATTAGCCACTTTCGGTGTTCAGCAGTAACACAATGGTTTACCGCGAAAATTTTCCCTTTCATGAGTTTCCTAAGATTGAGTTTACTTTAATTTTGCAAACAAGATTTTAATCATATCTACCGCATTAGAAACTTGAGCTTGAATGGTTTTTCGAATGAAAGAATTTATATATACTTACCTACATTATTTTTTATAATCCGATCCCCAGTACGTCTTTGCAAGTGGATTATTTTCTACCAAAAATATAATTCTAGGTAAAAAGAGAAAAATATTATGCAAAAGCAATAATTTTGCTCTTAAAATTTTACCATATAATATAATGTGCACATTACGTGAAATTACGAGTATTTAGGAAATATTATTTGCATATCAGAATCGTGAAACCGACCATAATATTATAGGTATAAACATTTTAGGGTTCCGCTTTTAATGGCTACATCTAATTCTACTCTTGGTTATAACCAAAGACATACAGGGTGATTCATGAGTTGTGAGCAGGAGTGAACAGGGTACTGGGGAGGGTCACGCTGAGCAACTTTCATAATGGGGCAACACTGAATTGTGATTATTTTTCTTAACTATGACTTAATTGATAAGTACTTAATTGATAGCTAATTATCAATTGACTTAATTGATGATTAACTATCAATTAAGTCATAGTTAAGAAAAAATATCACAATTTAGTGTTGCCCTATTAATAAAGTTGCTCAGTGTGACCCTCCCCAGTACCCTGTTCACTCCTGCTCACGACTCATGAATCACCCTGTATATAACTTCGTAATGAAAAATGCAAGATCGACTAGATATCGACTGATATTAATACTTTACATAAACAGAACTCATAACAAATTAAGAATATATGGGCTAAATTGTCAAATGTGAAGTTGTTACAATACAATCCAGTCTACGCATTGTGACTACACGTCTTAATTTGATAATTCTCTTTAATTTTATTCAATCATTTTTTTTAAACTATGAATAGGTAGACGATTGACCACGATCACACCTGATGGTAAGTGATGCGGTCTAAGGATGGAGCACGCTTACCTATGAGATGAGATACCTATTTACTCTTTTTTTTTTCTTTCAATCCTCTTTGGTTATCACTAAACAAACAGTAGGACGTAATGTAACAATAAAATTTTATATATTCCAATAAAAATAATGAGGTGCCTTTTTATTTTATTAACGTAAGCTCAACAATTTCAACACCTCCTTACCTCCCGTGGGTGTCGTAGAAGCAATTCCGTGGATGTAGGTTTCATTGTGGTGTGGGCGGTGGGCCACCTGTCACTGCAATATCACCATTTCGCTTTCTTTCAACCTGCCCTGCTAATAGTGGCACTGAAACATTTTTTTTATACTGCGTCGGTGGCAAACAAGCATACGGTCCGCCTGATGGAAAGCGGTCACCGTAACAAGGAGTGTCGCGCGTTGCCAACCCATTAGAAACTTGTACACTCCATTTTGCTGTGTACTTAACACCCAAGTTCCAAGTAGGGTTCGGATGCCGACAACTCAAAGGGCAATAGACGGAACAAATTAGTTCCATAGGTCCTTCCGTCGCCAGCACACTGCACCGTCCTTGAGCTCTGGCAGCCTTACTCACCGACAGGAACACAACACTATGAGTGGAGTCTAGTGCTGTTTGGCTGCGGTCTTCTGTAAGGCGGAGGTACTTCCCCAGTTTGTTGGGCTCTGCTCTAGATTCGAGCGAGATGATATCCGCTGTGCTGTGCCCTACCATACAAAGCGGAATACCTTTCGCTATGTCCTACTTCCTACAACCTCCTACATGAGTAGTTTCATGTGTTATACCTACCCTATCTTGCATGTGTGTATGTACCGGTCTGGCTCAGTCAGTAGTGACCCTGCCTGCTAAGCCGCGGTCCTGGGTTCGAATCACGGTAAGGGCATTTTTATTTGTGTGATGAGCACAGATATTTGTTCCTGAGTCATGGATGTTTTCTATGTATATTTTATCTATTTAAGTATTGTATATCGTCGCTTAGCACCCATAGTACAAGCTTTGCTTAGTTTGGGAGCTAAGTTGATCTGTGTAAGGTGTCCCCAATATTTATATTTTTTATATTTCTGGTTTAAGACATTTATTATCTCATAAAGAATTTACAAAATTCGCTTACATGAGATTCAATTACATTACAAATAATATCTTATGGCTAACGTGCAGTTCACTACATAAATATTTAGTTTTTTAAGGATTTGTAAATTATTATTTTTAAGTACTATTTACAATTATGCATACATGGCAGAAAAAAGTGGGTAGAAATCATTAGTTATTAACAGCGGCTTAAAAATAAGTTATTTTGACCGGTTCAGATGCGTCGCAGCGTAGATAACAAACAAGTAAGTATATGAGTGTTAAGGAGGTATAATGACTGCGATGCTAGTGAATGCGTCATAACAGTGCAAGTGTGCACACTACAGATTTTGTTATTTGTTGGTTATTTATGTAGATGGTTTTACTTGTAGTAGGGTGTTTCATATTTGTATAGGAAAAATAAAATTGTAATATTTTTACTGACTTCGCTCGGCTTTCGGTTCTAGCTTATCTTAAACGCGTATGTACCAAATTTGAAGTGATTTGGACGTTGTTTAGAGGTCGCGCTTGATAAACAGTTTGAAAGAAAGTCACTAAAAAGTAATGTTATTCAATTTTATTACCAAATAAGACAATAGAGTAGTTGTAAATTATTTTAAAGTAAAAGTAAATTTATTAAGCTTAAAATACAACAGTTGTAACATCCATTCTCGATAAAACAAAGTCATCATCATCATAATTTAGCTTACAAATGTAAGCCGCAACCTTATCTTTCGCTTAAGTAGTAGGTAAGTAGTAACGCATTTTCTGTGATGTTCGACACCGATGTTTTGCTCTTTATCTTTGACTGGAGCGTTTATTTCTATTATTAAATATATTCTCCTCTTTGCGGTATCATAGACTATTGTCAGACTATCGACCAAGTCTCTGGTGTTAGGGCTACAATAATCGCTAACATCCTGGATATTAAATAGTTCGAAAACAAAAATCACAAAGGTAAGTACGCTCTATGTCCCGGTAAATATACTTAAGTCAAAGAACGATCTTGTTTTCTTCTTTGTCGTTACACTCTTGGCAGAGTGGTAGTCGTCACATCAGGGGTGGTCAGGTAGCAAGCTTAACAATGCATGGCCACTCCTTACGCATTCGTAGAGTGAGCCACTGAATGCAGCCTTGACTTGGCCGGTCCATAGCATCTGAACCTTGTCCAGGACACTCCTAGCTTTCTTCTGCAGCACCACATTTCTAGGACATCTATCTTCTTTCCCCTTGAAGTCCATGTCTCAGCACCGTAAAGAAGTATGGGAAAATTGGAAGATACTAATGCCCTGACAAGTCGCATTTTAGTGGCATTTGTGATGTTTCTTTTTCTCCATATTTTCCTGAGCCGGTCCATGGCGGACCTGGTGATAGCCATGTGCCGCTTGATTTCTTCCACCTATCCTGTTATTAGTGCCCTGAGAGGGCCGATAGACCACTGCTTCATGCCAAAAACAGGACAAAAAATTAACAAAACTTGTTCCTTAGAAGGAAGTCGAGCGTCCAAAAAATGACCACAAGGAACTATGTCTAGAAACTAAATGTCACGACTACTACTCATTTTTAAAAAATAACTTGCTTCAATATAAACACTACTAATTAAAATCACTTTTAAACCACCTCCTACAAAAAGTTACATAAGTTTTGTTCCTAGCCTCTCCTGCGCCCATACTAACTTCTTCAGACAAAAGTTGTCATAGAGCGCGACCTCTAAATATTGTCCGATTTCCCTGATTTTTGGTATATGGGCTCTGTATAGGTGTAGAACCAAGAAGAAAAGCGAAGTCAAAGATAAATCAAAATTTTGGAAAAATGAAACACCCTAACTTGTAGTCATTTAATTTATTATATGTTTAGTATATTTATTTATTTATATTATTAACATGATTTTTGTTTTAACTTATTTGCTTAACATGAACTAGATTATAAAAGTTATTATAAGAATGTGCTCTGCCTACCTCTTTATGGGATCCAGGCGTGATTATTTAAGTATATACACCGTGTTTCCGGTATCACTCAAAACCTCAGACACCCCAACTGATTTTTATTTTTTTAAACGTATCTACAATGTTAATTTTTTAATCTGATGATTATTATTTTTAACACGCTTTTATTAGGTCGTCGTGTATGTAACTATGTATGTAATGGAATCTAAGGAAGCTAATTTAACCATCTTCCAGGAGTCGTAGCGTAATGAAAATTGGCAGCTATATGTAGTTCCGATGACAATACAATAATATGGTACTGTTGAGCTGATCTGATGATGGAGTCGGAAGATATTAACTGGAACTACATGATGGAACATCGTATCATAGCCGTTTTTGGGTTTCTTAGAAAAGTCTTGTAATGAACTTTGACTACAATTAGGTTTCAAGGTCTGATGATGAAGCCGAAAGATATGAACTGGAACTACATGATGGAACATCGTATCATAGCTGTTTTTGGGTTTCTTAGAAAAGTCTTGTAATGAACTTTGACTACGATTAGGTTTCAAGGTCTGATGATGGAGCCGGAAGATATGAACTGGAACTACATGATGGAACATCGTATCATAGCTGTTTTTGGGCTTCTTAGAAAAGTCTTGAAATGAACTTTGACTACGATTAGGTTTCATGGTCTGATGATGGAGCCGGAAGATATGAACTGGAACTACATGATGGAACATCGTATCATAGCTGTTTTTGGGCTTCTTAAAAAAGTATTGTAATGAACTTTGACTACGATTAGGTTTCAAGGTCTGATGATGGAGCCGGAAGATATGAACTGGAACTACATGATGGAACATCGTATCATAGCTGTTTTTGGGCTTCTTAGAAAAGTCTTGTAATGAACTATGACTACGATTAGGTTTCAAGGCCTGATGATGGTGCCGGAAGATAAGAACAGAAAAAAAAGGGGGGGGCTCGAGGGGGAAGCATGAAAGAAAGATCAACGTAGTATTTAAAATAAGTTGGGTTAGCGTTTTCTTGTGACCTTTCAGAGCAAACAAAGGGGGCTCGGGGGGCGAAGCCCCCCCGCATAAAAGAAAGATCAACGTTGTATTTAAAATAAGTTGGGTTAAGGTTTTCTTGTGATCCTTAAGAGTAAAGAAAAGGGGGGCTCGGGGGGCGAAGCCCCCGCATGAAAGAAAGATCAACGTAGTATTTAGAATAAGTTGGGTTAGCGTTTTCTTGTGACCTTTAAGAGCAAACAAAGGGGGCTCGGGGGCGAAGCCCCCGCATGAAAGAAAGATCAACGTAGTATTTAAGATAAGTTGGGTTAGCGTTTTCTTGTGACCTTTAAGAGCAAACAAAGGGGGGCTCGGGGGGCGAAGCCCCCCGCATTAAAGAAAGATCAACGTAGTATTTAAGATAAGTTGGGTTAGCGTTTTATTGTGACCTTTAAGAGCAAACAAAGGGGGGCTCGGGGGGGGGGGGGGCGAAGCCCCCGCATTAAAGAAAGATCAACGTAGTATTTAAGATAAGTTGAGTTAGCGTTTTTTTGTGACCTTTAAGAGCAAACAAAGGGGGGCTCGGGGGGCAAAGCCCCCCGCATAAAAGAAAGATTAACGTAGTATTTAAAATAAGTTGGGTTAGCGTTTTCTTGTGACCTTTCAGAGCAAACAAAGGGGGGCTCGGGGCTATGCAACTTCATTCGCCAGGAAGTTCGGATTAGTATTTGTTTACAAGAAAGTCTTTCCTGTTCCAGCGCCCCACGCTTTTACAATGAAATATTATAATTAAAAGCACATAGTTTTTAAACTTCAGCTCACAAATAGAGACAACTTGAACGATCCATAATTTATTTTTGGCTTTTACGTGCATTTATAAAAGCGTGTTTTATAGTGTTTTTTAAACTATTAATTTATTTTAAATTGAATTTTTAATTTTCTGTGCAGCTCTACTCGGCTTTTAACTCTACACTCAATAAAATAATTGCTAGCTACCATCATAAACCTTCAAACTGTTTAATTGTGTATGTTACTGCAATGACATAAGGTTTACCAATAGACAGCTATGTCACTGTAAAGCACTTTAACCTGTGTCACAGTAAACTTCAAATTGGACAGGTGACGCAGTAAGCAAATTTAAACCTAACATTCAAAATGACAAGGTTGTAATTAGGTACGAGTTCAATTTGTTAAGACTTATGATAAACTTTAAAATTAAACTGACGCACAACGTCTATCTCGTAGCGGAAAAAATAATCGTCCAAGTAACCAGCCAGTATTAATACCCTTAAATACTGAAAAAGGTATACAACCTCTAACAATATGATATGCACAATGTTGTATTACGAATTTGTAGAATGGGCACGTAAACAATAACTAATAATACAAATTAAAACAAAAAATATTACCCCCATCAAGATATAGCTCAATCGATTTTACTCTCGATTCTGAACAAACAGTTTTCAGGTTTTTAGTGTTAAGTGAAACACGGTGTATATGTATATTATAAGAATTTTAGTTTTTATTTATATTTATAAAACGATTAATCGACTCACACTTGACCATTTTATTTAACGTGTAATATTAATATTAACGGCGATGTGACCATTATCAACCGTATGTAAAATATTTTCAGTAAAAACGCTTTTAAAAAGCTATACGGTTTACGGTGCCGTTCGTTTTAATGACGTTTTTAATTTAATGGATTCATGGTATGTGCTGCAAATTGAAGGTATTGTCCATCAACTCACTTAATGGAAGGTAGGAGTTGACAGGATATCATAATATATGTCGTAAAATTTTATGACTGAAATATAGGTAGGTAGGTATAGATCGAGCTGACTCTAAAGTGCAATTATTTGACACCCACTTACAAAAACAGAATTAATATGTGAATGGTACGTAGGAATCTCTTTCTCACATTTCTTTTTTCTATTTTTCACAGGTAGTCCGCAAGCCCCAAATGAGGACAGCCCGCAACATGTTCATAGTGAACCTCGCCGTTTCAGACGCGCTGGTCTGCTGCTTTGGAACCCCTCTGACTCTAATGGAACTGCTGACCAAACACTGGCCGCTGCCAGACTGGTCGTGTCTTTGTAAGGCCACGGGTGCCATCCAGGCCATTTCGATCTTCGTGTCTACTATCACCATAACAGCTATCGCGCTGGATAGATACCAGGTAATTATTACATACATACATACATACATTTTCCTCCTTGCGTTATCCCGGCATTTGCCGCGGCTCATGGGAGCCTGGGGTCCGCTTTGACAACTAATCCCAAGATTTGGCGTAGGCACTAGTTTTACGAAAGCGACTGCCATCTGACCTTCCAACCCGGAGGGTAACCAGGCCTTATTGGGATTAGTCCGGTTTCCTCACATACATACATACATACATACATATAATCACGCCTGTATCCCATAAAGGGGTAGGCAGAGCACATGAACTACTACGTTTCAGTGCCACTCTTGGCAAAAAGGCCAACCCTCCCCCCCCAAAGAAATCCAAATTGTGACATAGCAGTGACAGGTTGCCAGCCTCTCGCCCACGCCAGAATTTAACCCACCATTTTTTGTTTTTTTTTTTATTAGGTAATTATTATCATTTGCAAAGTTAACTACACCTTACCGCACTAAAATCTCCTGCTCTCATTTCATAACCACCTTTAAAGTGCCATCATCAGTTGCCATGCCACCTTTAAAGTGGCATGGCAACATTTGCCAAGTAAACATTGTTATCATCAGCTCTGTAGATTTTTTTTTATCGAAAAATGAGTAAAATCTAACCTACGAGTGAAGTCTGAAGTGGAGGAAGTGCGCCTTAGTACTTACATTGGATACGCAGTGAAAAAATAACCGTTATCAAGCATTGGACACTGAATTAGACGGTGAGAAACTGTTTTTAACCGTTACTGTGTTGATTTTTGAACCCATAACATTTAAAAAATCACTTTTCCAAAACAAAATAACGAGAGCACTCGACAGCTGATTGGTGTATTAAGTGACAGCTGACATCACGGCAACAAGTCGGTATTGCCAGATCTAAATAATTAAGGGTGCGTTCAGTAGCTCCGTGTCAGCGTGTTTAAGGAGACTTCGAGGTACAATTAGTTTCGAAGATTACCGTCTGTCGATAACCATAACAATGGCAACACACTGCAGTGGATGCGGCGAAGAAATTCGTTCGCTCGAATATATGGAATGCGCTACGTGCTCGTCTCTCTATGACCTTACGTGTCTGCAGATACCTAAAGAAACCTTTGAGCATTTCTGCCAAAAAACCAAAGACGAGTGGGTGTGTCCAACATGTAAGAGCACAATTCCGAGGGGTGACAATACTAATACACCGATCCGTGGTCCTGGGAGTGGATTGAATAACACCTACACTACGAATGAGTGTAACAATGTCACTCTTTTTCGAGGACCTCGTCACGCTCCAACGAAGACGACAAGCACATCTGACGGCAAGCATAAATCTGTACTAATGAATACTGTGGATGACTCGAGTTTTACTGTTATATTGTCGGAAATTAGGGAACTACGAAGAGAGGTCGGAGAAATATGTATTCTCAGACAAGAGTTACGGGAACTGAATGATGACTTCGCATCGCTATCCTCGTCCCTACACCATAAACTGGATAATAATAAGAAGGTTATTGATGCACAGGTCACAGAAATCAACGCATTAAGGAACCTCATTGCATCAATGAAGCCGGGAGTGGTGCAACCTGTTTCGGGAACAGCCGACAAAGTACAGAAACCGGAAGTGCATAACATTCATACAAAGACTGTAACCGAAAAGCCGGCCAGCTACGCGGGAGTACTGACAAATGCTGCAATAGATATTGTACAGAAGACTCCGGCTCCTAAGACGTCGAAACCATTTTCTGCTGAACTTTCGTGCACCCCGATGATGGAACAAAACAATAATCTAAGTCGCAATACCTCACTACCAGCAACTGTGAGCCAGGAAAAGGCATCCCAAAAGAAATCGAAAGCAGATGCCCCGAGACGTAAGGCCAGCAAAGCAAAGGATGGAGAGACTTCTACAAGTATGCGCTCGCAGCAGGAAGAGGATGCAAGAGACAAGCAGATATCATCAGGTCCGGAGTCACTACCCGAATTTACTGGGAACTCTGGTCGTCAACGCCGCTCATCTGTAGCAGGAGTCACCAGAGGCACAGCGAGTGCCGGTACCACTCTGTTGCAAGCAGCGGAAAGAAAGCTTTACCTGCACCTGTACTACGTCAAGCAGGGGACCACTGTGGAGCAGGTGCAGCAACATCTGCTTAACATCTGCAACAGTAATGCCTGCACTGTGGAAGCACTCAATGCGCGCGGTGACTACGCTTCCTTCAAAATCTGCGTACCATCACCTCTAGCAGAACGAGTAATGGCAAGTGAGAACTGGGCGAAGGACATTTGTGTAAAGCCGTGGAGACAGAACTTTCGGACCAAAAGTGAAAAAAAGTAGAATGGTAAAAAACGTATCTATCTACTATCAGAATGTGCGTGGTTTGAGATCAAAAACTTTGACAATCTTTAATAATGTACTGATATGCGCGTCTGATTTCATCGCTCTAACCGAGACTTTTTTAACCAGTTCAGTTAGCAACGCCGAGCTCTTTCCCCCAGGATACACCGTGTTACGCAGAGACAGGGCGGGCGACACGGGATGGGGTGGAGTATTACTGGCAGCGCGTAATTCTTACACTTTGCGTTTGGTTACTGATGTAATTGATGAAACGGATAATAATATAGAACTGCTGTTAGCATTAGTTAATTGGAAGAATGTTACTTTCCTGTGCGGGGTAGTATACCTGCCGCCGAACTATAGTGATTCTCAATACCTCACTGTTTTGACTTGCCTTGAAAATGCTGTGTGTAAATATTCTGAACTTGATTTTATATTAATTGGAGATTTTAACCTTAATTCATGTAGTACATATGTAAAAGATCAATTTTCAATTTTCATGGAATTCTGCGAATTCCACCAACATAACACTATCTGCAATGAGTATGGAGGTTTATTAGATCTTGTGCTAAGCGGACTGCGGCCGGAGAGCGTAAGTGTGTCCGGCGAAGTGGAGCCATTGGTGCCGGCGGACGCTTATCATCCATCGCTTGAGGTAACGCTCTCGCTGCCGCGGGGCTGCCCGTCGCCGCCGGTTCCACCCCCCTCACCTAGCCACATGTTACAACCAGAGTGGAATTATCGCAAAGCCAACCTAGTACAACTGTATGAGAATATAGCTGCTATTGATTGGACTGACGTATTTAACTCTAACGATGTCGATTTGGCTACGGAAATATTATACATAAAACTAAAAGAATGTATTAGGCAATCAGTGCCTCTGAAAAAGCCTAACAGTTCTCATAACACTAGATACAACTATCCATGTTGGTACACTCCTGAGATAATTAAAACAATTAAGGATAAGTATTTTCATCTAAAGAAATATAAACAATTCGGTTTGATATTTAATAAAGAACTTTTTAAATATTATAGGGGGCGTGCCAAAACACTAATTGACTCAGCTCATAAGGAATATATTCGCAATATTGAAATCAATATATGTAGGGAACCAGCTAAGTTCTGGGAATTTGTCAAAAATAAGCGTAAGGATAAACAATCGTGTAGTGAATATTATTACAAAGACGAGGCTGTTAAGGGGCAAGCGGCTGCTGATGCCTTCGCCGAGTATTTTGGCTCCGTTTTCCAAAGCAATGTACCACAGCTTAACGCCGAAGCGGCAGCACGATGCGCCAGCGCTAACGCGACATGTATTGTGGTTGACGATGTAAGCGCCAAGGATTTAAAGACAGCAGCTAGCAAACTCAAACCGCGCTCAGCGGCGGGACCTGACGGCATTCCACCATTTATTGCCAAAGACTGTGTGTCTGTTCTTGAGAAACCGCTACTCTACATATTTAATCTGGCACTAAAGCAAGCTAAGTATTCTTTGTGTTGGAAAGTCTCTAGAGTAACTCCTGTACCTAAGGGCAGTGCCGACACCGATGTTAAACAATACAGACCTATTGCAATACTCTCAGTGTTTGGTAAGATATTTGAAACAATTATAGATATGCGTATCAATAAACAGATTTCTTTTTGTCTGGATGAGGCTCAGCATGGTTTTCGCAGTGGCAGATCTACCACTACCAACCACGTATGTTTTGTGGACTATGCAGCATCAGCAATGGATCGTTGTCGACAGATTGATGTAGCATACTTCGATTTTAAGAAAGCCTTCGATCTGGTGGACAATGATCTATTGTTGCTAAAATTTGCAAGGCTTGGTTTCTCGCCTAAACTTATTCGTTTCTTTGCAGACTACTTGCGCGATCGCAGTCAGTACGTGAGACTCGGTGGGTTTCAGTCAAAACCATACTACACACGGTCAGGAGTAAGCCAAGGTAGCACTCTGGGACCTACTCAGTTTCTCGTGATGATTAACGATTTGCCCAGTGTAGTAAAGGCGGCTACTTGCCTTATGTATGCGGATGACCTAAAGCTTTGCTTAGATGTAGGGAATAGTGAGGATTGCAATAGGCTCCAACGAGATATTGATGCCGTTGCTGACTGGAGCGTCAAAAACAATCTGCACTTCAATGTTTCCAAATGCAAAGTCATGACCTTTTCTAGAATTCGATCACCCATCACTGCTAGTTATGTTCTCCAAGGAATGCAGCTTGAGCGAGTCAATGAAATCCGTGATTTAGGGTTAACTCTAGATGGACAACTAAACTTCCGTCAGCATATTTTGACCATCTGTAAGAGTGCGTCCAAAATTCTAGGTTTTATTATTAGGATGACGTCCCTGTTTGGTAGTGTAAGGGTAGCTTCGATGCTCTTTAGCGCATATGTACGTAGCAAATTGGAATTCGGAGCTATTGTATGGGACCCTTATGAATCAAAATATATTACTATGATTGAGAAGATACAAAAGAAATTCGCTAGATATTTATATAGCAAGTGTTTTGGCTACTATCCTTATCTGTACCCCTCCCTTTTCGTATCGGGGATGGTGGGCCTGGATACACTCGAATTGAGGCGGAAATTATTGTTATTAGACCACTATCATGGGATAATTAACAATAGGATTAACAATTCGTCTGTGTTGGAGCGAATGGGCTTGCACGTGCCTGTGTGGCGAGGGCTGCCCGAGCTGGAGGCGCCGCCGCGCCGCCGCCGCCGCTTGTTTGCGTGGCTGCGCGCGCGCACCCGGCAGGCCGACAACGCGCCCACAGCCAGGGCACTGGCGTTATTAAATATGATGGCCACTGAGGGTCATGATGCCGACATATTTGCAGACGGTGTTGGTGGGTTTCGCAGAAAATGTTATCAAATTTTAAATGTTATGTTTCCCTGATAATTTATATTATTTTTTTATAATTATATTTGTTATTATTTTTTTTTAAATTGCATTTGATGTCTGATTGAATTTGTTTTTTAGTACTAGGAAATTTATTGCTTTTATTATAATTATTAGATTTCAATACTGTGTACTTAAATAGTTTAGTTTTACAATATTTTTTGACATTTGTATATTACAATTGACATTTAGCATGTAAACGACTTGGTGATATTACTGTAAGTTTATTATGTGACTGAATAAATGAAATGAAATGAAATCAGAAGATTCACCAATTCTTCGCTCCCAATTTAAAATATGGTGATAAGACCCACACCACAACCCTTTGTGGCAACCCCACTTTTCCCTATTGGTCCCATATTCGTTGCTATTGACCCCGTATGCAGCGGGTTTTTTTAAAGGGGGTTTAGAAATATTTCATTAAAATCTTACTCAAAGTTCGAAATTGTCCCCATTGACCCCGGTTGATGGAACTCAAGTATCCACAAACCTCGTAGATTGCTATCTGACATTGATATTGACCGGCCGTATCCATAGGCAAAGAGTACTATCATTGAGTCGGCCATTAAACCGATTGGTCCCGAACAATATCGGGTGACCGATTATTTTGAGTGCGGATTTGTTTGCAAATGTGCTTTGTTTTGTAGGTGAAGTAGGCTAGTGGTTTTGCCTAGTTTCTGGTAATATTTATGTTTGACAGACTGGCGAACTGAGAGAAAATACAACCAGTTTTCATGTTCGTTCAACAAGTTTTTTGGTTAAAATAGCGCCTACGTGCTCTTTAGTTCAAACAACAAGCTACTTGTCATTTAAATCGGCAATATATTTGAATCAACAAGTCGATTTTATAAAAACAACCTGACACATATTGTTTTAAACATACGTTTGACTGATTCAAACGGATAAACCGTAACAAGTCGAACTTGTTAAATTCACAATGCAAATTTCTCTCAGTGCGGAAAAATAGCTAGTATGTATTGGTATCTAACAACTAACCCTTTAGCCCAACTTGCCTTGTCGCGCGCGAGTCCATACATCAAGCGCGACTTTAAGTATGAACTCGCGTGCGACAAGGCAAGTTGTGCTAGAGGGTCTGCTGGTATACAACTCGCACCTGATGAAATCTCGTGACGGATAAAAATGAAAAAAAAAATAAGGAGACGTTAAGCCGATAAACATTGTTAACCGCATTAAGATATTTGTAATGCTGCCTGTATCGTGGCAACCAAAAACATAATATATGTACGTTATGACCGATTCAACCGTTTGACAGATTTAGCTTTGGACACTGATTGTGGACTTCTAATTTTATTGTTTAGCTATTATTATTGTTTTCACATGTTTCTGTTAACATGCCTCATACATAAAATGACATACCTTGGCCAGTAAAGTAAGAAATGTCTTAGATTACAAAATGTAATAATTGTCGGCCGAAGCGGAGTCGACGTCAAGAAACATGTGATTTGAGGCTTTTATTTACTAAATAAGTTTTCTGTTCGATGGAGCCGGGAAGCGGCAACTTCGTTTGGCGCAGCGGCCTGAAATTTGATACTTTCCGGTCGGAGGACAGAAAAAATATTTTCGTTTGAAGTTAAATAGTTTGTTTGATCAACATATTTTAACACGATACCTTTTGTGTTTCAAAGATTATTCCTGTAAACTTGTTCAAAATAAAAAAGCATTAAAGAAAATTACAAAAACTATATACACAATGGTCTGCAATAAAACGGGATTGAATGGAACGGCGGGTGCTCTTCGGTTATACACCGTGAGCTAGACGAGATGATTAAAGTTTAAATCTAATTGTGATTGTTGTTTCCAACTATAAATGTTTGTACATATGTAGGTGCGCTTCTTGATTAAAACGTGATTTTAGTTCGTCAATTGGATTCAAGTTTGTGTGTATACAGTAAAATACATGTAGTAGATAAAAAACTTCGTTTAAATTAGGTAGGTAACTCTGAACTCCATTTTTTTGGACAATTTCTAGACGGAGTTGAAAAAATGCATGTTGGGGTCATTGACAACGCCGTTGTATACTTCACATCAAACTTATGTATATCCTCAGGTAATTAACTTAAATATTCGATCTATCGAAAGGTAAAGCTATTTATTTGGGCAGTTTATTCTTCTTTAGAAATATTTTAAGCGGGTTACTCACGTATTAAGTCGATGTAGCGTTCGACATGTTTCGATCCAATTTTCGAGTATCTTTCTCAAGAGTATAGAGTTTCTATTCTTCTTCTTCTTGTGTCGATGGTCTCAGACTGTGCGGGCCCAAAAGGTAGCGACATTTATCGCCCTGTCTGTCGCATCACGGAGGTCCTGTTGAGAGCAGGCGAACGGGCACGCTGGACAGGACAGCATGTGCTCCATCGTTTGTGGAGCCGTCTATTAATTTTGTTTAGAAAAAAAAAGAAAGTGTCACGATATAACAATGTCTGAGCACACTACTGTGGGTTATTTCACAATAATGACAATTTTCGACCGACAGTTACACTTCGCCATGCATTACCTGTTCAACAAGGGAATATTGACGCTGAGTAATAATGTTACTTATCAACCCAGAAATAGGCACAGAATTGGCAGCGTCAAGTGTCAATGTCACTGTGATGTAATAGCCCACTGATAATAGTAATAGTACAATAAAATACAATACTCTTTATTGCACATCTTGATAAAATACAACAATACAAAACAAGGAAGCAACACGAACAAAGGTAAACAACTGGCGGTCTTATCGCTAAAGAGCGATTTCTTCCAGACAACCTTAAGGTAGCGGAAATTGATAAATTTACATAATGTCAGTAGGTGTCAGCAAATTCGAAGAAATAAACTTATCGCACAATATAGACTAAAAATATAGTACTTATTGTACCTAGTAGTAGTTAAGTACCTAGGTTAAGATTGCTGCAGCTGCGCCCTTGCAGGGTCCATATTATGTACCTAATTAAGACCTAATATGTATGCAATAAATGCTTATGACTTATGACTTATGACAATTCTACATAATCCGATGTAACTCTTTATCAATTCTACATCATCCGATGTAACTCTTTATCAATTCTACATCATCCGATGTAACTCTTTATCAATTCTACGTCATCCAATGTAGAATTGTAGATAATCCTACCGTAAATGTTATATTACAAATTACAAATTACAAAATTCTTTATTTCATAAAAAACAGTACATAATTATGATTTGAGGGATGGTGTCTCGAGGGCCCGTGGCACATACAATGTTTATGGCCGTAATAGGTCGGAAAGGGCCGTGTAATATGACAAAAGACATACCAAATTATAAGAGTAAATATTTGCCTGTGTTGGGAGGCACCGCTCTTCCATGATTATTCAAACTAAAACGTATATAAAGTATTTGAACTAAACTACCTATAATTATTATTTACCCCCACTGCTACACCCTGTATAGCATACAGGATGTTATTCCAGCATTGACTATCTAGTTAACACGTTCTAAATGCAGTTGCTGTTTACTCGTAAATTGGGATGTAGTTTCGGCGCAGGAGTGGATCCGTGTTCGATTTTATTGCTCTGACGTCATTCGGTACACTAAGTAACGTTTGGTATTCCCTAATGATGCGCATGTATGAACGTCAAATAAAGCTACGCAGGCTCTAACTCTACGCCTTAGCCGCGAGAAGATTTCAGTCCCTCCTCAGTTGGGAGGGGGTATCCACTATGGGACCGGCAAGAAACTCGGCGGGCCACTTCATCACAAGAGCGATAGAGATATATAGCTGCAAAAATAGTTATTTGTTATACAAGGGGACAAAGTTGTATTTTAACACACGAGAAGTAAAATACATTTGCACCCGAGTGTAACACAAAACTTTTCCCCTCACTATAGCGAGGAAACAACGCAAAAAATGCGTTTATCACTGCTTCCAGTAGTTCCACAAGTGGTAAATCATCTTTATTACTAGATTCATCTACTTTTATCAATTTTCAAGGTCAAATTACTTTACCCACTAGTGGATAAAATGCGTTTTTACCCGCTGGTATTAAAGGACAAAACACGTGTTTCCGAGCTAGTGAGGGGAAAAAGATATTATCGTGAGCGTTTCGTGAGCTTTCGTGCATTCGGCTACTCACACTGGATATTTGTATGAGTTTCAGTTGTTTGACATGCACACCGCACGCCCAATATGAGCGTGTGTAAGCTATCTTACGTACAAAATAACCTTCCTACAGATCACGCACGAGATATCCGATAGTATTTCTTGAAACTTATCCCTATCTAAAGAAAAACTCTTAAGACCTAAGTGGCCCTTCTAACTAAACTTATATTGACTTAGTACTCTCGAAACTTCGTAAAGCGTCTAACGGTCTTAAAAGTTAAACAAAACTTTGAAGGACGATTGGCCGAAGTCATTTTCGTTTAGTACAAAAGTAACTTAGAAAATAACAGTTAGGTCTGTTGCATGTTTCATTCTATAGGGATTTGTCAATTAAGTGAGTTCTTTAATTTGTAATTTAGTTTCTTGAATACTTGTTAAATGTTAAAATATCAGATTAAGTTAACTTTGCACAGAAGTAAGTAGTTTGGCGTGAACTGATAGGCAACACTGAGCAAAAAAAACCTAACGGTATATTAGGTACCGATTCCCACAGGCTTGCCTTAAATTGATTAGGTACTAGCTAATCAATTTAAGGCAAGCCTGTGGGAATCGGCTTGTATGGATCAGCCGCTGCTGGACAAATTTCATTAATGTCCAATTTTCTATGAACCTGTTATAAGCCTTCATTATTAATTGGGACTTAATTATATAAACTAAGTCCAAGAAAAAGCTAAAAGTATAATTTTACACTGAGAAAACGATCGACATTCAAACTATTGAAGCAATAAAATCCATCATGTCCAACGGCCTGCATCGATAGCATGGTCGCGCGATGAACGATAAAACATCGGGCCGTCCCTATCGCACTTACAAATAGTGGGATAGGGACGGCCTGATGTTTTATCATTTGTCACGCGACCATTGCCTGCCTGATTAGAACATGACATGTCATGCTCATAAAATGTCACATCGATCATTTCAATATCAAGTTTCTTAAACCAAAAAACGAATCCCTTGGACACTGACAGCTCCGTATCATATCGAAGTGAGATCTGGGCCATTTTTTTTTCAAAGTTGTCCACCCCACTTTTTTATTACATGGGTATTTTTTACGCGATTCATACTCAGAATCGCGAGGTCTTTCGATCCTGATAATAGAAAAAAATAGGCCCCAGATTTCCATAATTTTTTCAAACCTTCCATTCCGTTACCGCCATACAATGAAAAAATGGTAACGGAATTGAAAAAAAAACCTCCTATTAGGACTAAAAGAGCTCGCAATTCTGAGTGGAAATCATATAAAAATTTCCAAATCAAAAAAAAAAGTGGGGTCGACAACTTTGAAAAAAATGGCCCATCTAATACACATACACATACAAGGAATTATGAAAGAGTATGTATTGACGCCCGAAGCCAAAGGGGAGGGCTGAATTAACATGAGATCGAGGACCTGTGGCACATACAATGTTTATGGCCGTAATAGGTCGGAAAGGGCCGTGTAATATGACGTAAGACATACCAAATTATGAAAGTAATATATCACCCTGTCTGAACTACGTTTATGACAGATCAGAGCATACATCCATATTAATATTATAAATGGGAAAGTGTGTGTGTCTGTTTGTTTCTCCGTCTTTCACGGATGACGAACGATATGTGACGAATGACGTTTTTTTAATACATACATACATACAATCACGCCTGTATCCCATATAGGGGTAGGCAGAACACATGAAACTACTAAAGTTTCAGTGCCACTCTTGGCAAATAAGGGGTTGAAAGAAAACGAAACTGTGACATTGCAGTGACAGGTTGCCAGCCTCTCGCCTACGCCACAATTAAACCCAATTTTTTAATACAGTTGCGAAAAACACTATTATAACGAAATAAAACTATTAAAGATTGATAAACAATCCGAACTCTCAATTTTCGCATTGACATTGACATATTGACGAATTTATCGCCACTCGTTTCAAACTTTCTTTTTTCTCACATGCATCGTAATGTACTATTTCAATCGTAATTTATTTTTTTCAAACACCTGCCTTGTAGGCCGCAATCTCTGATTCTAATGGATCATAACAGATTTATATGCGCACATAAGCGCGCGGGGGACGAATGTTACTCGCGTCCGCAGGAGATACCTACCACAACCCTGCACGTGTCCCCTGGGTGGTGCTAAAAATGCGAATAGCTCTTATCCGAGCACACAAATGCGCAGCTCTACTCAGAGCTCTTCGACCAGAGATGTCGGACCCTCTGTCCGCATTTTACAAATCAATATAGAGGGTATAAGCCTCGCAAAAAGCGACTACTTACTCAAATTACTGCATGATAATAAGATAGACGTAGTCAACATACAAGAGACCCACACAAAAGACGATCTGGATATAGAAAAAAGAGGGCGGCTATCGGGATATTCCTTAGTAAAAGCAATCCATCACCCAAACTACGGCATAGCCAGTTATGTAAAATCCAGCCTTGGCGATGTTCACCTAGTCAGCTTTGATGATAAAGACTCCATATTTACCATAGTTATGCGGGTTGGAGAACTAACTGTTACTAACATCTACAAACCTCCACGGATAAAATGGGCACAGAATCTGCCATCAGCTCAACCTCACCCATGTTTATACAATGGAGATTTCAACAGTCACCACACAAACTGGCGCTACAGAAAATCCGACGAAAACGGCGAAGCCTTGGCACAGTGGGCAGAATGCCATAATCTCCACCTCGTTTACAACGCCTAAGATAGGGGCACGTTCCACTCTGCCAGATGGAACAAAGAATACAACCCCGACCTGGCGTTTGTCTCAAAGGACCACCTCCAGCAACCTCTGCCATGCAGCCGCACCCTGCTTTCAGTGTTTCCGAACAGCCAACATCGATCAATCGTCTTGGAAATTGGCCTCAAGCTCCCACTTATTAACTCAATGCCGCTACCGCGCTGGAATTTTAAACGAGCTAAATGGGAAGAATTTTCAAAACAGCTGGATCTGGAACTCACCACGACGTGTCTAGAGCCACTGGCTTCAAATTATGGAAAATTCGTCGAAATCATAAAGAGGTCGGCAAAGGCCCATATTCCAAGAGGGTTTAGAAAGGAATATATACCTGGCTGGAATCCGGAGAGCGAATACCTGTACAAGACGTATCAAGACTCTGGCGACCATTCCATCGGCTCACAACTGCTGAAGTCTCTTGACGTTGCCCGACAAAACAAGTGGAAGTCAACCGTTGAAAGCATGGACTTCAAGCGCTCTAGCCGCAAGGCATGGAAAGTTCTTGACAGCCTGACAGGGAAACAGCACCAACGGAAGCAAATGGATGGCGTAAAACCGGATGCCATTGCCGATCGTATGGTGGAAGTGACTAGAGCTAAACGCGACAAAGTTTTCACCAAGAAAATTAAAAAGGACCTCAAGGCACTAAAGCAGAGCTCACCGAGAAACCAGCATCTGTCCAGGCCCTTCGAAGTCAGTGAAATACTCAAAGTCGTCAAATCTCTGAAGACCAACAAAGCAGCTGGCCCTGATAATGTCTACAACGAATTTATCCTGCACATGGGTCCCGTTGCTATGAGATGGTTAAGTGCCCTATTCACGTATATCCTTCAGTTCAACAAGCTTCCAAAGGAGTTCAAGATATCAAAAGTGGTCGCAGTCTTAAAACCAGGGAAACCAACAAATCAACCGGAGAGTTACAGACCCATTGCCCTTCTTAGCTGCACGTTTAAGCTCTTAGAACGAGCTCTAATGGCCAGAATTGAACCATATATAGACGCCATCACCCCCCGGAACAAGCTGGTTTCCGAACCGGAAGAAGCTGCACAGACCAAGTCCTTGCCCTCACAACCCATATCGAAGCAGGTTTCCAGAACGCTCTCAAATCTACAGCAGTATTTATAGACCTAACTGCTGCATACGATACGGTATGGAAGCAGGGCTTGATTTGTAAAGTTTTGTCCGTAATACCAAGCAGAGAGGTTGCGGACCTAATTACCAGTATGCTGAGCGAGCGAGAGTTTGAGGTTTTTCTTGGTGACTGCAAGAGCAAAAGGCGGAAACTTAACAACGGCCTGCCGCAGGGGTCCGTTCTGGCCCCTTTACTTTTCAACTTATATACCCACGACCTACCACATACTCAGGCTACTAAGTTTACTTATGCTGATGACATTGCATTAGTATCTCAGAGTGCAAGGTTTGCGACAGCGGAAATCACGCTAACAAAGGACCTGGCGAGGTTGGCAGATTACTTTAGGTGTTGGCGCCTAATCCCCAGCACAAGCAAGACCGAGGTATCCTGCTTCCACCTAAGCAATCAATTGGCAAACTATCAACCAGCTGTGTACTTCAACGGTGAAAAGCTTAGATACAACCAATGTCCCAGATACCTCGGAGTCACGCTGGATAGATCCCTCACTTATAAGGAGCACCTCACAAAGCTGTCGCTAAAACTGGCATCACGTAACAACATCATGCATAGACTTTGTGGTACATCCTGGGGAGCATCTGCTGACTGCTTACGTTCCACTGGATTAGCCTTGGTGTATTCGGTAGCGGAATACTGTGCACCCGTCTGGTTAGAAAGCGCACACGTGGCGAAGATTGATACCAAGCTGAACGACACGATGCGATGTATCTCGGGTACCATAAGGTCCACTCCTACGCATTGGTTGCCGACACTGTGCCATATAGCCCCACCATACCTGCGCAGGAAATGTGCACTGAAAAGAGAGGCTGCCAAAATTGCGTCTGCAACCTCACTACCAATTTATGCAGAGTTTTGTTACCCACCACATCAGCGGCTGAAATCCCGAAACCCGTCATGTGTAGCTGCCCAGAGACTCCAGGGCTTTGACATTCGTGAGACGTGGAAAGAAGAATGGACCGCTGCGGACTCATGTTCAGGAATTGTGGACCCCACACTCCAGCTCCCAGGGTTTGACCTTCCCCGAAAACTATGGTGCCGTCTTAACAGACTCAGAACGGGCCATGGTCGTTGCAATTATACCTTGCACAAGTGGGGATGGAAGGATTCAGCCTTGTGCGAATGCGGCGCGATCCAAACCATGGACCACATCATCGAACGCTGCCCTCTGCACTCATACACCGGGGCCAGAGAAGACCTACTGCAACTCACACCAGACGCTGCAGAGTGGCTCAATTGTCTAAATGTTGACCTATAGCATTTATATTTGTATTCTTTTTGACTGGTTTTATTGTATAAAACTTGTTATTTGCCTATTTTCATGCCATACGATTAAATAAATAAATAACAGATTTATACGAATGTATGGACGTGCTGTTACGTGAATAGTTAAACAAAGTCGAATCAGAAACTTCTAACGAAAGGTGAATCTAAACACTGCCTAAATATAACTCGAGATCAATAGGTCTGTTTGAGATACGCTTCGAAGCATAATAGATAATTTTATGCAAAAATCAGCCATTTCGCTTGTTAAACTGGATTCAATTTTATGACTCCAATAGTCATTTTACAGAAGGTAAAAATACTTAAATTCGATTTATAAGACATATTGATCGGGATATAAACCGTGATTATTTTTTGATTTTTATAGAGGACCCGATATTTCGACGCAGTTGCATGCATCATGATCACGGGAAACTGAAGACGGCGGGGGGATGTTTCCCGTGATCATGATGCATGCAACTGCGTCGAAATATAGGGTCCTCAATAAAAATCAAAAAGGTAATCACGGTTTATATCCCGCTCAATAAGTCTTATGAAACAAACCGTAAATCATTTAAAACTCTTAGTTTCGATTTGATTTTAAAATACTATTTTAAAACAGCACCCTGTCTGATGAAAATTCTAATACAGTGAAAGTCTTATGAGACTTCAAGGGAACAAAATTTAACCTTAAAGAGGTAAATCAGGGTCTCAGTTTAATAAAATGTTTGTCTCATTTACAGAGGGTATCACTAATAGAGGCCAGAATAGAGGGTATGAGTTATAGAGGTGATAAATAAGGTGTTTTGCAGATAAATAGTTGCATACTTTAAAAAAAGGTAAATAACCCTGTATTTAAATAAAATATAAGACTCTAACGTCATTGTGTCTTAAAACTTTTATAGGTAGGTATATTATGAAAGTATTTTTTTTAAATATTTCCCACTTAACCAGGTTTCACTGTATTAATGAATTGCCGATTTATCAATTTTTTTTAATAAAACAAAGTCCCCGTCGCGCTTATCTGTTTGGTTTCTCTGTGCATACAGCTGTATATTCGAAATAAATTCAAAATCTAGGTACTAACAATATGAATTTGCATGTATTTATTGAAATTTAAATTACAAGACTACAACTTATTCAAGGTTTTAAACTTTTCAACTAACTCTCAAAAATACAATTGATATGAAAAATTCAAACAAATATTTTGCTCGAAACATTAAAACAATATTTTCTAGCGAAAACGAAGTCTGTTTCATACAGTTACATACTAGATTTATTCCTGACAAAAGCGCGATTGACAATTATATTTTATTCGGTCCTCTTTTACATAAAGCGATCCTATCATACTCGAAATGAAGCAGAACAAGGAAATAGGAATGAAGTCCAAATATTCGAAATAAAATGATAAAAAAGAAAAGAGCATCTGCAAAAAACGTTCATTTCTAACATTTTGTGCTCTATCCTCTTACATTTCAGGTCTATATTATGATCGGGCTCATTTGTAAAGAATATTTCAACTGAAAATAATCGGTAAGAATTTCGAAGGTTCGTGATTTTTTTCGCCCAATTTTATTTGAATTATGACTTTGTGTTGTTCGAAGCTTTTCCTTATTTAAATGATGTTTAATGTTGTAATTGTATGATTGTATATACCTTTTTTTCATTTTATTGAGTCATGAGAAGAGGGTTTGATGTTTTTTTTGTTTCTCACAACGGTATAGATTTTTTTTTTAATTTTCTCGGTTGATTTCATTTCGTACTATTTTTTTTAATTAATTCATATCGTGAAGAAAATTACAAAACCTTAAGAACTAAAATGCGCCACAGAAAGTTATAAGAAATACACATATAAATAGAATAAGGATGTATGTATGTAATGTCTGTTATACACGTATCAGTGATGTTTATTGTTTAGGCTATCGAGTAACGTATTTTAAAACTTCAAAATACTCATAGTGTGGTCACCCAATTTTAATACTAGGCCACTCTAGAACCCTGTCTCATTGAAGCCTAGTTATATTTCGCATAAAAATCACATTGACGTTTACTGTGTAAAGGTTTTGCAGAGGCCTAAGATATCGGTTGAGTGCCTCTTCTTGCACCATGTTAAACAACTTGACAAAATGGTCCCGACGGAAGACCAGCGCTGACCCTCGGGTTAGCATTTTATGCTGAGTCGGGACCATCTCGTGGTAACTTATATGTTTAATTTCTTTTATTTGCTGTTTCTGTTTTCTTACTTGTGTATTTTGTAGTTATCGCGAATAAATAATTGATTGATTGATTGATTGATATACTGTCAATTATTACCAGTAGTCTATCTAGTGTAAAACAATTGCTACTCTTTAGATACAAACATGGAATGCAGCGATAGCATCAAGGGCATCTGAAACTGAGTGGTTGCATAGATTACTTACACGTAGTATTCGCTAAGTGGAAATCCAACCTTCTATCTCTATCCTAAGACACTTCGTCTTTGCGTTTTCACATTATCCGATCCGATATCGGATGTAGGACCGATATTCCATACATTACAGTCGTCATCTTGGATTTTTTTCATTGAAATCCTTCCGACATCCGATATCGGATCGGATAATGTGAAAACGGACTTAGGTGGTCGACATCGATGAACTGGGCCATTTTTTAACCCCCGACGCGAAAACGACGGGGTGTTATAAGTTTGATGTGTCTGTCTGTCTGTCTGTCTTTCTGTGTGTGTGTCTGATTTAGTTTTTTTTTTGTTTGAAAGCTGAGTTAGTCGGGAGTGTTCTTAGCCATGTTTCATGAAAATCGGTCCACTATGTCGCGGTCGAGGATTTTTAAAAATTTTGTGGTGAGGTTATTTCCAAAGTTGTCCACCCCACTTTTTTGTAACATAGGTAGGTGTTTTTTTACGCGATAATTACTCAGAATCGCGAAGGCTTTCGATCCTGATAGGAAAAAGATGTCCCAAGATTTCCATACATTTCTCAACCCTTCCATTCAGTTACCGTCATACAAAATGTATGAAAAAATGGTAACGGAATGGGAAAAAACCGTGGGACACTTTTTTCTCCTATGACGATTGAAAGAGCTCGCTATTCTGACTGGATACTAAACATAAAAATTCCACATATTATTTAAAGTCACTGTATGTGTCTCGAGTCGAACGCGATTAATTAACATAATTTTACCTTTTTAATCGCGTTCGACCTGTATGTGACTTTAAATATGTGTACAAAGCGCGAGAACTTAAAGTGCTATAAAAATTCCAGACCAAAAAAAAGTGGGGGGACAACTTTGAAAAAAAAAATGGCCCAACTATGGATAACACACAATGCGATACGACGGCGCTCACGCAAGCCACTGTGTTATAAAGTCTTCCATCCACGAAACTGGGCTTGGGCTTCAGAAGATAATATACACTAATAAAATAACCAAAATGGACTTATCACTATAACTGATCTCGTCTCGTGCAGATATAATCACAAATTTAAAAAAAGTACTAATTTTGAAACAAACCCCGACCGCGACATAGTGGACCGATTTTCATGAAACATGGCTAAGAACACTCTCGACTAATTCAGCTTTCAACAAAAAAAACACACACACAAACAGACAGACGGACAGACACGTCAAACTATAACACCCCGTCGTTTTTGCGTCGGGGGTTAAAAGCAAAACAATAGTTCTACATTCACGATAATATGTGCTGATGTCAGTGACGTCGCTCTTATTGCTTCCGAGTTCATAATTATTTTACTGATACATGATCGCCATTTTGCGCGATCATTGCTGGCGTGAGGCCTAGCTTCGTCATATCCTTATGGTTCTTCAGTTGGTTGGCGGGCTACCTCTGCCTTCGTGCCCTCTTCTATAGGTATTCATACTCGTTTCAGGTGGTGCTCGTCTCGGCGCATTACGATGTTCATATTTTTCATATCATTCCGAACTTTTACATAACACCTCCACATCACATCTCAAATGAATATTAAATGTGTAGTCGTAAAAACGGACGCTCACTTTTACGCGCACTGAAATGAAAAAAATAAAATATTTCTATTAAATTCTGGAGTGGTAATAATCATAAAGTAGTAGCAAAGACATACATTTATATATAACTCCGTATAGACAGATAAAGTCTAAGAAAACGTACCTCAGTACCATACAGAAAAAGGTACGGTGGCCTAGATGGCATTACACCTTTGGGATACGTTCAGCTAGATGGCGCTAATATTAATATTTGACATTTTAACACATACCAAGCTAAGAATATGGGCCAAATTGTCAAAACTGAGGTTCAAAGGTTTTAAGCCTGTGTCAAGAGATGGCAGTCTATGCACTGTGATTACACATTTTACTTTGATCTTGATTACTACTTTGATACTCGATCCTCTTTGGTAGTAGGTACTTATACAATGTTGGAGATGCCGATAAGTAGAGCATTTTTTTATGAAATAGGAGGCAAAGAGCAGACAGATCGCTTGATGGTGCCTATTGGAGGAAGGGACGAATTGGAAGTGCGTTTTTGGACTTCAAGATCTTTTTCAATTTCTTTTATGAAATAGGCAGCAAACGAGCAGACGAGCTGCCTGATGGGAAGCAATCATCGCCGTCCATGGACATAAGCAACATCAGGGGAGTCACTTATGCGTTGCCGACCTTTGAGAACCCTAAATACCTGCTTCTTGAAGAACCCTATGTCATAGCGCAAGGGGAACACCTCAGAAGGTAGCTCATTCCACAACATGCATGTTCTGTGCAAAAACGAGGGAGAGGTCCGTTTGTTCTTAGTTTGCCACGTATCTAGAAAGTGAGGATGAACTTTGTTTCTTTGGCGGGAGGTGCGGTGATAAAAGCGCGACGGTAGCACCAGGTCAAAAAGTTCTTCAGAACACTCCCCGTTGTACAGACGGTAGAACAAGCAGAGAGAGCTGACATCTCTCCGAAGGCTAAGAGGATCTAAACCGACTGTGACCGTTTTTTTTTATTTAAGAAAATTACAATCTCTATATCAAGATTTATGCAAAATGAATCACAATGTACATTATCCTATCTAGGAGTCATGCGTTTTTTCAGCGTAAAAAATTAATATTTTCCTTCTTTTAGACACATGATACATGTTAATAATCCATATGTTTTTTCAAATATAAAAATGTTATAATATATACAGTCGCAATGGTTAAATTCGCAGTCATGGACGGATGGTCGGCTGGCGCAATTGGTAACGCATTGGACCGGCAATCCAAGGATGTGGGTTCGAGTCCCACGTTGGCCAGAGTCGATCACTGTTGATTTTTTCATTGCGATTGATGTCTGCATTTTTATTTGCGAACCATGATACATGGTTCGGAAGCACTAGTTCTACACCTTTTTGCTTGCACACTAACGTCGTCTAAAGGAGATGATCTGCTCACATATTGATTTTGTATGGACTCCATTTATCAGTTTATCATCGAGAGTTTCGCGTAATGAACAAATACCTACACACTAGAGATAAAACCACTTATGCAGTAGCGTGCCGCCTGTAAAACATTATCTTTAATGTATGTTGGTTTCAGAGAACATAACATTATACATAAAATAAGTGAAAATAAATAAATACATAAAATAAAACGGCATATAATTAACCGGGCAACTAAAATATTAAACGGGAAGTTAAGTCGGGCATACAATAATATAATTTGGCTGTGTTTTAATATTGTGGCGACAAAAAAATATATGAGCCTCAAATATTAAGCATCATTATTATTGAAAAAACGGCAGCAAATTTCAAGCGACAAAAATATTGCCGAGGAACATTAAACAATACTTTGGCGAGTAAAATAATAATTGGCACCTAGTATTGTAAAGCGTAAGATTTTTAATATTTGTAGTCATCTAGATGTTAGCACCTAAATAATTATACTTGGCTCATCGTTTAAAGTAGTATTTAAATTGCGGAGGCAACTAAAAAAAATAATGGGAAGTAGGTTTTTTTTAAAACACATATAAAATCGTTTCTTTATGAAAACGGGTTGAAGGTTGCTACGTACCGATGGTCTCATTGGAAGATCAGCGCTGGAAGTCACCAGCAACACGCTGAGATGAGGCCATTTCGTGGCACTTCATTCCTTTTGTTAAAATATGTATCTAAATAATCTAAGTTAACTACTACTAGCGCCATCTGTTATCTATATTGTGTAACCTACACATGTCACTATCTGTGATGTTTTTAAAAAAATAAATCAGTCTCATTGCAACGGCTACTCGTTTCATTTCAGGTTATGGCCTAGTCCGTGTTTTTTAAAGTAAAATAGTAGTTTTTTTAAAGTATTTCGTGTGTGATTGCAAAAATGTCGACATCAAGTTACATAGTTAATGTGCCTAAACTCAAAGGACGCGAAAACTATGATGATTGGGCGTTTGCGGTGAAAAACTTTATGCTGTTGGAAGGCGTTGATATTGACGCCATTGATGAGAAAATGTCTGAAAAAGATCAGCAAAAAGGCAAAGCTAAGTTAGTGATGACTATAGATCCTTCGTTATATGTGCATATCAAGACTGAGACCACTATAAGTGCTTTGTGGAAAAAGTTGAAGACATTGTTCGATGACAACGGATTTACACGAAAGATTAGTTTACTTCGGACTTTAATATCTATTCGTCTCGACAATTGTGATTCCATGACAAGTTATGTGACTCAAGTGGTGGATACAGCGCAACGATTAAAAGGAACGGGCTTTAATATAACCGACGAGTGGATCGGTTCATTACTTTTAGCCGGCCTACCCGAAAAGTTCGCGCCAATGATAATGGCGATCGAACATTCTGGTTTGAACATAAGTGCAGACGTCATTAAAACGAAGTTGCTCGATATGACTTCTGAGGTTGGCAGCAGTGGAGCAGAAACAGCTTTCTATTCGAGTGTGCGACAGAAAACTGGCAACACTAGCCATCATAAGTCAAAGCAAACGTCAGTGTCATCGCTGTCATCGAGCAAAACGTCAAACGGAAAACAAATAAAATGTTATTCTTGTCAAAAGCCGGGTCATTATAAAAATCAATGTCCAGAAACGAAGAAAAAGGTTGCTGGTGCATTTAGTGTTGCATTTCTTAACGGCAACTTTAGTACAGAAGATTGGTACGTGGATTCGGGGGCCAGTTATCATATGACAGCGAATAAAGAAAGCTTATTGCACACACGACAAGCAAACGAGATAGGAGACATAGTTGTTGCAAACAAAACGACCATGCCAGTTGTTTGTGCCGGTGAAACGCAAGTCACAACAAAAGTGAACGACTATCAGATGGATATACCTGTGCGAAATGTTTTATGCATTCCAGAACTCACTACAAATTTACTATCAATAAGCAAGTTGATAGAAAGCGGAAACGCAGTTTCATTTGGAAAAAGAGCGTGTTATATCCGTAATCAACAGAATGTGCTAATTGGTGTAGCAGATTTGGAAAACGGCGTTTACAGGCTAAATACTGTGAAGCCAGAGAAGGTGATAGCAGCGGCAGCTATACATACAACAGATTCAAGGCAGTGGCATAAAAGAATGGGACATATTAACTCAAATGACCTTGAGAAGATGAAGAATGGTGCAGTGCTTGGTGTATCTTACACAGACAAGCCAGATTTGCAGAAGTCTAATTGTGAAGTGTGCTGTGAAGGGAAACAGGCAAGATTACCTTTTCCTTTGGGCAACCATAGGTCAGAAAATTTATTAGAAGTTGTACATTCCGATGTGGCTGGACCTATGGAGACTAAATCAATTGGCCAGGCAAGATATTTTGTACTGTTCATAGACGATGCAAGCCGTATGTGCTTTGTGTATTTCCTAAAGGAGAAGAATCAAGTTCTCCAGTGTTTTAAAGAATTTCGGAGCATGGCTGAAACTCAAACTGGAAATAAAATTAAGATGCTTCGGACCGATAATGGCGGTGAATATTGTTCGCAAGAGATGCAAAGTTATCTGAAGACGGCAGGTATCATTCATCAGAGAACTAACCCCTACACGCCAGAACAAAACGCAATCTCAGAGCGATATGTGAGATCGGCCACAGAAAAAGCAAGGTGTTTACTGTTTGAGGCTAATTTGGAGAAGAAGTTCTGGGCAGAGGCAGTGAATACGGCAGTGTACTTGAAGAACAGGTCGCCGGCCTCGGGCTTAGGAAATATGACACCATTTGAAAAGTGGACAGGAAGAAAACCAGATCTGAGCCATGTCAGGGTCTTCGGCAGTCCAGTGATGGTGCACATTCCCAAGGAAAAAAGATTAAAATGGGACAAGAAAGCAGAGAAACATATTTTACTTGGTTTCCCAGAAAATGTTAAGGGTTACAGGATATATAACCCAAGAACACAGCAGATAACTACGAGCAGAGATGTGTTTATTATGGAAAAAGAGACAGACACTGCTCAGATGGTAATGCAGGAAAGTGTGGAGGAACCAGAGCCACAGCCAGTGGAGGAGGAATCAGAAGTAGAGAGTACCTTCATAGACCCAAATGATTCTACTTATGTTGGGGAATCATTGCCTTCGGATACAGTGACATCAGATGACTCAGATTCCACCTTATGTCAAGATGAGAGTGATGTATCACATTCAGCGGAAGACAGTCCCATAGTGAATAGCAAGAGAGTCAGAAAGCCAGTAGACAGATATGGTTTTTCAAACCTATGTGTGGTAGACGAGACATGTGGTGAAGAGATCACTTATGAGGATGCTGTCAAAGGTCCAGAGAAAGAGATGTGGCAAGAAGCTATGCAAGAAGAGCTCAAGGCTTTTGCAGACAATCAAGCATGGGAAGTTGTTGATGTTAAAGAAGCAGATAGAGTGATACAGTGCAAGTGGGTGTTTAAGAAAAAGCTTGAAAGTGATAACAAAGTGAGATTTAGGGCTCGTTTAGTGGCAAAGGGTTTTACCCAGAAAGAAGGTGTGGACTATAAAGAAACATACTCACCAGTTCTAAGATATTCAACACTAAGACTGTTATTTGCTTTAAGTGTTAAATTAAATTTTAAAATTACCCATCTTGATGTAACAACAGCTTTTTTAAATGGCTATCTTGATGAAGATGTATACATGCAAGTGCCGCCAGAATTGAATTGTAAATCAAATTCAGTGCTCAAATTAAAGCGAGCTATATATGGCTTAAAACAATCTGCTAGAGCTTGGAATAAAAGGGTAAATGATTGTTTGTTGAGCTTAGGGTATGTGAAGTCAAAGCTTGAACCCTGTTTGTATAGTAAGCGTGTAAAAAATGAGCAGATTATTATAACTGTATTTGTAGATGATTTTTTCATATTCTCAAATAGTAAAGTATTGACAGATGACTTAAAAAAGAATTTAATGTCAAACTTTAAAATTAAGGATTTGGGTCAGGTGAAAAAATGTTTAGGTATGAGGGTAAAAATGTATGATGATGGTAGTATTTCATTAGATCAAGAGCAATTTGTTAATCAAATTTTGATGAAATTTAACATGTCAAATTGTAATTCTGTGGATACTCCAATAGAAAATAATTTAAAACTAGAAAAATGTGAGGAAGTTTGTAAACAATACCCTTATCAACAGCTGATAGGAAGTTTAATGTACCTATCTGTACTTACTCGTCCAGACATTAGTTACAGTGTCAGTTATTTGAGCCAGTTTAACAATAGCTTTTCAGCAGTTCATTGGTCACATGCAAAAAGAATATTAAAATATTTGCAGAAAACTAAATCTTTTGGCTTGATATTTAAAAATGATAACAAAAATTTAGAAGGTTTTGTTGATGCTGACTGGGCTTCAAATAACATTGATAGAAAATCATACACTGGTTTCTGCTTTAAATTATCAGGTTCTGTGATTTCTTATGAATGTAAAAAGCAGCAAACAGTGGCCTTAAGCTCGGTTGAATCGGAGTATATGGCTATTTCGGAAGCAGTCAAGGAGGCAATTTATTTAAAAAATTTGCTTTCAGAAATTGTCATATGTGACTATAAAATAGTTATATACAATGACAGCCAAGGAGCTCAAAAGTTGACTGAAAATCCTTTGTTCCATAAGAGGACAAAACATATAGATATTCGTCATCATTTTGTTCGAGAAGCTGTCGCTAACAATCTTGTTAAAATTGTTTATTTGTCAACATCTGAAATGCCCGCAGACATTTTAACTAAAGGTTTGAGCAGTGTAAAGCACAATTAACTAGCGCCATCTGGATGGTGATAAGCAATAATGTGTCAACCCACAAAAACTAAAAAAATGAGATTTTAATGCCATGTTATAGCTGGATTTTTAAACTTCTATTTGCAAAAATGACCTTTTCATTTTGAAAATTTTTACTATCCCAAAAGTAAAAAAATAGGTTAACACAAATCCTATATCGTGTGTTGCCTGTTTTGCATTAATATGTCAAGAACCTTAACTTATTATAGTAATTGGCAGAAGACATATTTAAATTACAATAATGTGTTATGAGGGTTGACTCAACGATTTTTTTACACTTGACTCATTCTTGCAAAACGCAAAAAATGACATAGTTACCCACTATGAGACTTGAATGATTATTGCAAAATGATATTTTATTCGTTGTTTTATGCTACGACCCGTGTTATAAAACATAAGTCATTATTGTTAAATTATATTCGGGTCATAAATTGTTCGTTTTTGGTGTAAGTACCATGACACTATATTGTAAAATATAACTGTTCATATTAATTTATGTTTAAATAAGTTATGACTTAGTCCATTAGTATATTTTTGCACATGAATGGTTAATTCAGTACGAAATTGAACATTTTAAGTCATGAATATACATATTCGTTATTATAATTTGCAAACATTTTTTACAAGTACGTGTTTATATAAAAATCTAATATAAGCTACTATTTTTTTATAATTACTAATTACATTAAGACGTGTTAATGTATGCATAAAAATATTGTTTGATTTTTGAATACTTACTGAATGGTAGTTTATTATTTTGTTAAAGATATTTTATGTTTTGTTCTTGTACAAGTCATGAGTTATTCATAATTTAAATGACTTAGTCTATTTCTTAGCGTAAAAAAATATTTTGTTGTATATTTTAGATAAGTAGTTTGTTTTTTTTAAAGATGATTATTTGGTTTTTGTAACGATTTTTTGTTGAAAAAGCACAGATAATTTAAATATGTGTCTAGAAATGATCATTACTCTAATAGTTAATTTATAGTATTTTATTCAACAGGCGTTTAAAGGAGGTCAAGAAATATGAGGGGCGTACTTTCCACGAGTATTTTGGAGTCAGTTAAACACCATTGCATACAATACTTTTACAACGACCATGCACTTAGTTTTTAATAGTTTTTTTAAATAATTCTCGCGAACTTCACACTGTTTCCTGTATTGCAAAGGTTTGCACTGTCAGCTCAGCTGCCCAAAGCCTTCCCGCGCACGCACGCAGTATCGTTAATGCAATGCGTTGCCATGATTACAGAACCAAACAATGCGTTTTCAGTTTTTTCGATACGCACAATCCTGTAAATGACGAATAACAGTTCGGGAGTAGAAAAATCATTAAAAGGTTTGATTAATAAATAATGTATTGATTCCTACATGACGACCGGTCTGGCGCAGTCGGTAGTGACCCTGCCTGCTACGCCGCGGTCCCGGGTTCGAATCCCGGTAAGGGCATTTATTTGTGTGATGAGCACAGATATTTGTTCCTGAGTCATGGATGTTTTCTATGTATATAAGTATTTATATATTATATATATCGTTGCCTAAGTACCCACAACACAAGCCTTCTTGAGCTTACCGTGGGTCTCAGTCAATCTGTGTAAGAATGTCCTATAATATTTATTATTATTTTATTATTTATACCTAATAACATAAGTGACCATGACTGATATGTTACTTAACACTTATAAAGTTAAAAATATGCATAGGTAGAGTATTTTACAATAACAATTTATGTGCTTTAACATGTTTATTTAAGACTCATAGATATTTTTAAACAATTAGCAAAAGTGGGTTAAGTATCATAACACAGTCTTGAAAAAGTTTGACGTCGTCGAACAATTCGCAATAAAAGAAAAGGGCATTATTTCGTCAAATTGAAGTTTGTTTTGAAATTAAGCTACAATAATCACTACTACTGAACGTATTATAGCTGAAAAACACAACAATCTATATAAAAAACAATGTTTTTTAAGAGAAACACAAAAAAATGAGAAAAAATCTTTAGACGCCATTTTCTCAAAATGGTTGGCGTGTGGGTTGACACATTATTGCTTATCACCATCCATCTGTTATCTATATTGTGTAACCTACACATGTCACTATCTGTGATGTTTTAAAAAAAATAAATTAGTCTCATTGCAACGGCTACTCGTTTCATTTCACCTTTCTGTCTTGTTGTTATTATGTGTATTTTGTCTTGCCTGTGTTCACGAATAAATGTTTATTCTATTCTATTCAAACATCGTATTTGCGACCCATAAACCACGAGTAGTATTTAAATATCTCTATAAGGTAACGCGTACCAAATCATATTATAATAAGTACACAGCAAAAAGGAGTGTATCAGCTTCTAATGGGTCGGTAACGCGCATATGATACCCCTTGAGTTGCAGGCGTCCATAGGTTACGGTGACCACTTTCCATCAGGCCGATCGTATGCTTGTTTGCCACCGATGCGGTATTTAAAAAAAATGCCATGATAATCGTATACTATAATATTACAAGAGCAGAATTATTTTCTGCTAGCAGAAAAGTGGGTCAGGGTTAGGTTATTTTTTTAGTAGAATATAAGTCGTACCAAATTTGCTATGGCATAATTCTTAGGTATTTTGTGTGAACAAAACAACGATAGCAAAGAGGAAATGAAATACAGTCCCAGATGCACCGTTAGGTACGACGACGAGCGAAGCGAGGAGGAGTGTTAGGTATCTTGCATCCCCAACACACATGACTCGCTATCATAACAGAAATAGGAAGAAAATGGACAACTTTTTACCGCCTAAATATTATGCAAACAAAAATCTACAGAAGTACTCTTAATTTAGAAGATTAGTTTGCTCATTAACATTATGCCAGCATAAGATTCGATAAAATCTGCGGAACGATTTATGCCAAAGCATATTCTGAGTAAGGTTTTCCTGCCAAAAAAATGAATCTTTCAGAGTGATATTAAGACTGCGTAAGGCCGGCCTTAGATTCGATAGAGTAAACGTCATGAAAAGTTAAATTCATTGTATAGATACGAAGTTGCCAGCACACCCAAACACCTAATAATTTATACTTACCCATAAGTATAATATTTTGTCGACCATTATATTTTATAAGAATCCTTTTTTTTTATTAAAATGATAGCTCAGGTGATGAGTGCCGATGTATAAATTTTAAATGTACTTTTTATGTTAATTTGGTATATAAATATTTTAAACGAATTGTATATTTTATATTAATAGACAGCCGTTTTCCTATTAAACTGTATCTCTTAAATTGTTTCCAATATAATAATTCAGTTGCCAAATAAATAGTTGGTACTCGCGTCTGAATAAACCGTAGCCGTAATGACATTAAAATGCTACCTCATATTGAAATAATTTGAGGCCCCATTTTAGTCGCCAAACTATTATTTTTGATACCCATTTCTATGGTTATTTAGTCGCCCGGTTAAATACGTGCCAAATAAAACTATGGAAACGGATTATATCGCGTATAATGAATTTGTAATTCATCCCGACGTTTTGAATACTTTACAGCAACGCGTGACTGAGGAGAAAATACAATGTGCAAAAGTACAAGAAATATTAATGAACCATGACCATAAATAATATTGATTTTTGAGGCAGTGTAACGTACTTATCCTAGTTATAAATCAATTGTGACGTGTAATATGTAACAATATTATAAATAAAAATGAGTATGAGTATGAGTATACAGTTTTAAGGGATTAGCATGCCGTTATTACTATTGATAATACCGCCATCTATCGGCGGTATTGGGAACTACATAACTCTCTTAATGACCTATAGCGACTGGGAACATGCGGTCCTTGAGGTAAGCCATCTAGGATTCGGACTACTATGTAAAAGTAATCATAGATGGGCCCGTACCCTCCTTTGAACTTGTACACTCCTTTTTGTTGTGTACTTAACACAGCAAAAGGGAGTGTACAAGTTTCTAATGGGTCGGCAGAGCGCATGTGACACCCATTAGGTTGCAGGCGTCCATAGGTTACGATAACCGTTTTCTATAAGGCGGACCGTATGCTTGTTTGCCACCGACGTAGTATTTTTTTTTAATGAACACAATTTGTATCGACCTTATGGTAAAGCGACAATGTTAGGTACCACCTTATACCCAAAAACATCAAATTATTCAGCCACATTTCCACAAACTGCCATTCCGAGTTTCAATTTACTAAATTTGGCTCCAGCACTTAAGTTTATAAGAGCACTAGAGATAAAAAGTGCCTCACGAAAAATACAGCTTTCGAACAGGACGGGCAAAAGTAATTACTTTTTAATTAAATGTTCTTTTCCGTTGCCAAGGCGACGGTGGACACTTTTAGAAGAATGGGGGATTAATATATTTGTGTTAGGCGGTTTATTTTGCAGAAGAACGTTTACTGCTTCCATTTTTAGGGTTCCGTAGTCACCTAGGAACCCTTATAGTTTCGCCATGTCTGTCTGTCCGTCCGTCCGTCCGCGGATAATCTCAGTGACCGTTAGCACTAGAAAGCTGTGGTACCAATATGTATATCAATCACGCCGACAAAGTGGTGAAATAAAAAGTGGAAAAAAATGTTTTATTAGGGTACTCCTTACACGTAAAGTCGGGAGTGTTTTTTTTTTCATTTAACACTAACGTGCGATATATTGTTGGATAGGCATTTAAAAATTAATAGGGATTATGTACGTACAATAACCATTTTTTGATATTGTTTATATTTTCGGAAATAATCACTCCAAAAGTAAAAAAAATGTGTCCCCCCCCTTCTAACTTTTCTCCTCTAAAAGTAGAATTTTACAAAGACTTTCTAGGAAAATTATTTTGAACTTGATAGGCTGAACAGTTTTGGGAAAAAATACGAGAAACTACGGAACCCTACACTGAGCGTGGTCCGACACGCTCTTGGCCGTTTTTTCGTATGTTTTCTAATTTATGGAGAAACAACACATCTAATCTAAGCGATTACTTACTACAGTCAAACATCTATACGCTATCGAATAAGATTTATAAAACGTCAAAAACACCGCTTAAAAAAGTCATCATCCTCCTTGCGTTATCCCGGCGTTTGCCACGGCTCATAGGAGCCTGGGGTCCGCTTTGACAACCAATCCCAAGATTTGGCGTAGGCACCAGTTTTACGAAAGCGACTGCCATCTTACCTTCCAACCTGAAGGGTAAACTAGACCTTAGAACTAGTCCGGTTTCCTCACGATGTTTTCCTTCACCGAAAAGCGACTGGCAAATATCAAATGACATTTCGCAGATAAATTCCGAAAAACTCATTGGTGCGAGCCGGGGTTCGAACCGCGACCTCCGGAACGAAAGTCGCACGTACTTACCGCTAAGCTATCAGCGCGCTTAAAAAAGTACTTACTTGAAAATTGAACATTTCTGCTTTATAGCAGTCATGTAAACACCAAAATATTATGAGAGTCTAACGTTCAAGACACTAGCTATTGCACACTTACGGCTCAGCCACGACATTGGTCTAAGCGCGACAGCGGTGAGCGGCGGCCATACATTGGAGCGAGACACAGCGATGGGACTTGTCATTCGCACGTATGGCTGCCGCTCACCGCTGTCGCGCTTAGACCAATGTCGTGGCTGGGCCGTTAAAAACAGTGACCATGTCTTCTTCTTCCCGTATAACTTTAAGTTTCAGACGTATTCTAACATATTCCCTTTGTCCACAGCTGATCGTGTACCCTACAAGACAAGGCCTGCAAACGATGGGCGTCCTCATCATAATGTTCTGCATCTGGCTCATCGCCTTCTTCCTCGCTTCTCCCCTCTATATGTTCAGGAACCTCAAGACCCACAACATCGGCCTCATTGGCATGGACTCCCTAAGCTTCTGCATCGAAGACTGGCCAATCGCCAACGGAAGGGCTATGTACTCCCTCTTTAGCCTCATATTCCAATATCTCCTTCCCGTTCTAGTCGTAGTTATAGCTCATATTCAAATTCATAGAAGACTTAGAGGACGAAGACGATCCACTAGAAAAACTCCTACTATCTTGATAGCGATCGCAGTGACTTACGTCATAAGCTGGCTACCGTTGAACGTATTCAACTTGGTAGCAGATTTCTCGAAAGAACCTATTCTGGGAGAGGATCAAATGATAATAACGTATGCTATCTGTCATATTATTGGAATGTCGAGTGCGGTATCTAATCCGTTGCTATACGGATGGCTGAATGATAACTTTAGGAAGGAGTTTGAGGAGATTCTCTGCTGCTGCAGAAAGAAAGGGCAGATGAAAGACCAAAGAGGGAAGAGGAAGATAGACACAGAGTTGACGGCGTTAGCGCAGCTGGAGCAGACTGTGACAACTAACACGAAGACTTCGCACTGCTCTCAAATTTTCTGACTAAAAAGCTGCTGCCAATAGCATGAGCATAGCAGCATTGAAATGCAAAGCATTTAAAATGCTTGTTAATTCGAACTCTTCTAGCTAAGGTGTACAGTTCCTTTCTACGTTATGTTATGTTAAGTGTAATCTATGTGAATAACTGTATAGTTTGTATATATGTAAATGTTATTGTTCGTGGTTTACGTTTTTATGAGCCCAAAACGTAGATTACTTACAATGTCGTGTTAAGGTTTTATAATGAAATTAAATATTACTATGCAGTTGGCTTGTTTTTGATTGTCTGTTCCATAACTGGTCTCTGCAACTTGTTTTAGCCAAGTAACAAATATGAACACAGCCCAAGTGCAAAAATTAAGTATACACGAACTTAAAGTACGTGCTATAAAGGCCAGTATAAACATTTTCGCACTTTGGCAGTATTCATATTATTTTTATTGCTGACTGTACATGTGTAGGTACATACACATAATTGACAATAGATTGAAACTGTACATGTGTAGGTATATACACATAATTGACAATAAATTGAAATCCATGCATAGCAGATACATCACTGGAATAATAAGTATCACAGGTAAGAAAAATATCAAATGTTTATACAAGTGCAGAAAAGAAGATAATTTTTATATTAAAGGAAAAAATGGAAAAATTTACGCTTCCGGCGGGACTTGAACCCGCATCATTTATTTATTTATTTGTTAGCGTAAATTTTTCCATTTTTTCCTTTAATATAAAAATGTTTAGAATCGTTAGCAGACGTTTCTGCTTGTTAAAAATAAATTTAGTATGGGTTAGCACATTGTTACTGGTGAATTCTCAATATAACTTGAGACTCCAGTGCCGTTACAAGATGTAATAGTCTGTCGGTAGATGGCGCTAGACGTCACCCCAAGACGTGTGTACATAAGGAAAGGCATGGAAAGATTTGCGATATCCGGCGTGGCTTCCGTAGCTCAATTGGTTAAGAGCCTTGCACGGATTGCAAATGATGCGGGTTCAAGTCCCGCCGGAAGCGTAAATTTTTCCATTTTTTCCTTTAATATAAAAATGTTTAGAATCGTTAGCAGACGTTTCTGCTTGTTAAAAATAAATAAAAGAAGATAATTATCCGGAACGAGTGGCTATAAATTAAAAACACGACCAGAGACAGTGGCTATTAAAGTTTAACCCTTGTAAGATTAGAATAGCAATTCAGTTGGTCACCGGAAGTACACATCCATTTCCATTCAAGGAGTTCGTATTAAAAACAATTTCATTCATACATTTCATAATCGTTTATATAAAAAAATAACATTATTTTCGTTTTAAAGTTGAAACAAGATGGCAAACGAATTAAATGAAACATTTTATAGGTAGGTTTTAGAACACAGAAATGTCTTTCCCGATAAAATCAAATCGCAGATCGCCAACCTTTCAGGCGGTCTTCATTTATTATTTTTAGCATCGCTTTTCCGCTGAGTCTCAGTTTAAAGCCTTTATTGTAGATAAAGTTTAAATATCAAACCTAGTACCTATCTTAAGCGTATTTCTTGCCGCGTGGTCACGAGAAATGTGAAAGAGTAAAAGGAAATCTAATTTTAAATTCATAGCTACATGCTCTAGTTTAAATATTATGTACTTTAAAGATTACTGAGTGGTTTATGTAATGTTGGGGAGTCGTTTATTTTTAATTTTACACGATGAATATAAAATACTTAATTTAAGAAACACAATATTCGACAGTCATCTGGCATGACATAAGATTTAGCACGCAACACCTTTTTTCCATGCAAAAGTTGAGATCCTTTTTTTTTCACTCCATTTGTATGAGAAGATTTTCGGCTGAGCTTGCCAGAAACTTATATACAGAAGATAGGTAACGCCGTGTCTTGCGTGGGCGACGGTCGCGCGACCGTCGCCGTCGCGTCTCATACTTCCATATCGATAAGGTTTCATTTCGTATGCGTCGCATCGCCGTCGCGCGACCATCGCGCGACCGTCGCCCACGCAAGACACGGCGTAAGGCCAATATCTGAAACATTTACGCTTCTTACAAACCCCAACAAAGAGGTACTTAAAACCTTTTTTCGCCGAACTAAAGCCCCTTCGCTATATTTAATAAACAACATCCTAATAAATAATAGTTATTTGTTATACAAAGGGGCAAAGTTGTATTTTAACGCCGAGTGTGGAATTGAAAAACGAGCAAGTGAAAGGATTCTATAGTTGAACCACGAGCGAAGCGAGTGGTTCGAGAATAGAATCCTGAACTTGCGAGTTTTTAAACACACGAGAAGTAAAATACATTTGCACCCGAGCGTAACACAAAACTTTTCCCCTCACTATAGCGAGGAAACTACAACGCAAAAAATGCGTTTATCACTGCTTTGAGTAGTTCCACAGGTGATAAATCATCTTTATTACTAGATTCACCTACTTTTATCAATTTTAAAGCAGTTAATTTGACTTTATTCAAGGTCAAATTACTTTACCCACTAGTGGATAAAATGCGTTTTTACCCGCTGGTATTAAAGGACAAAACACGTGTTTCCGAGCTAGTGAGGGGAAAAGGATATTGCCACATTTTCCAAGACCTTAAATATTTTATCGGCTAGTATACATTTTTATTGGTTTGTCTAGTCGATAAACACAATAGGGGTATTCAGACGAAAGCAATGCAATGCGAATATCATACTAATTCAATAAGAAATTTTGTTGTTTCAAAAACACAAATACGCCTCACTCGATGCATTGGTTGGTCTCTATTAATACATTAATAATACAGTTAGCAACAAAATTTTGTAGAAGGTGCCTACTTTTTTACTTTTCATTACTTAACTGTAACATATTTAGTTTTCAGCACACTACCGCAGGAAATATGCAATTGTACGCAGGAGAAGCGGGAGCTATAAAAAAATCGTACTCTCTGGAGAGCTATTTTCTAGTATCATATTTGAGTTTTTTTTTCTTTGTACATACCTATTTTTTGTTAGCAATTACGTTGAAAAACATTGTACCTGGGGGCGCAAGAATATTACAAACTCGAGTCTTTCAATCGCTCCGGCAAGCCGTCGCAACTGAACTTACTCACGTGTGCAATATGTAACATCCGTTCGCACCACGTTGCACATTACTACTATTTTTTTGTTATTAGCTGTAATAAAAAGTGGTCACCCGAAATAGAGAATATTGGTATTTGTTCTTTATCCCACCATTTACGCCTTAGTTGAAGTAAAAGAGGAAAATGCCCACAATCCTGTTCTGTACTTAGTTGGCACACAAACACTCACCATAATATCGTTATCGTACAGCTAACTATCTCTATCGCTCATCCGTATTGGCGCGACAGAGCCAGACTGCATTTCTGTCGGCGTCTAGCGACGATTGCCATTTGGCTAGGCTGACATTTCAACCCACACGGATAGCTTATAAGAGTTACAATGTGTTCTTTCCTATAAAAAGCTACTGGTAAATAATAAACACTATTTCGAACATAAGGTCAAACAAACAGAAACCTCTTAAAGAAGTATTACATATAATATCAGAAGTTTTAAACAAAGAAAGTAAATGTAAAAGGTTTTGCAAAGATTTGTCCCACAAAGTTTTTTGCCGGGTGTCATATTGGAACGAGGCGAGGCCAAGGCGGTGGCTCAAGATAGAAAGGCGTGGAAGGATTTTGTGGAAGCCCTATGTACCTATGGGGTGCCTTAGGACATTCAACAACAGCAACAACATATTGGGATTATAGGAGGCTGATTTGAGAATGGATTCAATTTTTTTCAGCGGTCGCGTGTACTTAGAACCGGCTTTCCTACCACTTACTTAACGGTTATAAGGCCATTGTAATGTGCCTAGCTGAAAAGTCACCATATTCGAAGAAAATTAGATAAATCTGATAAAATATACCTTTGTTGCCAACTGTACGAATCATTTCTAGATTATATCGCCGGTCCCAAGTAACACTGTCGGATTTGCGAAATGACTACTTTCCAGCAGAGCCAATCAAAGTTTTGCAAACAGCTTTTTGCTCTATAAAATTGTCAAATTATGATATTAAGTTATAAAATTTAGGAATAGTTACTATTTTTAGATACTCTTAAGATGTGCATAAGTAAAAATAAGAAAATACTTGAGGAAACCTCAGAAATAGTACAACCGACATTCTTGCCAGGAGATTATTAAACGATTTTGTCGGATGTGTCACATACTACTTTTTTGTTTGAACATGGTTCATATAAAATGGTCGTATGTGTCACTAACGCCTTTTTTTATTGGACAATAGGTAATAATATGGATCGCATGTGTCATTTACGACTAAATTACCTGTGTTGTGCATTTTCTTCTATAGTGGTGAAATACGACAGCTAGATGTTGTGGTTTGTGTTTAGAGTGTGTGAGCTCGCGAAGTCGGCGGTTATCCATACAATATTGTGGGTAGTGGCACAAACGACCGCGTCGCCCTACCCGCGCTCCCGCTAACATTGTTACAACGCGACATCCGACATTGAACTAGACGCTGTGTATAAGATACGACGTTCTTGTGACATATTATTTCGGAAAATAGAGAGAAATGTAAAATTCTGAAAATGTCATATTATAAATTTGGATGTTTTAAGATCATTAATGCAATAAAATGAAAATGACGATTTTGTAGATCCGACAGTGTTATTTGGGACCGTCGAATTAGCACTGCCAATAAAGTGCCAGGCTATTCAGCTTTATGTATAGCTTTGTTTATTCTGAAGATATTTATTTTGTATCGATAATTGGGAAATGTGGCACACAAATAAGTATTTTCGATGCCTAGAGGCGTTACTAAACAGTTTCTTTCTTATTTGTTTCTCACGGCGCGAATGTTCTAGACCGAATCGGCCCTGTTTGGCACCAAGCATGCATGCCACCTATTTTTTTTAAGGGATATCATAGGTATTTAAAACCACAGAAACTGAGACTTACAAAATAAGTGTATTTGAATAAAATTGATACAATTTTAATACAAAATACATTCCTTGAGAATTCCATGTTTTTCGCCTTTCTTAAACTTCTCGTTTCTACAAGTACAAAAATAATTACTTCTCAAGACTTTTCTTAATTTCGCATAACTTGGACTAGGCAGAATAGTGTTTCTGTGCCATTTTTTTCAAAGTTGTCCACCCCGCTTTTTTTGTAACATGGGTATTTTTTACGCGATTAATACTCAGAATCGCGAGCTTTTTCAATCCTGATAGGAGAAAAAAAATGTCCCAAGATTTTCATACATTTTTTCGAACCTTCCATTCCATTACCGCCATACAAAATGTATGAAAAAATGGTAACGGAATGGAAAAAAACCTTGGGACGCTTTTTTTCTCCTATTAGAATTGAAATGAAGATAATAATTTCCAAATCCAAAAAAAAAAGTGGGGTGGACAACTTTGAAAAAAATGGCCCTTCTATTCGAAAATAAAACTTAAGTGCTAAAACATTTGAGATTCATGCAAAGTTTAAACTCCCAAATATAAAAATACAAAGGATGACCGTTACCGAGGCAGTCGGGTGGTCTAGAGGTAAGGACGTTATCCGTGTAAGCTGAAGATCCGGGTTCGTTTCCCGCCTAAGCCACAGATGGATTTGGTCACTTTTTATGGTGATAAATATCTATTATAGTTTATAAGAAAGAGAAGGAAGTTCTTCCATTCTATCCTTTAGCAATGGCAGCAGCTTGACCGACGACAGCTACCGCGGGGCCAGCTTTGATGATGCCGTCTCGTATGTTCTGTCCCACTCTTTCCTGTAACAAAAAATGAAACACAATTAGTCAAGTCAAAGGTAAGTCATAAAATACTCTAAGAACCGACATAAATACCTATGTCCCCGTGTGGTGACGGGTTAAGAATTTCCCCACTCCTTTTCCTCCCGTGGATGTCGTAGAAGTCGACTAAGGGATATTGACTCAATTGTGATTATAGCTACTGGGGAATTTTGCCTGCTTGCGGTACATTTTTTTTCCCCCTTCCCAATTTTTGATTGCCAAGGGCGGCATTGTCCTTAGTATTTTCAAGTTGCTCTCCCTACCCATTTTGGGAAGTACCTGCGTTAGTCATGATAAATGCAACCAAAATGTAGCTTATATGGGAATTTTACGACTACATTGCAGTTAAGTAGCAGTAAAATTGCAGTCTATCTGTATCTAAAGTTAATATTTCCTTAAACAGCACTGTATAAACTTTTTAAATTGTGATTTTAAACTAAACCGTAGTTTTAGAGCATCAAAAAGTAATCAAAATTCGATTAGATGACAGTTCAGTTTCAGATATTTGCTCGTTGTTAAACTTTTAAGTGAAAAGATGTTTAGCATAATTGGACATTTTAGACAAAATATACCATGACAAATATAGAGCAACAGAAGTCCTAAGGTTTTTTGCCTGCTGTATAAAAAATATTTCATATAATTGAAAAAGGCAACAAAGACAAAAAAATACATACCAATTTTTTAAACGGGTTCCACCGAGGGTTTGGCGCCCCTGACACCGCACTCAAAGCCATCACACAGGCGAACACGAAAAAGAAAACACGACCGAAGTTCATTTTGAATTTAGAATGTTCGAATTTCAAATTCTCTCGAACGTTGTGTTCTCTCGATTGACAAGTGAATGATGATCGAACACTGAATGCTCCTTATATTGCTAAACTGTTGCAAACTTAATTTTGCAGTAGGTAAATTAAACGCCAAGCTGTAATGGACTGTATTCCTTAGAGATACAGGGCAATTTAAGTTTGAGTAACGGCAAATGATAAATTGTTTTGCGGGGGTCAGCAAGACTGGGAACTACCGGACAGCTCGATTATAGTGATTCCCCTTTTCACCCTGTTTCGAGACAAAACGGACTGTGATGTTCTTGATTATGGGCCGGTTGCACCAAACTGTCTGGCACCGTTAAAGCGTTCGTTAAATTTTATTGTATGAGAAGTTCCATAGAAATCTTCTGAGTGACGATGATGTGTCTGTCAAATGTGGTTGGTGCAACTGGCCCTATGTCGAATAAAGACTGTCTGAATGAACTTTTATGATTGAGGGTGTTTAGCGATTCGTCAGAACTTGATCCAACTTGGCATAGACGTATACAAGTTTGGAAATATCGATGTTAGGGAAAAAGTAACATAATAACTTCAGCTTTGTAGAACTCATGTTGCGAAGTAGGAAGTTTCGAGTTCAATTCTTATAATTAAATTTGTAATTACGTTACAAGTGTTTTTGTTCTTGAGCTATTAATGGAGGTTTTGGATGAATCTATGTTATATATAAGTGCCATTTTTTTTTCTGAAACTCTGTCAAATAAATCATTCATGCATTGATTGACAGTAAGGTACCTAATGCAGCCAGCATCTACGGAACATTGCCGGAGGGGTATTTTTATTTCAGTTTAAAATTAGGATTTTTATTTTTAACATTATTGCTTGGCTAATTTAGTTTAAGTTTAATTTATAAATTATCGGCTTGAAGTTTAAAAATAGCGTTTATACTAAAACGATACTGTTCTAGATAAAGTGTCATAGCCGTCATAGGTCTTTGTTTATCAGTAAATAATAATGTATTAAATCCTACATTTATAACAGTTTCATGTCTCGTAATATGTACACATAATTGAGATCACAAATACCTATCAGAATTTAGGCAAAATAAATGTTATTATATAACTTTCAACCCCTAGGTGACATTAATAAATGGGATTACTATATTAAAATACTTATACCTACTTAATTTAAATAAATAATAAAATAAAATAGCCTTTATTTCACTATACCTTCATCCTGTGTTGCGTGCTAAACACTTACACCTAACCATATAAACACTTAACTGTGTAAAAGTGTATACTTAATTAAATATAGTTTGTTTCACTTTTTACTTTATTTTGGGATCCCCTTCTGGGTAAAGGCCTCCTAAAGTTTTTGCCATGTCTCTCGATCTTGAGCTAAATAATGCCATCCCATGCCGGCAGCACCTACTTAATTTAGAAAACCAAAATACTAAAACTAGAGTTATGCAGTAAGATTGCATTTCTGCAATGAAATAAATAATTAATAAACTTTTAACACCGTACTTTTATTAACCCCCGACGCAAAAACGACGGTATACGATCTGTCTGTCTGTCTGTCTGTCTGTCTGTCTGAACCGATTTAGATTTAGTTTTTTTTGTCTGAAAGCTGAGTTAGTCGGGAGTGTTCTTAGCCATATTTCATGAAAATCGGTCTACTGTGTCGCGGTCGGGGGCTTTTTCAAAATTTTAATTTTGTCGTTAGGTTAGGTTATAACTACCGCTTTGAATCACCGCTTACCTTCTGCTGAATAGGTATTCAATCTTGTACCCTGGAATATAAATGTTCGCGTAGTATGCTCTCTAAAGGGATATCTCACTGTCGACTTGTAAGCTATTTGAAAGCGAGTACAGTCAGCAACAAAGCTAAGAATATAGTTAAAGTGACAGAAATATAAAAGATGTATACATAACTTTATGGCATTAAGGTGTACATTAAGGTGTGTACTTATACATATTTTTGGCACTTTGTATTCACAGCGTGGTTGCTGAATGTACGACGTACGTCTAATTTCACAGGCCTGCGTGCGTAGCCAAATGGCATTTCTCCAACGCGAATCGAAAACGAAACGCCGCGAAAGGTAGTCTGGCTCTGTCGTGCCACCACGCAAGAGCGATAGAGATAGATATCTACGAGCGTTTCGTTTCGTGAGCGTTAGTCCGTTTTCACATTATCCGATCCGATATCGGATGTCGCAAGCTCGCAAGGATTTCAATGGAAAAAATCCAAGATGGCACCTGTAATGTATGGGATATCGGTCTTGCTTCCGATATCGGATCGGATAATGTGAAAAAGCACTCAGTGCCATTCGGCTACGTACCCAGGTATCCGGTTCAGATATCTCTCCAATATATATTATTATACATGATCCTTTCGACAAATAAATGCCTGCCTAGCCGAATGACAATCGTTGTCGCTAGACGCCGATCCATCGCGCTTTGTCGTGCCAATACGGAAGAGCGTGCGAGCAATAGAGATCACCAAAAGATATTACGGAAAACCAATTTGCATACCGACAAAAAATGTCAACAACCACCGCGACGTATAAGATATTCGAGGATAAGATTGCCGCAATACTGTGCGACTTGTCAAAGGCATTTGACGTCATTAGCCACGAATTGCTCCTGGAAAAATTGAAAATGTATGGAATCACAGGCACTGCCCATGAACTGTATACCTCATTCCTGTCAGACCGCAAGCAAGTCGTGAAATTACTCAATGACGGCAAGTCAATCCAGTCTGATGTGGGATGCATAAATATTGGTATTCCTCAGGGTTCGTCCCTCGGAAATACCTTGTTTTTGTTATTTGTGAACGACCTACCATCGAATATTGGAGCTGGCTTGCCTGTATTGTTTGCGGATGACACGAATGTATTAGTTGGTGCAAGTACTTATGACCAGTTGGCTTTAAAAATTAATGATGCTTGCCACCAATTGCAGGCATGGTTTTCAGCAAATGGTCTCTTACTCAATTTTTCTAAATCAAATATAATGTTATTTTCCGGTCGAAAGGTACAACCACCACCATGCATGGCTAATTTTCCGATGCCCGTGTGTGAACAGAGTAAGTTTTTAGGGTTCCTTATAGACAACACTCTGAATTGGAAGTGCCACGTTGACAATCTTTGTGATCGATTGGGTGGTGCGTCGTTTGCGTTGAGGAAGCTGAAGCCTCTTATCTCCGCAGAAGCCTTAAAGCAGGTGTACTTTGCGCATTTCCACTCTATCATGGCATACGAATCGCTGCTCTGGGGAAACTCATCAGATACAATAAGAGTCCTTATAATGCAGAAACGTGCGATACGTATACTTGCTGGAGTAAGAGACAGGCACCCTTGCAGAGAGCTCTTTATTTCTCAACGTATAATGACGCACTACGCACAATATATGTTTGATATACTGTTATTTGTTAGGCAAAACATATCTCAATTTGCTCGCGTTGCCTGTCCGGGCAAACAGCTTCGAGCTACAGGCCGTCTGAGAACAGTCCCCCGTCGCATGGCACTTTCAAGAAAGAACCCGCGTGTCATCGGCCCTATTTACTACGAACACTTGCCTGCCGATCTTAGGAATGAGCCATATGACGAAGCATTTAAGCGCAAATTGAGAAACCTTTTGTTAGATAACCCTCTGTACTCTGTAAATGAGTACATGCAATTGAATTTGTGATAGCATGTATTTAATTACACTGACTTCGGATTTTATTTCATTTCTTAATTTTATTGTGTTTTGTGTATTTCTATTTGTAAATGACGATCCTTATTGGGAGAAAATATTCATTTTATTATTTTCAATTTATAATGTAATTTTCGACGATCGTGATGAGAAGATAAACATAACTTTGGCATGTAACAAATTTATAGTGTAATTTTTATCATGAAATAAAGAAATCTAAATCTAAATCTAATCATACAATTCAGCGCTCAGCGCGAAATTTTGCACACGAGTTCTCATATCTTACTCTGCGCTCGCCCAGATTTCAACTTGGTGCTTGCACACTGAGAGAAATTTGCACTGTGAATTTAATAAGTTCGACTTGTTGCGGGTTTATCCGTTTGAAAAAAAAATATTTTAGTAAATGGAATAGGTACCTAAATCACAATATTGACGATACAAGTCGAATTTGTATGTTTAAAACAATATGTGTCGTGTTGCTTTTATAAAATCGACTTGTTGACTCAAATATATTGTTGATACAAGTGACAAGTAACTTGTTAGAATTTACTAGTTACACTTAACAAAATCTAAATTGTTGTTTGAACCAAAGAGCACGTAGGCGTTATTTTAAACAATAAACTTGTTGAACGAACATGAAAACTGGTTGTTTTTCTCTCAGTGCAACTCGCCCCCAGCCAATGATGACAGTGTCTTAGAACTGGAATGTGTTCAAGCTGACGGACGTTCCAGCTGTAGAATAAGGTCCCTGCCGAGAATTTCTCAATTTGCTACAGTATAAAAGAGTAAAATAAATTAATAAATTTAAAATGCGCATGAAACACCTTTTGTGGATGATGTATGTATTTCTTCAGCGTCTTACCAACGTGGTGAGACAAATGCAGTCATAATAATATGTATGTGAAAAAGCCATCTCTCTAAAAATCCACAATTTCAATATGATTATTTCCTTACCGCATTTTCTTGCGTACAATAATTTTACAGAAACGCATTACTTCCAGGTGTCTTAAGTGGTTCCTACTTTTCGCAGTCACGGCAATTGTAATCACGAGGCAACAGATTCCTTAATCCCTTGCCCATTTACATGGCGGGAAAACTCGCATAGTGATTTTAGTTATACTGCGGACTTGAGTTACAAGCTTACAAATCAGAACACTAATCAAATACCACAATGTAATGATAACTTGCATGTTCGTGAACCGTGTAAATAGGCCCTAGATGTGCCTTATGTGAGCTACTTTATGGCTGCATTTAGTGACAAAAATCATTTAACTAATAAATTTCTAATAGAAACTTCTCCATTAAAAATGTTGCTACATAATTCCAAATCAGGCTACATAATTTTATTATATTAATTTGTTATGATACCGTATAGTTTTTTAGGATGCCATTGAGATTTAGCAGGCAACATAATTTATACAGAGTGGGGCCTGTAACAAAGGCGAAGAATTGAACTCTAGGCTATTCTCCGGCCTTATTACTGATCAACATTTGTTCGGCGACTTTTAAAAATAACTTGTATTTTAATTTTTATCACCCTTGAAAGTTTTTTCTAATAGGTAACGTATTGCGAACTCTGTTAAGTCTAAAGTGTGACAGACAACGTCAATGACAACAATAATGGCGTACATTGAAGCTAATATATATTTTGTATGAAAAATTAAAAATTTAAAGACTTCATAATTTTTAAAAGTCACTGAACAAATGTTGATCAGTATAAGGAGAATAGCCTACAGTTCAATTCTTCGCCTTTGTTTCAGGCCTCACTCTGTATAACAGAAACCTTCGTACAGTTCGTACCTACAATATATTAGTACTCATGTTACTGGTTGAAGGAGCTATGTAGATACTAAGTAAGAACGCAGGAGTAAAGAACAATAATTTTATAAACAACATAGTATAATTAGATTTTAATAAAATTGATACAATTTTATAACAAACCATACAAATAAACAGTCAGACTATCTTTCTATTACAACATAATAAAAAGGGTAATTATTCCACAAAGCTTCTTATTAAATGTGTTTTGCATAGTTTAAAATTATGAGTATTGTTACGACTTCGATTTTACAAAATGGCGGTCCCATTCTATTAATATTAATTACAAATAAATAGTATTCTCACTCATCTTTATTCTAATTAAGGCCCCCGCTGACGATCAGTTCACTGGACGGCAACGGCCTAACAGGCCTAACAGCGTGCGTAGCCGAATGCACAAACGCTCACGAAACGAAACGCTCGTAGATAATATCTGCGTGCGTAGCCGAATGGCATTTCTCCGACGCGAAAAGAAAACGAAACGCCGCGAAAGGTTGTCTGTCTCTGTCGCGCCAATACGCAAGAGCGATAGAGATAGATATCTACGAGCCTTTCGTTTCGTGAGCGTTTATGCCATTCGGCTACGCACCTACGCGCTGGAATCTCTATCGCTCTTGCGTATTGGAGCCAGACTACCTTTCGCGGCGTTTCGTTTTCGTTACGCGTCGTAGAAATGCCATTCGGCTACGGGGCCAGTTGGTCAGCACAGTCGCTATTTATTTCCAACTGCTAGACCGTTGTTCTTTGTTTGACTGATCATCAGTGGGCTCATGTAGAAAAACACAGACAATTTATTATTATTCCTATCCTATAGGCCCCTTTAGGAAAGGACACAATTTGACAGGTTGAACGCCATTTTTGTTATCCTTTAGCAATGGTGGCAGCTTCACCGACAACAGCTACCGCGGGACCAGCTTTGATGATGCCGTCTCGGATGTTTTGTCCCACTCTTTCCTGTGACAAAAAATGAGATAGATTAGTATTTTTATACATTTTACAAACTTTACCTTCTGTGGTACCTAACCGGTAACTTTACCATTCTCAGGTAAGGTTGGGAAGTTAGGGTCTCCCCAAACATATCGACAGGCTTTCGCTGACCAAACGTAGCTCGTAAAGTATGAACATTAAATAATATTTCCAGAAGCAATATTAAAACTGAGATTGGAAAGTTCATCGTAATTTTAGATTAAGACTCTTAAACTACGCTTGACCTCTTAGTTCAATATTGAAAGTAATAAAAGTTCGATTAGATTTAGGTGAACAGTTTAATTAAAGAAGATTATTCCATTTTCATCCAAATGCAAAGCTCTTTGGAAATGTATACTTTTCTAGGTGATCGGTATGATCTTGTAGTTAACAACTTTAAGAATAAAATAAACTTTACTTATCCTAGTTTTAACGCACAAGCATTAAAGAAGAACGTGATATTTACTAGGTATACTTATATATATAAGCTACTCTATAATGAACTTTAACAAAATAAATTTTGTAGTTACAAGTATACATACCAATTTTTTAAACGGATTCCACCTAGGGTTGGGCGCCCCTGACACCGCACTCAAGGCCAACACACAGGCGAACACGAAAAACAAAATACGACCGAAATTCATTTTGAATTTAGAATCTTCGATTTTCAAATTTTTTCGAACGTTGCGTCCTCACGATTGACAAGTGAATGATGATCGAATACTTTAACGTTCGTTATATTGGTAGATGATAACAATTTGTTTTTGCAGTCATCAAACTCAATGACAAGCTGAATTGAATGCTATTCGCTGGTGATAAGGCGCAGCGTATATTTTTGTAATGGTAAATGGTATGAACTTCAGTACGGGTCAAAACAGGGAACTACCGAAGAGCTCGATTAGAGTGATTCCCCTTTTTGTAACTGTTATGTTTTTGCAATTTTACAAATAAAAAAAAAAGATAATATAAAACGAATACAATTTTATTGGCCTTAGCGTATTGTGTTTATTTGTGACGTTCATATTGAGTTTTATTTATTTATTTTGAGTTGTTTTCTCTCAGAAGATGATTTAACCAATATGTTTCTATATTATTTTAGAATAGATACTTACGATAGGTTTAAGTTTACTCTTTTTTGCAGAACACACAGTTTAAGAGATTTAGAACTTCATAAACAATTACTAAATTAATTTGGGCAGAAATGTGATTTGGCCGCCAATTTATTTTAAAAAATACTACAGAAATTGTATCATTCAAATGTTATGTTACACTTTGTGTAAATAGATATTTAGTAAATGAAATGAAATGAAATTAAATTAAATGAAATTAAATGAAATTAAATGAAATTAAATGAAATGATTTATTGTCAGACCACAGGTAAAAAATATAAAAGATGTCAAAAATAATGATAATCGTATCTTTTCCGCAGTCTACCATTTCTGGTGTACAATATTTTGGGGCATGCAAAGCATGCAATAAAAACTATTTAAAATATATACACAGTCACAAAAAGCTAAGCAAACAATATGAAAAACAGGTACCTACTTCAGAATATGTCAAAGTTATTGTTATTATTATGTCAAATCGTAAATGTGCAATAATTACTTAAATATTTATTTATAATTGTCCATTGTTATTTAAAAAGTCAAGTGGGGAATAGAACATTTTATTCAAAAGCCATTTGTGAAGCACTTTCTTAAATTTTATTTATTTATTTAAACTTTATTGCACAAATAAAACAAAAATGTACAAATGGCGAACTTAATGCCTAATGGCATTCTCTACCAGTCAACCATCGGGTCAAACAGAGACATGTAAAAATGGTGCAAGGAGAAAGAAAAATGACAATGACAATTATCGAAAACAACTGATTAACTTCATAAAATACTAATAATAATTAATATAATTTTCCTTCCTTGAGGTCCTTAAATACGTCTGGAATATTATTATAAATTTTGATTGACATGGAGAAAATGCTATTTTTGTAAAAACTTGACTTTTTCTCAAATTACGATGGAATCTATCATTCCTTTGTCCGGTAAATCACATTTTAAGTCTTGTCTACCGGCATAAATAAGAGAGGATTTCTGTACCTTGTCGCTTTTAATCGTTTGACAATTTCGTATGACATTTCAAACAAGACATTAATGTGACAAGGTACCTATATAAATCATCACATATTTATGCCGGTGACTATCCCTATTCACCCCGGTATCCCTATTCACCCCATTTGACTACAGTTTATAAAATATACCTACTTCAGCAGAGAAATATTTATACTCGTACGTAAATCCAATAACATTGGGTTAACACGTTCACTGCGTTACGGGGGTTTTTGAACCCCGTACGCTGTCATCACTCAGTGCGGGTGAGAAAAATCGTGTTCACTCCGCTGGTGCGGAAGCTGTATTTTGGTCATTTTTACAATTACGAAAATGACATATTTTAATTATATACAGGGTCTCAGGAACCCCGTACCGACCAGGGGACAAAAATTAACTTCTAGTGCGATACGGGTCTCCGCGAACCCCGTAAAAGAATTTGCTGGCCCGTACGGGGTTGTGGGCACAGTATCGCTAGTGTAGTGCTTACTGAAATACTTGTAAGTTATCGGCGAATTAAAAATGAAGCGCTCGAACCACACGTTAGAACTACTATATTCCAAAAACAAAGGTTATCCCACACAATAAACGTCAAAATCACCACAAATTGACATCTAATTGCAGGCAGGTAATTAAATATATGTTTTTAATATGTAAAAACGGACTTACAAATTAGCATTAAAACTGCGTAATTTCGAGTTCACGGGCCGCAATTGATAACCTTGTGTTGTTAGTTCAGAGTTTAAGAGGACAAAGGAGATAAGAGGAAGTCCCGATGTGGTTAAATACCTTTTGGAATTAATAATAAAGTTAAAAAGGTCTAATGATTGATTTTGAAACAATATTATAAGACCAATTGGCACTAAAAACGTTTCTTATGGGATTTTAATAAAATTGTGTAATTTCAAAATGTTTATTTTGCTGAAAGAGTTTTTTACAATTAGTATACATATAAGAATAAATAAATAAATAAATAAATATTATAGGACATTCTTACACAGATTGACTGAGCCCCGCCTGAGCTCAAGATGGCTTGTGGTGCAGGTACTCAGACAACGATATATATAATATGCAAATACTTTTATATACATAGAAAACATCCATGACTCAGGAACAAATATCTGTGCTCATCACACTAATAAATGCCCTTACCGGGATTCAAACCCAGGACCGCGGCGTAGCAGGCAGGGTCACTACGCGCTAGGCCAGACAGGTCGTCGTATTAAAATAATACGCAATAAAATATAAAAATACAAAACATATAAACACATTATAAAAAACCTAACCTAGGGTGCCGCCAGCAGCGGGGCAGGGCCCAAGCTGCCGGTGGTTAGGGCTGCAGAGAGAGGAACCGTTGGACTATCAACGCCGTGTCCAAGATCACCGCCTTCTGCATCTGGCCCTTGAACCAGCCACCTAGCGAGAGTCTCTTGAGATGTTGGTCGAGACAAAAAGAGTTTATTATTAAGTATTCAATATTTTTTTACACGTTCATAATCAACATCAGTCTATCGCAGTCCACTGGACATGCACATCTCGGACACTGGCGATCAAATATATGAAAGAGGCGCGTTCCTAGCACACATTCTAAGCTCGTGTAGGTGAACGCGTACAGTCAACCACCATGTCAAAGTGACAAGCAGTAAGAGATTTCTTACAATCTGATTTATAACGTCACTATGACATAGTTCTACAGTGGCCTAGGGTTCCAATTGGTTGACTGTACCATGCTTGTATGAGTGAGAAATGACAGCTCGACTGTTCGCGTTTTTGACAGGCGGTAACTGTGAGGTAACCGAGCGGGGGTGGGCGGCACTTTCAACGGGGAGCGGGAGTGGCCATACTGTACGATAGTATACTCTTTATTATACTGTGACATAGGCATACATGCTCAATGAGCTAACAATTGCGACACGTGCGCCGACGGCTTGTCTGCTCTATAGTATTATATTATGCTCTGTCGGCGTAGCCGAATGGCAATCGTCGACGCCAAACGCCGACAGAAATGCAGTTTGACTCTGTTACGCCAATACGCAAGAGCGATAGAGATAGATAGCAACGAAACAGATATTTACGTGAACGTTTATGCATTTGGCTACGTCTTTAAACTACCTAGACGAATGTACCCCTAATATTTTTGTTATACCTTGTGTATAGAAATCGTTCAAATCTTAATTAGCTACTTAGCTAGAATCAAGTCATTAGCAGTAAAATTTTAATTACGTAGCATAATTATGAAAAATCCAATTAAAGGTCATAAAATAATTACTTTTAACCATAAGAAGTCAATTCTAAGATTAAAAACAGCTCTCATAATGTTTCAAAGTCTAAAATTATTATTATGTGTTACACCGTGTATAATAAGTAAGTTTTAACAATATTAAAATAATAGTAATTACAATACAAGTGCGGAATAGAGAAAGTTCGAGACTCTGTCCGTCTGTTTGTCTGCTTTTTCTAGTGTTTATCTCTCCAATATCATCCGTGGATCTGCCCGAAGACTTAAAGAAGGTGAAACAGACCAACAATCACACGGCCAAAGACGACACGTCAAGCCACTGCATGGAGGAGTTCATGCACTGCCTCAATCCTCACACGTAAGTATATAACAGTAAGTAAAAAGAGTATCATAGTAACACCACAGAATATATAATAGTACAAGTACAGAAGGCTCACTCCTTTGATGTTCACAAGAATTGCTTCGAGAAAAGGATGGTACGACAGTGCCTCTTTTTGCTCGACTTGGCGGGAGCACTGCCGTGCCCCAGATAAAGGCAGGATGTCTGCATAGACAAATTAGACAATAGATGGTCCCCATAATTTACTCTTTAAAATCCTTTAGTACCGTTTCGTAACTAAAAATTGGTAACCAGCTTCGAAACGGAAAAAAACCCAATTCGTAACTGGCTTCAAATTGGGACTTTTCCATAACCGATTTGTAACCACGTTTGGTAACCGGCTTCCAAACGGGAAAAAATATCCCGTTACAAAATACATGATTTATTCAAATAATGCTGACATTGAGTATATTTTTAGGGTTCCGTAGTCAACTAGGTTGACTAGGAACCCTTATATAAGTAGTTTCGCTCTGTCCGTCTGTCCATGTGTCGTCCTAACTTCGATTTGATAGAAACTCCGATCAGTAACTCGGGCCCAATACGTAACCAGCTACAAACAGGGATTTTTGTATTCCCGTTCTGTAGTCAGTTACAACTTAGTTACCAAACGGTACCATGCTGGCCCCATTGGTACCCTTTGGTTACCGTTTGGTAGAATCAAGATTCCCGGTTTGTAGCCAGTTACAAAACTTAGTTACCAAACGGTACTACTCTGGCCCAATACGTAACCGGCTACAAAATGGGAATCAAGATTCCCGGTTTGTAGCCGGTTACGAAATGTTGGCTACCAAACGGTACTAAACCTTTAAAATTACTAAGCTCCTTATATTACAATGATAATTAATATAATTTTATTGTTTTAAAATATATTTTTCAGTACAGATGGTGTGTTTTTTACGCACTAGTGCGAGAAGTGGTTCATTATATGCCAGGTCGAAACTTCGGAGGCTCATCTGTACTGAAAAACGTCGTACGATATACGGGCGGAAAAGAAGTTCGAAACGAGTGGCGATAAATTAAAACACGACCGAAGGGAGTGTTTTAAATCGACACGAGTTACGAATTTGTATCGTACTTTTTTACGCACTTGTATCGTAATGTACTATTTACAGAATTTCGCCAGTTTGTGCACTCAACTCCCTGACCGATACAAAACATCCTTTTCAAAGTATATGCGAAATGATACACGAAAACTGTCGCAGCAAGGCAGGTGAGTAGGGTTCGCGTTTTTTAACCCCCGACCCCCGACGCAAAAACGAAGGGGTGTTATAAGTTTGACGTGTCTGTCTGTGTGTTTGTCTGTCTGTCTGTCTGTCTGTCTGTCTGTTTGTCTGTCTGTCTGTGTGTGTGTCTGTTTGTGGCATCGTAGCTCCCGAACGGATGAACCGATTTAGATTTAGTTTGTTTTTGTCTGAAAGCTGAGTTAGTCGGGAGTGTTCTTAGCCATGTTTCATGAAAATCGATCTACTATGTTTTTCAAAATTTTAATTTTGTGGTTAGGTTATTATACGTAGTTTGTTATTTAGTTTTATTTTTTATTGTTTATTTATTTATTTATTTAATCTTTACTGTACACAAAGGAAGGAACAGTTATAGTACACTTAATGCCAAACAGCATTCTCTAAATCTCTACCAGTAAGGTATAAGGCCGGCAACGCACCTCCAACACCTCTGGTGTTTCGGGTGTTCATGGGCGGCAGTGCTCGCTTACCATCAGGCGACCTGTCTGCTCGTTTGCCTCCTATCCCAAAAAAAGTCAACCTTTAAGCAAAGCAGAGATATTGTGGGGGGTGGAACCAAAATTTTACACAGGTACATCAGAAGTTACATAATAAATATACAGAAACCTATATAAAATATACAGTTACAAAAATACATGCATAATATAATAATTTTTAAGAAAAAAGCCGCCGCCTTTGGGGTTCTGGTGAAAGCTACTTGCGAATGTTGGATTATGTAGAAATATATAGAATGTAGGTATGTTTTAAAACTACTTTTAATGCTTTAATTATTTGATGGCAACACAAATGAAAATACGTTACATACCGTTAAGGTTTGAGGAGTTTCCTCAATTCCTCATGAATCCGATTATAAGACATCGAAGCTTGACAAAATTTGACTTGAAACTCAATATGCTTAACAAACATAACAAATCTCATAACAAATAAATGTCACTGTTCTGAACTTAAATGCATGCTGTTCTTATAAAAATCCAAAGTCACTATAAGTGTGCCGTTCAGATTTAAGGAGTTCCGTTCTGATCTTCATCAGCAGTTCCACTGCACCAAAAGTCACTGTTCTTGACGTAAGTGCATGCTGTTCTTATAAAAATACCAAAGTCACTGTAAGTGTGCCGTTCAGATTTGAGGAGTTCGGTTCTGACCATCATCAGCAGTTCCACTGCACCAAATGTCACTGTTCCGGACGTAAGTGCATGCTGTTCTTATAAAAATACCCAAAAGTCACTATAAATGTGCCGTTCAGATTCAGTTCGGTTCTGACCATCATCAGCAGTTCCACTGCACCAAATGTCACTGTTCCGTACGTAAATGCAATCTGTTCCTTTAAATACACAAAAATCACCATATGTATGCCTTTCAAATTTGAGAAGTTCCCTCGATTTCATCAGAACTGGGTTCTGAGAAAAATGGGATCAATTTGTATGCATATACATTCAAAAAAAAAATTCAAAATCGGTCCAGTAACGACGGAGATATCGTGGAACAAACATAAAAAAAAACATACAGACGAATTGAGAACCACCTTCCTTGAGAGATTTAAGGCGGCGGTTAAAAACAACTAGGAATTCTTCTCCTCTTGTTTAAAACTTTATTGCACAGAAAAAATATACACTTCCAAAAGGCTTACTTAATGCTACATGGCATTCTCAACCAGTCAACCTTTAGGCCAAACAAGGAAGAAGAAAAAAGGTGCGGGGGTAGAAATGGAGAGATAAAGAAGAAGAAAGATGGAGGGAGAGATGCGATTTTAATGCTACTGCTAAAGTTTTTTTTTTTTATTTCAGAACAATGGCATTATTTAAGTGACAATATGGCAACTTGCAATGGAACTATAGGCAACTTTACAATACTTACACTTAGGAAGGAATGATGTCACAGTGTCCATGATTATCTTATTATTATAAATAAAATTATGAGTCGTTGAAGTTTTATTGTTTTTATATACTTTCCCGACATTAGCATTTGGTCCGCTTTTCCTGACAACAACGAACTGATTAGGAATTGTATACACTGTGTTTTTTCCGTTACATTAAAGCGAATATTCTGTGTTACAACATTTTAATTTGCGTAACAAATAATGTCTTAACTCTCTATATATTGCGCTTATCCATACTAATATTGTAAATGGGAAAGTGTGTGATTCTGTTTGTTTGTTCGTCTTTCACGGCAAAACGGTGATTTTTTAAGTGGAGATAGCTGAAGGGATGGAGAGGGATTATAGGCTGCATTTTGTTTCTTTCTAACCCTCCACTTCCGTAAAGGGGGGAGGGAGATTTTATGAAACATTCCGCACTTCAGTTATAAAGTTTATTTAATTACTGAACAACAATAATTACTTGACACTAACATTAATGTTATTCTTAAAGTTCTCTCAAAGTTATTCATTCATTGTGTGTGAAAAGCGGTTTACCAGTTATCTTCTTATAATGAGCCTAATAACGTTTTGTCGAATTTAACGGTTAGCAAAAAAACACGGTGTATAAAATATGAGTCGAATCTGTCAATGACGAAGTATTTGTTTGAAGAAACATCGCTTTAGACACACAAACACGTTCCCTGTGTAACCGACAACCAGAAATTGACTCCTCACGTGCATTTTTATTTTTTTGTAAATTAACTCGGAACTGTATTATATTGTTATATTTATACACAAATACATCTTTTATGACGACCGTTTTCCCTATTTTCCCATTTTTTCGAGTGACCCACGTCATGTGATGCACACACGTATAGGCTTCTAAACTAGTGCCCACAATTGATGCATGCACGTACTATCTCATTGCTGAGTGCATCACTCCTATATTTATATACATATTTTTAAGTAATTTGACGTTCTTTTTGTTTTTATATATGTGGCCTACGTTTGTTTAAGCTATTTTTAACACGCTTTTATTAGGTCGTCGTGTATGTAACTATGTATGTAATGGAATCTAAGGAAGCTAATTTAACCATCTTCCAGGAGTCGTAGCGTAATGAAAATTGGCAGCTATATGTAGTTCCGATGACAATACAATAATATGGTACTGTTGAGCTGATCTGATGATGGAGTCGGAAGATATTAACTGGAACTACATGATGGAACATCGTATCATAGCCGTTTTTGGGTTTCTTAGAAAAGTCTTGTAATGAACTTTGACTACAATTGGGTTTCAAGGTCTGATGATGAAGCCGAAAGATATGAACTGGAACTACATGATGGAACATCGTATCATAGCTGTTTTTGGGTTTCTTAGAAAAGTCTTGTAATGAACTTTGACTACGATTAGGTTTCATGGTCTGATGATGGAGCCGGAAGATATGAACTGGAACTACATGATGGAACATCGTATCATAGCTGTTTTTGGGCTTCTTAAAAAAGTCTTGTTATGAACTTTGACTACGATTAGGTTTCAAGGTCTGATGATGGAGCCGGAAGATATGAACTGGAACTACATGATGGAACATCGTATCATAGCTGTTTTTGGGCTTCTTAGAAAAGTCTTGTAATGAACTATGACTACGATTAGGTTTCAAGGCCTGATGATGGTGCCGGAAGATAAGAACAGAAAAAACCGGCCAAGTGCGAGTCGGACTCGCCCACCGAGGGTTCCGTACCTACAAAACTATTAGGTACTTTTACGTTACTCACATAAGTCTAAAGACTGGGCTAGGCTAGAAGTATAGGTTCTCTAATGAGCATAATTGTGTTTAGCGCCATCTCTCGACGAATTCGCGAACTAATTAGCACAGCTTGCGTGAGGTCTTTTATAATGTTAACCAAATTCAACATTTTTTATTTTATTTTAAAGTAGGTGTTTTATGTAAAATTTCGTAGCTATAAATTTTAACACCTTTATTCATAAACGTAGACTAAAGTTATCCAGCCAATAAAGTTCGTTTATCCCTTTCTATCACACCAATACGTCGGAAAGGGACAACCGAACTTTATCGGCTTGATAACTTAGTGTACGTTTATGAATAACGGGGTGAGTATTACCGTACTGTAAAAATGTAATGTATAGTTGTATACGGATTAATGAATTTAATATAGATAGGTAATTATTGATATGTGGCAAAACGAAGGAAATTGTTTACACCTTCGCAATAAGTATCTAATGATATTTTTTTAATTTACCATGTTACTTCACGTACCTACTTAGGTACTTATTTTAAAAACTCTGAAAATGTCTATTGAGTTTCTGTCGCAGACCACCATGTGGCTTCTGCATATTCTGCGCTGTGATAGAGTTGCCATAGTAGGTATGTATACCTATATTGTATAATAGGCAATAAGAGGCAAAAAACATATTGTGCTAAAATATT